>NC_065977.1:3750000-4092500 GCF_021464435.1 Cataglyphis hispanica | reverse complement strand
AACCACTTTTTTTATTTTGATTTCTCCCTCTATAACTTCTACAAAAATGTAATTTTAAGGTCGATATTTGCAGGATTTTTTAGTCACATAGATGCCAATCTATGCCAATCTATGCCAATCTATGGTGTCAATCTAGACTTGATACGTGCGGGGGCAAATTTTACTCTGCTTATCTTTCTAAGCTCTTTCTATTTATTTATCTTTTTGTTTTCTAGCTTATTCGTTAGACTTTACTTTTTCTTTGAAAGATTAACATTATTCTCAAATGCTTTTGTAAGGACTTTCTTAATTTTTATTTTTGCTTATTTCTTATAAATTTTTTTCCGATTAATTCAGTTTACTTTCAAGTTTACTTATAATTATTAATTCATTTCAAAATTTTTATCTCGATAATTTTCATCAATTAAAATGGAACACCTTACTGAACGCGATAGAATATCTCTTTTGATGATGAGGGGGGCTGGGATAATTGATTAAGTCACATAAAGATATAAAGGATCTTTTTAAGGCAACTTTTCGAAATGAGAATAATCCTATTTCGATATCAACTGTTGAAAGAACTGTAAGGCGGTTTGAAGAAATAGGAAGCGTTAAAAATCATTGACTGGACATCTTATCATAAAAAGCTCGATCATTTCGAAACGGCTTACTGAAAGTAAAAAAAATTATAGTGTTTTTAAAAGGTATGAAGAAAGGCTACAATAATATGCAATAAAAAATAGGGAGTTCCGTTTAAAAAATTCAAGATGACCTTGTCCTAATCTTGGCGCCACCCAAAGTCAAACTCACATAGTATCAATAAATAGACCTTCTGAAAACTCTACAACTTTTATTTGAGACATTTTTTTTCTAAAATGCTTAGTTTTTGAGATATTTTACCGTCCCGGTACTTTGTATACTCTCTGTACAGGATATACAGGATATTTCTGAGTTAAATGCCCAAACTTGAAATACGAATTTAGGATTTTAAAACAAGAAAAAAATTTCCTCCGGAAGTATGCTCGCAAACACTTCGTTCAAAAGATATTGACTTCTAAAGTTAGGAATGAATAGTTTCGAAATAATCTAGGTTTATTCTATTTATTGCTATACAGTAATCAAAATTTAATAATTAAATGTTTTGTTCAAAATGATGGCCTTCAGCTCGGAGACAAGCATTGCACCCATAGACATAGTAAGTATAGATTGCGCGTTTGACTACATCGATGTATAAACTTTAGAAAGAGATAACATGCTTTCACAGGCTATGTGTCTCTGTCTATCAATATTTAGAGTGGGACAGAAATTCAATATGGCTGCGACATATTACGAATTAGCGAAGGCTTCTTTCCTCACCACGCGTCCTTCTTTCCCTTACCAAGCGTCATTAGATAAAGGGAAAGAGCCTACGAATAGAGGCTTTCTCTTTCTAAATTTCACGCCTAAACAAAGGAAAGATAGGGAACACGCAATCTATATTTACTATGTCTATGATTGCACCTATCGATGATAGAATGAGTAGCTGATTGACATTGTACATCTGTAATTTCTTTTCACACTTGCACTATCCTCCGTTTTAGTGACTGAAGGTCAATATTAAATACGAATGGACGAAGCTTTGTTTACAAACACAAGCCTGTCAATGATCTTCGATCTTCAAAACAAAAATAAAAAGAAACATTTTGAAATTATTTGTTCCTATAATTCTAAACTTCAAAAGTTAATATCTCTTGAACGAAGCGTTTGCGAGCATACTTTCTGAGGAAAATTTTTTCTTGTTTTAAGATCCTAAATTCCTAAATCCTTTTCTTTCAAAAACTAAGCATTTTAGAGAAAAACGTTTTGAACAAAAATTGTATGGTTTTAAGGGGGACATAAGATAGTGTCATTGGTTTGACCTTGGATGGCATCGTTAAAGTCAAGTCAAGGAGACTTTTAATTTCTTAAATGGAATCCCTTATTTTTTATTACATATTCTTATATCTTATATCGAGAGCTTTCCA
Organism: Cataglyphis hispanica; assembly: GCF_021464435.1. Lineage (NCBI taxonomy): Eukaryota > Metazoa > Arthropoda > Insecta > Hymenoptera > Formicidae > Cataglyphis > Cataglyphis hispanica. Next base: position 4,090,518 of record NC_065977.1, on the reverse strand, counting down.
AAACACTATAATAAAATATTTTTTTATTAAGAATTTTTTGACTTATTTTGTATCTTAATCTGATATATTTTAGTATAAAATATAGGGAGCGGCTCACTTGCGCACAGTACAATTGGACACATTTCATTTGCGCACCGTTCAATTGGACACGTTGTTTTTAGACACAACACATGTTTTTGTATAAATTAAAATACATACATATACACGCATGTATGCATGTATAATTTTAAAATTTTTTGACATTTATTATTAACTCCATTTGGTAAATAAATATTTGTTATAGTTCGTTTACACACAGTTCTTTTGCGCACATATTTTTTGCACACATTTCTTTTGCGCACATTTCTTTTGCGCACATTTCTTTTGCACACATTTCGGGTCCGATCGGACACTGTAGCATGTACTTTGTAAGTTGTAAAGCAAGGTCCACCCAGCCTACCGGGGAGGGTGCGGGAAGGGGGCCGCAGACCCCCCTTACACCACCCCGTGTTTGTGTGTGTGTGTGTGTGTGTGTGTGCGTGCGTGCGTGCGTGCGTGCGCGTGTGTGTGTTGTAATCGTTTTCCAAATGGAGGAAATTAAATAGGATTATCTAAATCAAGAGGGCGGTTCTTCGGAACCTACGGTGCACTTTAACGCATTTTTGGAATATCGCTCCCGTAATCCTGACAATTTCCGATAATTTAACACAAAATTGGTTGTTGGGCGTTAGGTACGGCAGGCCGCACTGCACGAACAAAATTACTACAAACACGAAAAATATCACGAAATCAATTAATTAACGCTACGGAACAAAACGCGGCTACTCAGTCTAAACGATAGAGGGGGTGGTTCGGATGACGGGAAAATGAGAGAATCAAGAGGACGGAAGCCACAAGTAAAAATTCGCTCAATAAATTAACAAGTAACAATAATGTATTAAAATGGTAAATAGTATGAAATGTACATATCGTTAATTATTGCCTTCGATTTTAAGAGGCGGTTGTATATGATGGATAATAACAACAATGTGGGAGATCGGGACAGGCCGGGCGCAGGAGTATCCGATTACCGCGTACGCGGATTATGCTCGGTTTTTCTACCGCGAAGATTTTTCGCCGGGCGTTACTTGATTAGGCTGCGACAACTAATAAAATTCCTCCTTTCCACGATAACCACTTTGCGCATGATTGCGACAATTATCTTGAATCATGTAATGCATCTTAGTACGAGCAATACAAATATTTGTACGAGAATATTTTGCAGCGGGATTACGATACTCCGGAAAGAGAGTTCTTCCGTCGCTTTATGTATCATAGATAATACAAGAGATTTCAAACAATATGAGTAGTATAGGGGCAACTATAGCGAGACAGGAATGTCCCCCCTTTTCCCCCTTGGCGCCAGCCCCCCGCTGTGATCCCTTCCCCCCTGTCCCCCTGGGCAGGTACCTGAGAAAAAAGAGTGGGGACTCGTGGACGTCCACGAGGCGATTTTTTAATTTTAAAATTTTTTTAAGAGTGGGGGGAGTCGTGGACGTGCACGAGGCAGTTTTTATTTTTATTTTTCCTGGGCTGGAAATACTCGGGCTGGAACCTGGGTCTTCTGCTTTTCTGGTCGGGGTCCTAGTGCGGTGGGCTAACTGAAATCTTACAAGAGTGAGAGTTAGATGGGGCATTTAAGCGAAGAGTAGGTCTCTCCGGCCCGGCGACCGAGCGCTCCGATTGGATTGTCCTATAGTTGCCGGCTGTTTGATTGGTTCCGACGAGCTGGAAAAACGAGAGAGAAAATAGAGTGAGAGAGAGAGAAAGTGGACAAGATGTCCGAGGTGTCAGAAGCCGGTAAAATATCGGCCGCCGAAGACAGCAGAGATGTCCCATTGCATTCCCCTCCTCCTCCTCCTCCTTCTCCCCCTGCCCTGTGGAAAATCGAAAAATATCGCATGACATACGGTATCTCTCGCCTTCGAGCGTCCTTACGGAAAAACTTCGAACTGCAGCGAGCGCGTCGCCCGCGTCTCTCCTTCTTGCTGAAAAAAAAAAATCACCTAGTGCGGAATTATCAGTTATCAAGATATACAAACGTAATACGAAGCGTTCATGATCGGACATGATTGTCCGCGCCGGTCGAGAATATGTTCGATGATTATAACGAACCGCTCTATATCCGTGTATTTTCGCGAACGACACATATAATTCTGTAACAATTACGGTTCTCAATATTCACACATGCAAAACGTGAATATGAACCGCGGCGCAATACACAATATCGATCCGCGAGATCGACCATCTAACAATATCCCGATAACTATTACTTTACGCGTGATAATAAGAAATATTAAAAATGATACTAAGATATGATGTTCTACGTGACTGTCGATGGCGGCGAAGTATATGAGAGAGAATGCTAACAAAATGATCCGAATGGGCAACGTAAGCCTATCGGCCATTAATACGCAAATCTCACGAATTTCCACAAAATAATCACAAACGCGCGTTACGACAACTAATTCGAGCGCCGCTCATTCGAATCGATTAACCTACTCACAAACGGCAAACTATGGGTCGACGACGCTCGTCCCACCAGCTGGATTTTGTCGTCGTTCTTATCGCTATCGTCCTTCCAAGACCTGCATCCTCGCCAGTATCACGCCGAACAGTGCCAAGCGATCATCCTGCGAGAGACACGCCGTCACGATAAATCGCAAATAGGCCACCTATTTGACAGGCGCCTCTGTGTTCCATAGGGCCGTCCCTTGAGCCTCGCGGTCCTTGGGATCCTTCCATTGCTGTACGGGTGGATGTATCGCCTCCCCTATCGTATTTAAATTTTGATTCGGCTGGGAGGTGCGGGATTTTCAGCATCTGTGCGGCTCTCGTCTCTATCTAGCAGGATAGATTCCGGGATTGAGCTCCTCGACGCCTCGGCGCAGGGACTCCCTCGCTCCGTGCGGGTGGAGTGATCATCCCTTCTTGCCGAATCTCTCTGGTCTTCCGCGCCTTTTTCCTTATCGAAAATAAATATTGAATGCAGAGGCGTTTATCTGCCGTTAATTCTTAACATATTAAGAAGCAACTTGGCGGTTCCTGCTCTCCTTATCATTCCCGGACGATTGCTCTCGGCAGCTTTTTCTCTTCTGCTCCTCCTTCCGCCGGATGGGATCTCGCTGTCTTTCCTGCCGTCAATTACTCCGCGGGCTCATAATAGAGTTTACATTCTCGTGGGACAACACACAAAGAAAAAAAAAACAGATCCGCTCATCTGCGATCGGATCGCTCTCTCCTTAATTCGGGAGGATGCAGGCCCGAGAAACCGCCCGCGATCAGGCCATTCGGCCCTTGTGACGAACCTCTCAAAAACGTCATGTCACTATATATATTAGGAAAACAAAACTGTTCAAGAATTTCGTTTGTTATTATAAAGTCTTCATGCAGTAAAAACTGAGACAAGTAACGGAGGGTCGAGAGACACACGAACAATTCTTTATTCACGATCGAACTTTATTATTTGACTAAAGTTTAAATTGCACGTCATTATAATAACTCTTTTCATCTCGAGTATAACATTGCCGTAGGCGTCGTGTTAAACGCTCGTACGAAATAGACTACTTTGTATCGCGTTATTTGAACTAGCTATCTTCGTGCAGCTTATATGTACTTGTGCTGATATTTTGCATTGAAATCAATGAGGCTTTAGCATTTTATTCGTGTCTATATAAGGTATCAAGAATTTGTTAACGTGGTTCCAATACATTTATATCTGAGGCACATCTGTGTGTCGGCGAGGGAGTTTAGCATGGGTGAGAAATCAGAATGTGACAAACAAGCAAAAAACTCCTCTAGAACATTCGTCGTTCCTTCGACTTGCCAAAATATATATAATTCTAAGGCAGTCGAAATAGTGAAATTTAATTATATGCATTCTGTAACAAAAACATATACATATATATACATATATATACATCATTTAATATTTTATAATATATTTATTATATCTTTTTAAATATATAATTACGTAAGATAGAAGCTACAGAAAGGGATGAAACTGAAATCGCTCTGTGAAATACAGATGACCTTCGGTGACGAGTAGGCAATCACGCGTCGCTCTGCAGAATACAGGTGACCCTCGGTGACAGGTAAAAATTACGAGTCGCTGTGCGAAATGCAGGTGATTTTCGGTGACAAGTTGGAAATCACAAGTCGCTCTGCAGAATGCAGGTGATTCTTGGTGACGAATAGGAAGTCACGAGTTGCTCTGTGAAATACAGATGACCCTCAGTGACGATAGGATTTAGAAAAGAGGAGATTTGAAATAATATTTTTGAGAAGGAGTTAGACAGATTACTCATATAAGAATAATAAAATCGACATATGAATTATTGAGACGAAATATAGTTAATAGAAAAAATTATCCAATAATTATTTCAGAATAATAAAAATAAATAAAAAAAAAATAGGAAAAATTTATTGACTTACTCTTTATCATACTGTCTGATGGAGTGGAGATTGCTGTAGTCGCAGGTACTTAGCACTATTCAAAGTCTTGCTCTGAATAAATCTTTAACTCACAATTGATTTTCAAATGCTTACTGTAAAATACTATTAAAGATAAAGAGTCGAGAAAAGCTAGCAACGAACTGCTTAAGAAGAATGAAGATAATGATTGTGCTAGCAACGAACTGTTTAAGAATACTGATAATAATTGAGCTCGCAGCAAATGTTCCAGTGTATATTAAGCCCTTTGCTTCTCCTCTCCATTGACTTATTAATATAATTTAACGAATTAGATTTTCTAATCATGCCCTCCGATTCTAATGTGTTCCTTTTGGAATAGAAAAATTTTAAAACTGTAGATATTGGTGAAGAGCTTTGTTTATAGAAGGGTTTGGACCAATGGAGCAAGTAAGAGTGAGGGCTATTTATTATCTACCTGAATTTATTGCAAGAAGACCTGTCGGGCGAACACGCATGATATCATTTTACCGTTTGTTTCGTTTTTCATTTGAGTTCTTGGTACTCATACCGATTTATCATGAGAATTGTCAACTATAGAAATTTTAGAAGATATTCTCTCGACTTTTATTTTCAAAATAATTGCTCACCTGTCAGTTCTTACTTAACTTATTTATAAACACAACGGACACTTAAGCTACCGTTTTTCACTCGTTATTCGTGAAAAAATCGTGAAAAAAAAGAATCGTGGAGTCCGCTGGACGTAAGATATATTTCGCTAATAATAAGTTTAAATAGTAAAATAAAAGCAGAAAAAAATTAAATAATGAAAAATATAAGGGCGATTAGAATCTGGATCCGGTACTTAAACTGTATTATATTATTATATCTTTTTTAAGTAGATATTAATAATATATTAAATTATGGATATATTTAAACATGGACAAAAGTCCACATCGGATCTTTCTTAATGATGATAAAGATAAAAAAAAATGTAAAAATAAGAGAATAATAAGATAATAAAAAGATGATAGAAAATCATTGTAAGACAAAATATAATCGATGGAAGATATAAAAACAATGCAACAAAATTATAAATTATAATTATAAATTATATCATATATATCATGATACGTTTGTTGCGTTTTTATCTTATTATATTTATCACCGATTATTTCGCTTCACGATGATTTTCTATGTATCTGCGTTTTTTTTATTTTTTTGTCTTGTCATTATTAAAAAAAACTCGAAGTGAGCCAAAATGTTTGATATTTTATAATATATTATTAATGCCTATTAAAAAAATATAACACATTTTACGCTTTAAGTCTAGACTCGCATTCAAGCTTTAATTGGACTTTTTTTATCATCATTTGATTTTTAACATTCTAGTTGGACATTGTTGCACATTATTGAATATTTTAGTTTATGCATTTAAAAAAAGAATTATTTTTGCAATAATATGAAGTATTCTAATGTATATAAATTTTATAAATGAATAACGTAAATATTGTTGCTTAACAGAAATTGCGAAAAAAGTGATCTCTTACATCAAAAATAAAATATAAGAAAATGTTTCTTTTTAATATTATATTAGATATAATAATTATATATAATAATATAATATTTATACAAAATATTTTATATATATTTTATTTATAATATTAAAGAAAATGAGATTTTTATATTTCCACAGAATGTAGAAAGAATAAAAGATAGATAGAAAGGATAAACATAAAATAGATATCATTAAAAAATATCTCACAAAAGTAAAAAGTATACGCCAAGTACATAAAAATTAATTTATACGCAACAAAAAGTTCAGAAGATATTTATCTTTAAATAGTTTATAAAAACATTTTACCTAAAAAATAAAAAACCTTTAAAAAACAGAAAATATAAATTAAATATGAAATCAATAATTAACTAAATTTAAATACTTAAAAATAATTTTGTTTGTGAGGAGATTTGTAATTTGAAATATTTATAATTATTCATATATTTTACTATCCTCAAAAGCAGCTGAGTTAGCAGGTGCCTGTTTTACCTTACTCTGTATAAGGGCAACAAATATTCAGACTCAACGTGTGCAGTGTGCAAATCGCTCAAGTGCATCTGTTATCATCGCGCTTATTAATATCTCGCAACCGTTATTAATTAGTTATAGCATAGATTAAGTGACCGTTCACATTTGCTAACGATGTCAACAGTCGGTTCGATTATCCAAAAATAAAACGATCTTTTCAGATGAATTGCTCGTGGCTTTGAAAATACAAAGAAACTCGGAAGCGAGAAAATTAACCGATTCAACTTTGATACTCGAATTCAATCGATGCAAATTGGGAGCGATTTCAGAGTAATCATGAAAAACTCGTTGGTACTCTCACGGACGAGATACGTAAGCTTGATTATTTCTCGAACAATCTGTATGCCATCACTGAAGAAGTCTACTTTGAAGCCCGATCCAGCATAATGCAGCTCTGTGAAATCGTAATGGATCACCCTGAGGATTCGGCAGATCCAGTCGATTAAGTCACAACTCACATTTGGGAATGGGTCGCGCGCTACCAAAAATCAATCTTCCAAAATTTGCCGGTGATTATCACAAGTGGCCTTTTTTTCGCGACATTTTTCATTCCATGGTCGAATCCAACAAGGACATTTCATCGATCGAAAAACTACATTATCTTAAGGTTCAAGTAATGAAAAAAGAATCGCAATATCTTTCCAACATATCCGTTACAGCCGAAAACTTCTCGCGCACTTGGGAACCGCTCATCTCGCGATATGAAAATCGACGAATACTGGTTATGATTTATCTTGACCGCATTTTCAAATTAAAGCCGCTGACTCAAAAATCAAGCTCAAACTCAAATTATTTCTGTCGACAGAATATTGGAATATGTTCCTCGTTTACTTCGTCGCGCGGCGAAGCCAAAACTCGAAGCCTGGGAATTCGCCCAAGGAAATTTCAATCAACTTGCAACATTCACTCAGCTCAAATTGTTTTTGGACGGCTGTATTCGCGCTCTCGAATTTGTGCAATCTCGCGCCATCGTCTCGAAATCCGACGTTACCCCGGAATCGAATTCCAAATCTTCTGCACGTGCTCACGCTACTCTCGTCATCAACATAGGCTTCTCATTTTGCAGCGCAGTTCATTACATAGTGCTCGGAACTCACGTCGAAACCAATTAATAAGTGACATGAATTCGTTATCAGAAAGCTTGCTTTAATTGCCTAACATCGACTTAGTAAATGTTGCACCGTCAAACGATGCCGACGATGTAAAGATCAGCATCACACGCTTCTGCACCTCCTTCGGTACCTCCTCCAGCATTGCAGTTATTAATATGGAGCCAACTCGAACTCATCTCAGTCAAGCATGCCTTCTTCGAGAGCATCCACGATGCCGGTTTCGCTTGCTCATCTCCTCTTGCTGCAGCCCCCCGTGAGCGTTCTTAAGTGTTTCTCACAACAGCTTGCATGGCGCTCCTTCCCGAGCATGGTGATCAAGTCTAGGTTCGGGCGTAAATCAAGAATCGAAGGTCTCATTTATCCAGGAATTATTGGTGCAATTGCCTTCTGTGCACTCGTACATCAGAGCCTATTATCGGCGTTCTCATAATGTTGGTTCAATCCGCGACGTCGTTTTTTTGCGACTTCGATCGCTCATCGATCCTTCGTTTGAGTTTACTGTTTCAGCTTTCGTTCTCCCAAGAGTAACAGGTCGCATTCCATCAACTCCAGCTCAATGCATCCTGGAATCATCTCGCTAATCTGCCGTTAGCCGATATAAACTTCGCCATTCCAAGTCCGATCAACCTGATTTTAAGAGGGGATGTGTATGGATCCTTATTAAGAGGACCAATCAAGCAAGGAGACCAACAAATGCGCCCGTAGTTCAACTAGGCTAGATCGTTTTTGGGCCTGTCGACTCAAATCCTTCCACATCTCAGTACATTTCCGTTGCCTTATGTTCCACCTCACAGGACATTAATCTCAATGAAGAGCATCAGCGATGCTGTCTTTAGGAGGAAATTTCCTTTTCATCCTCCAAGCATTTCAGTCTTGAGGAAGTGGAGTGTGAGAAGCATTTTCTGAACATTCACTCTCGTGACGACATGGGGCGCTACATAGTGTATGCCCTTCCGATCAATTCATAAAAGCTTGGACGAATCTCGTACCTCGGCAGCTCGCTTATTTGAGAGAGTTCGTTTGCGAATACAGCGTGACAAATCTTTCGGTTAATTTTACATCGATTTCATGAAGAAGTACGCCGCTTTGAGTCATATGATACCAGTAACAGATTTCCGCAAGCACGATTATAACCCGATGTTTCTTCCTCATCATGGAGTTCTTCATCAAGCACCACAACTAAGCTGCGAATTGTTTTCAACGCACATACCAACACCGGAATTTCATTAAATACGAATGTCTGCACGTTGGACCCAAATTGCAGCAATTTGGACTCCGTTCTTCTACATTGGCGGACGTTTGCGTTCGTCTTCGTTACCGATATTGCAAAGATGTATCGGCAGATATTAATTCATCCTGAAAATCGAGATTACCAGAAAATACAGAGTTCCTTAAGATATGGAATGTTAATCCATACTATGCACGTATAGATTAACACTCCATATCTTGCACTTTGCGTGATTCAGCAGCTTGCCACTGAAAAAGAAAGTCACTTCCCTCAGGCAGCCGTGATCTTACGGACGGAAACTTACGTCGACGACATCCTTTCCGGCAATAACATTCCATAGCTTGCTCGATAAAAGGCAATGTAGCTAAACATGCTTCTCAAGGCGAGCGGTTTTTGCTTACCAAAATGAGCGTAAACGATGATGTAATTTTATCGGGCATCGCAGAGTCCGAACTCACCTCTTCCCTAGAAGTTCAATCCGAGGCTCGTACTTTGGACCTCGCATAGCATTCTGCAACCGATATATTCCGGTTCAACGTGAGTCGCCTCAGCTCGCTTTCTTCAATAACAAAACAAACGATTTTGTCTCGCGTAGCTCAATTATTCGATCCTCTCGGATGGCTCGCTCCAATCACCACAATTGGAAAGATGTTAATCCAGCAGCTTTGGAAATCGCAAGTCGGATGGGCTGATCTATTGCTTTCGTCATTTGCGCAACAATGAGTCGATTTCGACGAAGATTTGAGGATTGATTGGAGGAGCGTGATTTCATACTCGATTCCACGATAGTTAGGAAATTTCTCATCTTCCTTCACTTTGGAGCTTCATGGATTCTCGGATGCGTCTCAGAATGAGACCCTCGGAGCCATAATTTACCTTCGAATAGTCTTGGATTTCGCTGAGGCCAAAGTCGCTCTTATAACTGCGAAGAGTAAGGATCGCTCCTGCCAAAAAACAATTCCTCGGCTGGAACTCTCTGCTGTCGTTTTATTAGCTCGTTTATTAGCACGAGTTCGAAAAATTCTCGGATATCCAATTGTTCCAGCGCAGATCGATTCAAATGTCGCTTTTACGTGGATATGAGGACATCTTTCGCAGTGGAAGAAATTCGTTGCAAACCGAGTGGCAACAATTCACGAACTGATTCTCGAGCGCAATGACATCACGTTGATGGCATTGAGAATCCCGCTGACTGTATATCATGAGGGCTCTCCCCGAATGCTCTTCATTATCATGGTGGCATGGGCCGTCATGGATTCAAGGTCCAACAGTAGGACCTTCTGAAGTTCCCCCAATCGATTATCCCCATCGATCTGGAAGAAAAACGATCTCCTATTACTCACTTTGCTAACATTAGTCAGTCAACTCCCTGCTGGGATCTAATCGATCGCTTTTCGCAATTCAACCATCTTCTTTGCATCACCGCCTGGATTTTTCACGCAGTCGCTTTAAGAGATCTCAGCTTTCTTCATTCACTGATTCCGAAAGACATCCTTAAAGCACGAATCTTCTGACTTAAAGAGGGTCTCATTTTAATCAAGAGCTGGATGTCTCTTCATGGGAAGCATCACTCTTGCATGCACATCCACTACTTAAACTAGCGCCATTCATCGACGCAGAAGGAGTATTTCGATTCGGTGGCTCTCTAAAAAACTCCTCGCTGGATCCTGACAATAAATATTTAGCCATTCTACCCCGCGATTCTTTTTTTTCTCATTGCCGATGTCCATCATCAAACTCTTCATGGTGCAGATAGTCCTCGCCACCTTGCGTCAGCAATACTGGATTCTCGGAGGACGCGCTTCAGTCAATGCATTCGCGCGCTGATGTGTTTGGTGCGTTCGACATCATGCGGTCACCGCCGAGGAGATGATCCATTATCAGCCTAGCTCACTTTCAACCTTGCACGTTTCGACGTTTTGTCCCTGGCGATTATGCCGGACCTTTTACGCTCCGCACTTGACACGGACGTGCGTCTCGAACTTACAAAAAATACTTAGTCGTTTTTGTTTGCTTTTCCTCCTCAGCTTAATAGCTAGCAACGGACTACACCACTTAAGGATATTTAGCAGCCTATCGACGGTTCATCGGACGACGAGGCCGCTGCAGTACAATCACTAGCGACTGTGGGACGAATTTCGTCGGTACCGACGCTGAGCTTTACCGCCTGTTCTATTCCGCCTCAAAGGAAAGCGCGGATCTCGCTCATCTTCTTTCTGCTGACGAAACCGAATGGAAATTTAATGCTCCTTCCGCTCCTCACTTTGGAGGTAAATGAGAGACTGTAGTGAAATCGACTAAATTTCACCTTCGTCGCATTATCGGCGATTCCGTGCTGACCTATGTGGAATTCAATACGCTGCTTATTCAGATCGAAGCAGTCTTAAATTCGCGTCCGCTATGCGCGTTCTTTGACGATCTTGCCACCGTCAACGTGCTAACCCCCCGCTCATTTTCTCATCGGTGAGTCCTTGATTGTTTTTCCCGAACCTTCTCTCGGAGAAGTTCCGATCACGCGCTTATCACGCTAGCAACTCCTTCGACACATGCTCGAACGCTTCTGGCATCGCTGGTCAACTGAATATCTGCAACGATTGCAGACGAGAAACAAATGACATCGATCTACTAACTCACTAAGCATCATTTTCTCGTATTGATTCTTGACGAACGATTTTCATCCACGAAGTTGCCATTAGTATGCGATATCCAGATTCCGACGATCAGGTACGCGTTGGTGCGAACAGCCAGCTCGGAATTTAAACGTCAAGCTCTGTTCACTTCCAAGCGTAATAATTAAAAAAAACCGTATTTTTGATCACGATATTATTTGTGTATCCGTTTTAGTCGCCTTAAATTCGCCTTCAATTTCTTTCAATTAATTTCAACGTCAATAATGTTCTTGAGGCGGGCGGTAACGTTAAAAGATTTTGTCTCGATTTATAATTGCGATATTATATATTATGCATTATGTATTATTTCTTATTTGTGTCTAAACATTTTATAAATAGAATTTCGCAAGAAATCGGCGCGTCCAACTTATTCTTCCGTCCTGCCGTACGCTTTTTCCAATTAGGTCGCTTAACCTCGCGCTTTTTCAAGCAACTTTTTCAGTAACGTCTCATGCGACAGGCAGTTAGCCTTCGACTATTATCGGATTAACGCATTTCTCGCGCTTATTATTCAATAATATTTCTACTCAATGTCAATTAAATAAATCAGATCATTATTAAAATACAAGACGTATTATATTATTTAAAACGAAACCTTCCTGTGAAGAAAATCACACTTTTATCTCCGCTTTATCTTTCATCTAACAACTTGCATTTTTTTAAAATTCATTTTTAAGACACAGAACTGAAAAATTTTGTAAAAGTATCAATAGTGCGTTAAAGTTAAAACTTCAAAATTCAAAATGCTTTTTAATTTTTTGTCTGTAATGATTTTTTTTTGTCTGTAATGATTTTTAGTTTCAGTGTATTTGTTACGTAATTAGAAATTTTCTTCTAACGTACCAATTTTTAAGTAATAGATATATGATATGATCAAGTTGATCTAATTGATTCCTTTTAGCTTAGCAACTCTAATCTAATTCTACCTACCATACTTCCACATCTACTACCTTACACTCTAATTTGGGACCTCCGCTTTCGGCTCATATCATGTTTCCTTTCACACACCTTCATTCACACATCCCACATCAAACTTCTCTCTCTCGCCCACTCTCTCTTTCTCTCCCCTTCTGCCTTCCCCTCTCTATCACTCCTTCTCTTGAATCTTATCCTTTACCTAGTTCCCAATCCGACTATTTTTCCCCTCATCATTCTCTCCCCCACGTCTTAGTCTCTCTAATTCCCTCAACCACCCCTCTCTCTCTTCATCTTTCCTCCATTCCACATCTTTCCATACATCTCCATGTTTCCTCCTCCCTTCCCATCCATCTCTCTTCATCTTTCCAGTTTCTCCATTCCATTTCCTACCTTCCATCCATCCATCTGCTTCCAGTCATTCTTCCAGATATTCTGAATCCACTCCTGATTCCTCCATGCTCCTGTTGCCCTTCTATCCTTTCCATCTTTCTTTCATCCATCTCCATGTCCTATTCACTCCTTCCATTCTTCGCTCTACCTCCATCCACCATACCTCTATCTTCATACCTTTCTTCTTCCACTTCGATATCCTTTTCTTTTTACCTCTCCTCAATTCTTCCAACATCTCCTCAATCCCTCCCTACCTTCCTCCAACATCTTCTCGAACCGCCACGCCCTTCTCCCGGCCCTACCTCTTAACTTCTTCCTCTGTAATTCCTCCCTTACCATATAGCCTGGCGTTCCCCATTCCAATCCTAACATCAATCTTAGATCTTTCCTGTAGGTTCTCCAACTCCTTCCTCTCTCTCCAACTCCAAATTTCCACCTCATGCCCCATCACCGTCCACACCAGTTTATCGAAGAGCCATAATCTTCTTCCCCAATCATTCCTAAATTTCCTTTAACCAATTTCCCAAACCTGACACATTACAGCAGCAACCTTTCTTACCCTATCTCTTATCTGCGCTTCCTGTCCTCCATTCTTCTGCATTAAGTAACCCAAGTAAGTAAATCCTTTTACCTCCTCTATCACCTTCCTTTTCCATCTCTAACTTACATTCCTTTCTTTTCCTCCTTTCGTGAACCTTAAGATTTTTGAATTTCCCACATTTAACTCCAACCCCTTCTTTTCCAGATAGCCCTCTAACCTTTCAATCATACTCCTCATTTCATTCTCCTCCTCTGCAATGAAAACCACATCATCCGCGTATGCCGAGGTGTGAATCTTCTCCCCTAATTTAACCTCTCCCCATCCTCCTCTACTCATTATTTCCTCCATATCCGCCGTCACCAAATTAAATAAGTGAGGACTCAATAGGCACCCTTGCTTTTCTCCCCTTCTTGTCCGAAACCCTTCTCCCAAATCCTTCTCTCTCCTCACCCTGTTTCTAGTCTCCCTCAGAATATCCTCACTCCTTCTAATCAGCACTTCCCTCACTGTCCTCTCTCTCATCGCTTCCACCAATTTCCTCCTATCTACCGAATCAAACGCTGCTTTCAAATCTATAAAGAACGCCATTAATTTTCCTTTCTTCTTCCCCAACTGTCTATTCACCAAATAATTCAGTATGAATATGTTGTCTATTGTTCCTAATCCCGTCCTGAAACCCGTCTGATTCTGCGGCACCAATCCCTTCTTCTCCACCTCATCGCTTAATCTACTTGCCAGCATCGAAGCATACACCTTATAGAGCGTCGGTGTCAGCACACCCCCTTATACTCTTCTACCCTCTACCCCTCCCCCTTTTTTAATATCGGCACAATCACCCCCTCACTCCACTCATCTATCCTTCCCTCTCTCTTCCAAACCCTATTACATTCTCCACATTCCTCCTGATTCTTCCCTCCATATTTCCACCTCCATGGATCCATCCATCCTACCGCTATTATCCTTCTGTCTTCCAATCCTTTACCTTATCTCCATTCCATTCATCCTCCATCCTATCCATCTACTCCATCCATCCATCCATTCCATCCACTCCATTCATTATATCTTCATTCCTTCCCTCCTCCTTCTTTCCTATTCACTATCTCCCATCCCTTCTGTTCATTCCCTCAATTCCCTCCATCTTTCCCTCTCTTCCTTCTTTTCTCCTCTATCCTTTCTATATTCCCTTTCCTTCTCTGTGTTCCATTCTCTCCCTTCTCTCTCCTCAACTCTCTTCCTTCATATTCCTTCCTCCTTCACTCCTATCCACCACCTCTCTTCCTTCTTATCCTCTTTCATCATCTTCATCTACCTCCTTTATCCATCTCTCTTCCTTCCATCTCCATCTCCATTTCCTTCCTTCTCTCCTTTCATTTCTTCCTTCCTTTCCTTTATCCATACTATGAATGAATGGTCCAGATCCATATCTCCACCATCCACTCCATCCTTCCATTCCATCTATCGTCCATTCCCTCCCCATCTCCTTCATTCATCCATTCCATCTGTCCATTCCATTCTATCCATCTCAACTCCTTTCCCTCCTTGTTAATTCTTTTGTCCTTCGACCTTCTTCCCAATCCCTCCTCCTCTTCATTCCCTTTTCTTATTACTCCTCCCTCCTCACCTGTTCTTGCGTTAAAGTCCCCCCAATCAATATTCTACTGTTTTCTTCCTTTTTCTCCGCCCATTCATTCAACTCTTCCAGCTTCCTCTCCATATCCCCTCTAACCTCCATCCTCCATTCTACCTTCCATCTTCACTCTTCAACCTCCATCTCTTTCTCATTCTCCTTCCATTCCATTCCATTCCTTCCTCCATTCCCATCTATCCTTTCCATTATTCCATCCATCCATTCTATCCATCCTTTCCATCCATCATCCATCCATCCACTCTTCCACTCTCTCCATCTCTTCCCTTATTTCCTCCATCAATTACACTCCATCCTTTTCTCGCTCCTTTATCTCTTCCCTCTTTTTTAAGTTTCCATTCCCATCCTTCAATACCTCTTTCTTCTCATCCACATCCACCATTTCTCATCTATTTTTATTATTCCATACCCTATCCAAACCTTCCTTCCCTTCTTCTCCTCCTCCCTTGCTATCCTTTCTAATCTCCATCTCATTCTCCTTTCCTTCCATCCTCCATCTTTCCTTCCAATTTCTTCTATTCCATCTCTTCTTTCCATTTCCATTCCTTCCTCCATCCACCATCTTTCCTTCTTCCATCTCCATTCCATCTATCCATCATTCCTCTACCACCTTCTCCTCCTTTCTTTTACCTCCATTTCTTTAATCAGTACGTTTCTCCTTCTCTCCTTTCTTTCCTTTTCATTCTACTTTCCAACTCTTTTATCTTATTCCCTATCCCTTCATTTACTCCCCTACTAATCGCTCTATTCCCTTCTCTCTCTCCGATATCGCGATTTTCTATCTTTTCTATTTTCCCCTCCAACCCTTTAATACGACTTTTTAGCTCTTCTCTTTCTTCCTTCTATCTCTTTTCGCTCTCCCTAAACTTCTTTCTTACTTTTTCTGTCTCTTCACTTACCCTTACCCCTTGCTCCCTGAATCCCTCCTTAACCTCCTCTTTCATTTTTCTAAATTCTTCCCTCCACCACCCCTTCATGTCTCTCATTTCGTTCACTAACTTCTCCTTTCTAGCTTCCAGCTTTTCATCAAATGTTGTAACTCCCCTTCTACCTCCACCCAACCTAACTCAACATATTTCCCTAATCCGGATTTTTTCCTACTTCTTAATATATCCTCTTCTCCCTTCCCTTTCCTCCTCTTCTCCCTTCCCCAATCCCAGCTCCTCTCTTTTTCTTTTCAATAGCTCCTCCACATTTCCGTAGCTACCTCTTCTTTCCTTCTTTCCTTCTTTCATGGCGAACTGCGTCAACCTTGTTCTTCCGCGCCCTCTATGCAGACTTCTGTTGCTATCCACTAACCCGCCCTACGCTCTCCGCTGTCTATGCTCTATGGCCTAACTGTCACTATCCCACACTATCCTCCCTGTCACTATCCTCCCTTTACAACCTTAAAGCGGGGAGCACACACTTTTGCATAAGCGCATAACCATAAACATAAAGAAATTGATTGGTCCACAAATGTATGCATAAGAAAATGAACCAATCAATTTCCTTATGCTTATTGTTATGCGCTTATCTAAAGTGTATCCCACTTTATGTCCTCTGCCTCCACTTTCACCCTTCACCTCTCCACGCTCTCTCACACTATCACACTCACTCTTCTTCCACTCCTCCTTTTATCATTCAATAGTCTGCAAAACACACACGTCAATCCATCTCGAAGCATACTACTTGACACCGGAAACGGAAGTCCAATTTTTAAGTAATAAATAATTCTTTTTGCCTAATTATTAATTTATTGAAAAATTACTATTTTAAAAATTATTTATTATTAACTTGACAAAAATTTATAATACATCATTGGGTAATTTCTTTTTGGTTTATTTGGTAATAATAATTAAAAATGTTGTCTAAATTAGTATTTTTGGCGATCACTTTTATATACTTAGTTTTTTAATATCTACGTCAGCAAAAAAATAAATTAAACTTAATTTTTACACTAATCTATTTTTCAATTGTCATCCACAATAAACGAAAACCTGAACTCTAGTCAATTATTTCAATTTTATCTTTTTAATTACAGAAACGATCTAATAATTAAACGATCTTCCAACAAAATTATCAGAATTTTACATTTTGCAGAGAGTTGGTTAGAGTTACTAGAATGTGACAATAGATAAAACATTCTTTTATTATTTTTACGATTAAAAATTTATGTATTAATATTTTTGTTTTCAGGTGCCTGTGCATGATATGGATTTTAATATATTATGGATGGGAAATCATCCTAAACCAGATATTTTGCGGAATTTAATGCCTTATCAAAAAGTGAATCATTTTCCTAGGTAAGGAAAAATGTCATTAAAAAAAAGTATTTTAACTAAACAGAAAATAATCCATATATAAAAACTTTATTTTAAGAAAAGTAACTATATTTTAAGAAAATAAATTTGCATAATACATAGCATAATACATAGCATTTGCATAATACATGCATTCAAAAAATTCCGAGACTGATTTTTCTCTGGATATACTAACAGCGTTAACATTTGGTCTACATTGGATCTAGTTACTATGATGTTTCTTGAATCTGCCGTATTTTTTTGCCGCCATTGAGTCAATACTTTAAAGTTTGCGTGCATGTAAATTTTTTTAAAATTTTTATGTTGTCACGATTTTCAAAATAGAATCATAAAGTTTTGTTTTAAATATGAAAAAATTGCAATAGAAACATATTAAATGATGCAAGATGCATTGAGAAAGATTATTTAACAAGTAGTAAAATATTCTTATAGTATGTTTAAGAGTTGTCATGAGATGCTTGAAGATGATACTCATAAAAAAAACGCTCTTTTATGAGTATGTCAAATGTGTGCGCGTGCTTCTCACACAAAACCAACTGACGATCAAAATGCACAAATTGAACATTATATAGGAAATGTTCACACTATCTTGCATGACGTCAAAAGTGTTCGACAAAAGAAAAATGTGCGCGAGGTTCATTCCGCGCTCTTTAACATTTGAGCAGAGATAGCTGCGCGTTGCAGAGGCGCAGAATTTTGTTGAATAAGCCGATACCAATCTGAACAATTTTACGATGCGACAATATTTTTCAATTTTGAATCATTTAATATGTTTCTGTTGCAATTTTTCCATATTTAAAATAAAATATTTCTATTTCAAAAATCTTTACAACCTAAAAATTTTAAACGCATGCAAGCATTGAACTATTAATTCAATTGGGGCAAAAAATATGGCAGACTCAAGAGGAATCATAATAACTAGATCCAGTGTAGACCAAGAAATAACGCAGTTAGTATATCCAGAAAAAATCAGTCTCGGAATTTTTTGAATACACTATGTATAATTAAAACATTGATAATTATTTATATTAATGGACATCTTGCCGATGACTTTGATTTTCACATATGTTGTAAGAGTTGCTGATTCATATAACTTTGTATTATTTGGCGATCTTGTATTAATAATATAAAGTTTTTAAGATATTTAACGAAAAATGTACATTGAAAAATAAATGGAATTTTCCACATCATAAACATTTAATAAGTTAATAAACATTTAAAAGTTTTTCCTTCATCCACACGTAAAAGTTATAACTATTTGTATTTTTAAAATTATTTTTATGCGAAAATTTGCAAACAGATATACCGTAATTATAAATCTCATTTCGCGTCTGAAACACAGGAGGATACAAGATAGATCTTGCGTCGCGAAGAAGGTTATAAACCTTTGTAAAATCGTACACAATTATTACAATTTAAATCTCGGTTTGTGTTCGAAGCACAGGTCAATATTAAAGTTCCTCTTAAGAGTTAAGACACTGACTATAAATTGCTGATTGATTATTCCAATCCACCATATGTTTTAGCCAAAGCTAATCATCAAATCAATTTACAACTTTTCCATTAGAGTGAAAAATTGATTGTAATACGTCGCTAATACGTCGTCTTTTGGTATGGGTAATGCATTGATGCATCTTCATGCAGGAGCTCTCTTCACCTTTTTAATAAAAAAAGCAAATAATTTATTTTACTGAGTTCTTTTTATTGAAAATAAAAAATTATGTTAACTGTAAGTGCAATTAATTCATAATTCCATAGATAAGCGCGTAAATAACATTCTGAGTTTAACTATATATTGCGGATTATCTTCTATCTAACTCTTACTAGAGGTCAATATGAGATCGACCTCGCTTCGCACAGAAAGTTGCAAACCATGTAAAATTCGATAAGCTCTTTTTTGTCAAATATCTCAAATATTATACGAGACCACCAAATAAAACAAAGTAAATGTTAATCAACCTCATCCTTACAACATATGTGAAAGTCAAGGTCATCGACAAGGTGTCTCTTAATGTAAATTATTACCAAAACATTCAAAATATATTTAAATTATATTATAAATTCAAATTTTCAAATATATATATCTTATAAAATAAAAATAAATATTTAAACTTTATTTAAATGTTCGAAAATATATTTAAATGAGTGAATATTTATTTATCTTTCTCAATTTTATTTAAAAATCTAGATCTTATGAAATCACCCGTAAAGATCGTCTTTACAAAAACATCGAAGCTATGCAGAGGAGTAAAGGACTTCGAAATTTCGATTTTATACCTCAGACTTTTCTACTGCCTACTGAAGCCAAAGAATTGATTTCAGCGCATTTCAGATATAGAGGTCTATGGATTGTTAAGCCTAAAGCCAGTTCACGAGGCCGTGGTATTTACATTATTAATAATGTAAGAATACATTACTTTTTATTATTTTAAATACACAACTTTTAAGATGCATCAGAAAATTATAATAGTTAGCATCAACTGTCATAAAATCGGTCCTATAGAACTCATTAATAAAATTCGTGGTAGAATTTACTCTTCCTGGAATCCAAGATCCAACATTTTTTTAGAATGTTACAGAAAGAGAATAGGAGGTAAGACGAAGTGGGTAAGATGAATTGCCAACTTTTTAAAAATAATTAATTGGGAAAACTGGCAGAAGAGATGTTATAGTCCAAAATGGCTATAACCAGAATAGCGTCTTTAATGCCCCCCAAAGGGGATTCAATATTACACAAATACTCAAATACATTTATGCTTTTACAATTATCCGTTTTATACAGTTCTCAGCCCCTCTCCTACCCCGTCCTAGCCTGTAAGGCTTACAAAAAACTAACTCCCTCCCCTTTCTCGTTTCCTTGTCCACCTCTTGTATTTCCTCCTCTTCTTACTGCTCCTCTCAGTGCCCGTTGCTATCTCCATACGCCTTCCGTTCTTCTAACCACTCCTTGCTTCACCGTCTTGAATTCTTCTCCCACCATACTTTCCTCACCTCATCCCATTTCTATTCCTTCCCGTCGATCCATAACCTTCTATTGTCTACCAGCGTGCTCCTACCTTTCCTTCTTTCTTCCCTTGTTTTCTTCACCATCCTCCATCTCAACTTCCTTTCTTCCATTGTCATTCCTGTCCATGTCCTCCTTCCTTTCCATCCCTTCCTCTTCACTTCCATTTCTCCTTTCCTCTCCTTCCTTATCCACCGTCTTTACTCCTTCCTCCATCCATCCATGCTTCCACTCTTTCTTCCATCCACTCCCCTCTTCTCCATTATCCATATTCCTCCTTCTGTCCTTCCGATCCCTTCCCATCTCTCTCTCACCAGCTTCCATCTTTCTTCCGAGTCTTCACTTTCACTTCCAGCCCTTCCTTTACTTTCTTTCTTCTCCTTCCCTCTCACCTCTCTCTTAGAGCACTTTCCCTCTCCTCTTGTTTCATCTCTGCTCCTCTTTTTCGCACTTCTTTCTTTCCCCTTTTTTTTTCTTCCCATCGTCCATCTCCGCTCTCCCCATCCTTGTGTCTTCCATCACTCCCTTACCTTCTTTTCTGTAGCTCCTGTACCTTTCTCCTTTGATCCCTCCGCGGATATCCCTCTCGCTTCCTCCTTCCTCTCTCTCTTTCCTCTTCTTTCCTCTCTTCTCTTCCTCTTTCTTCTCTCCTTCGTTTCTTTCTCCTCCAACTCGTCTCTTTCTATCCTTTTCTTCCTGTCCATCATCAAAAACCTTCTCTCCTCTACCTCCCACTTCAACTTGTCTTTCCTGTCTCTTTCCTTTTCAGTATCTCGCCTGTCTTCTCTTCCTTTCTCCATTATCTCTAACTTCTTTTCCCCGTTCCTTTGATCCTTGAATTTCCTTTCCAACACCTCCTTCCACCTCCTTCGTCCTTCTTCTCTCCTTTTCTTCCATCTTTCCTCTCTTCTCCTTCCACTCTCTTCCTCTCCTATCCTTCCGCTCTTCCTTCCTTCTCTCCTCTCCATTCTCCATTCCTCTTATCATCTCCCTCTCCATTCTCCTTCCTCCTCTCCTTTCTCATTCCTTCCACTCTTCTCCTTTCCTTTCCACCCCCCCCTTTATCTTTCTCCATCATCTTTCATCTCCCTTGCCCATTCCTTTCTTACCCCTCCTCCATTAGATCCTCCGTCCATTTCACTTTCTCCTCCATCTTCTTCTATCCGTCTCTGCCCTCTCCAAACTTTCCCCTGTCTCTTCTCTCTTCCCGTTCTGCTCTTCTTCTTAATCGCCTTCCTTCTCTTTCCTTTACCGCTCCTACTCTTCCCCTCTCACGCTTTGACTCGTCTCTCTTCCACTCTCTTCACTCCTATCTACTCCTCCTATCTCTATCATCCACGTTGTCCATCCACTTTCCACGCTGTTCCATACTATCCATCTACTTGCTTCCATCGGTTTCCCATGTCCATTCCATCTGTGCCATCTCCCAGCTCTCTCTCCTCCATATTTGTTCTTTCCATTATTTCGATCCAATTGCTCTCTGTTCACCATTCTTTCCTATCCATACATCTTTCTCTTCTCTTTCCTCTCTTCTTTCCTCTCTTTCCATCACTTCTATTCTCATTCGCTCCTCTGCCCATAAATCATTATTGACTGCCCATTATTCCTTCTAAATTTTTCATCTTCTGTCTATCTTATTTCCCTCCATTCTCATCTGGACTCCTCTCTCCGCTTTTCCTTTTCCTCCCTTCTAAATCTTTGTCTTTCTCCTTGATCCTGCACCCCATGCGTTTTCCCTCGAGCACATTTAAGACCACCCTCTCTCCGTTATCCAGACACGGAACCTCGGCTATAACCAAATTATTATTTATTTTTATTATATAAATTATTATTTATTTATTAGTATTATATAATATGTATTATTTAATACGTCTTCCGATTATAATTCAAACTCTTGGGCGGCGTATACGAAAAGTGTTATCAGCACAAGACACACGTAGCGAATCACGCACGAAGGCTATGCGAACACGAAGAAGGACAGAAATGCAAGCAAAGAAGTTCATCTTTGAACTTCCTTAGCTTGCATATATCCTGGCTCTACCATTAAAAATGGGCGACAAACATATATGGTTATGTCGTTAAGCTATTGCATCCGAAAATAATCGCAAGGGAGACAATAAAAAAAAACTGCCGTTAACGAGCGACGGACAGTCATAATCATAATATTATATCGGGTCATAATCACAGAACTATATAGTCAAACTTGATAAAGAAAGTTACCTTAAGACGAATAGCTGCAATTGCTAATAAGAAGCATCACCGCTAAATTTGCTACGACAACAGTGATCCTCAATACGAGCACACGGAGCAACGCGATAAATCAAAGCTGGAAAGCGAGAACGAAAAAGAAATTTAACTATCATCTTTAAATAAACGTTATTCAGATTAAGTGACAAGTTTAATTTAATTGGCGAGCCATCTCTGGAAAATTCTGAACTTCCCAGTTCCAATTTGGACAACGATCCCAATTACTTTTCGTGCCTTCCTATGAGGCTCAATACAAGCGCAAATATTGAGGTTTGAATTTTTATTAGTGAATTTTATTAGCTAATGTGCATTAAAAATGTATGTTTCGAATTTTTTGGTCTATCTTTAGCATGGATATAAATATACAGATTAAATTAAAATTTTAAAATTTGACATACACAACATTTGCAGTAGCAGTTAAATTTCAAATTAAAAATAAAAATCATAATAAATGTTCATTAAAATTTGTATGAAATCTGTACAAATAAATAGACAACATCTAAGTACCATCGTTATATGTATATCATTGGTAATTTACAATTTAATAATTATATTGATTTGTTGAGCGCACCATTACAAGACGCGGCTCACTGATATGCGTGCGACTAAAAGTCGGCGCTAATTGGCCAAATTTTACTAAATAATAACTACTTTATTATAAAAAAAAATGATAAAGGACTTTTCTGTTCAATTTACTGTGTTCTATCCGCTCACGAACGTTGTCTAAGACTTTGGGATACCTTGGAATTGTTGTGCCCCTATCCTCTGAGGAAGGGGTTGTTCGGGATTTGCACGCTCAAAGGATTAGGATCCACGCTTTGAATAAGATACTCACGATCTTCTGATATAACTTGATATATTTTACAAGACTTTATACTTTACATTTGTTCGCGGTTAAAAGGTCGGGCGCGATACGTTGTATTTTCGGCGAGCGTGAGAGCTGTCGTTCTTCTGATTATGCTCTGCTGTCCGCTCATCTCGTCTCGATATATATTAATTGGTCGGATCGGTAGGAGTGCGGTGACCTTGGTCGGAGCACGTCTCGTGCTCCGCTTGTCAGTCTGTCTCGTCAGCTGCTCACTCAGCTTCCGAGAACTTGACTGTGGCTTCCTTTCCGTAATCCTTTCCGCGTCCCTTACATAATTTTATTGCTAATCTTTTATTTCTTTATTACTTCCTTAATTACTTTTTCTTGGGCTATATTAATTATTATTTTGCTGTTTCTTAATCTTTCTTAATCTTTTATATTTAATCTATTGGGAAATTTGTCGGGCTACGATATCCCTCCCCCTTTAAAAAAAGAAAATTAACTATTTGTGAATTTTTGTTTACATAAATTTTTCGCTTTTTACAATAGTTTCTTAAGATTATTTTATTTAATATAGTATTGCAGTATTCCTTATCGCGGTGTCGGTTTCTATTTCCGCTGTTACATTTACTCCGCTTGTGGTGCCATAGATATGCTCCTAAATTGTTTTTGATTTGCACATCGGGTTTATGTTAGTTTGTAATGGTATTTTACTTTTTGTTACGCATTTTTTCTTAATATAAATTATTGCTATTATAACGCTTATTGTTTTTATTATTCCCGTGCAGTTTGTCGTTACTGGATATATATGTCGAGTCTTTTGTTCAGATCCCTTAATTCAGTCGGATTACTGATTATTTTTTGTAATTTTATAAGTTTTATTTTGTCTAATAGTTTATCGGTTCGTTCGTCGTTCGTTGTTGTTAGGTTGTAATCGGGTAGGCTTATTTGTGCAATGGTTGTTATCGCGGAGTGTCCTTCATTTGGACACAGTACAATTGGACACGATGCAAATGGACACGTCTCAAATAGACACTAGGTTTTGCACACGGTTCAATTGGACACAGTGCATTTGGACACAGTAATTTTGGATACAATAGCTTTTGGATACGTAAGAAAATACGCATCGTTTACTTGGACATCGCTCATTTGGACACTGTTCATTTGGACACCGTTTATTTGGACACCGTTCGTTTGTACATAGAAAGACGCGCACAAACTACAAAGTATTTGTATTATATTTTATTTATTTATTTCGCGTCTGTCTTTTATCTTTCTACTCTTTTTAATTTTCGATAAACGCTTTTAATCGGTTTACGTGAACGCGTATCGTTTTTTCTTTCCTTTTTTATTATCTAGTTTACTTCCGAATTCTTTTCGGTAACCACGTAGGGTCCTATCCAGGGACTCTAGCTTTTTTGATCGTCCTCGGCGAATAAATTCGTCATATAAGAGGATTATTTCTTCCATTTTGAGTGCGGTGTTTTTTGCTTTTTTGTCGTACTTGTCTTTTGTTTTGATTTTCTCATTTTTGAGATGTTCTTTTGCGATTTTCTGTGTGGCGCGTAATTTTTCCTTTAACTCTTGCGTGTATTTCTCGTATAAATATGTGGGCTTAGGTGATTGCGAAAATGGCGTCGGTATTATCGCGTAGGGAATCCATTCGTCCCAGTCTATCGATCGGCATTTATATAATGTCGGAGGTATTCAGCTAGAGTTCGATGAGATCGTTCTAGTGCTCCGTTGCTTTCTGGGTGATAGGCTGTTATTTGTATTTTTTCGATTTTTAATAATCTACATGTATTCTTGAATATCTCACTCAAGAAATTTGTTCCTTGGTCCCTTAAAATTTTTTCTGGGATACCGTGTTCAAAAATTATTTTAGTCCCAAATTCTTTTGCAATAGTCGCGGCTTCTTGGTTTGATATCGGAATCTCTTTACTAAATTTTGTCAGATTATCTTGGAATGTTAAAATATGTTTGTTATTGTAAGCGGACCTACGATATCTGAAGCACATTTTTCGAAAGGCTTATCGGCAGTGTTTATTCGTTTATCCCGTTATTATTAATGGTGCTTTAATTTTCCGCGATAATTTGTTTCTTTTTTGACAAAGTTCGCATTTCGCTATGTTCTTCGACATCTTTTGTCAGTCCTCGCAAATTATGTGTTAAGCGAATTCGATTTATTATACGTTCCACTCCTTGGTGTCCTCCCGTAGGTGCATCATAATATTCGTATAATATACGGCGCTTCTCATCTTCCGTGTATTCTCGTGTTATTTTCTTGTCGTTGGTTTTTTCTTCCTCGACTTTATTGATATCCGCCACGTGGCGGCTTAGCGCGTCAGCGTTTCTGTTCGCTGTTCCGGCTTTGTGTATGATCTTGTAATCGTATTCTTCTAATTTCAATCTCCATCTAATTAATCGAGATCCAGGGTCGGTAACATTAAATAATCATACCAGCGATTTGTAATCCGTAATGATTGTAAATTTTGTCCCGTATAAGTATGGACGAAAATGTTTAACGGCCCATACTATTGCTAGTAATTCTTTTTAAATCGTATTATAATTTTGGCTTTCGCTAGTATTCGACTGGCGTATGCTATGGGTCGATCATAATTTATTGGTCCTTGCGATAATATCGCTCCGATTGCGTAATCTGATGCATTGATCGTTACGATAAATTCCTTTTCAAAATCTGGATATTTTATTAGAGGTGCCGTGATTAGTTTTTCTTTAAGTGTTTCGAATGCCTGTTGCTGTTCCTGTGTCCACTCAAATTTGTTTTCCTTTTTTGTTAGTTTTGTGAGAGGTTTCGCAATCCTTGAAAAATTCTCGATGAATTTTCTATAATATCCAGCCAATCCTATAAAAGCTTGAATGTCTTTCATTTTCCTGGGCATCGGGAAATTTTTTACGGCTGTCAATTTAGATGGACCCAGTGATATTCCGTTTTCTGTAATTATGTGCCCTAAATATGTCACTTTCTTTCGTAGGAATTCGCATTTATTAGGTTGTAATTTTAAATTATTTTCTCGCAACCTCCGTAAGTCTTCGATAAGTCTTTTATCGTGCTCCTGTAGATTAGTTCCATAAACTACGATATCATCTAAATATACAAAACATTTTATTCTTTGTAGGCCTGTTAGTATCGTATTCATTAATCGTTGGAACATCACAGGTGCATTTTTTAATCCAAATGACATTCTGTTAAATTCGAAGTGTCCATATGGTATAGAGAAGGCAGTTTTATTTTTATCTTTTTCCACCATAGGAATTTGATGTTATCCGGATGAAGTCTAATGTCGTGAAATATTTGGCATTATCTAATTGATTTAGAATATCTGATATTTAGTAGTGGAAATGAATCTCTTTTTGTTAAATCATTTAATTTTCTAAAATTTACGACGATTCGCATTTTCGGTTTTCTGGACGCATCTGCTTATTTCGGTACTACCAGAAGTGGTGTGTTCCATTGACTCATACTGGGCCTTATAATTTTATTTTTTAGCATTTCTTGTACTTGACGATGCTCTTCTTTGTGTTTCTCTGGCAGGCGGTAAGGCTGTACATTGATCGGTGCACTACCTGCTTGCGTCGTGATTTGATGCGCTATCGTATTGGTGCACGTCAGTGATTCTCCTTCAATGTGGAATATGTCGCTATAATTTTCGCATACTTCTTTTATTGTTTTTAATTCTTCTTTATTTAAATGCTCGATTCGAAGCGCTCGAGTTACCTTTTCGGTACGCGGAATGTCACTTAATTCTCCTTTTTCTTGTATGGTCTTTATTTTCACTGTGTTTTCTTGCACTATTTTTTCAAATGCTACTTGTGCCATTAACATTTCGATTACGTTATCTGTTGTATTTATTATTCTCGGGGAACATACGTAGTTTTGTGGATTGACCAGACAGCTTTCTATGAATATTCCCGGTGCGATTTTCTTCGGCTTGGATTATGTCTATCGTATTTTTGCTCGTAGCTACTTCTATTATTGTTTGACTATAGGGTTGTAATGTGAATTTTTGATAAGGATACAGTTTCAAAATATCCTGTCTAATTCTTAGTTGCTTTTTTGAATAATTGCAAATGGCTCCTGTTTCTTTAGGAAGTCTACTCCTAATATTCCTAATATTCTTAATATTTGTATTCGGTCGGGAAATCATCTTTCATAACATACAGTGTTTAATTTTTCCGTCTTTTAAATTTATCGTAGCGTTAATTCTTTCGATTGTATGCACCTTGTGTCCGGTTACTCTGAAGAGTTATCTTATCTTCGGTTATCATAGTCTTGTCCTTTAAATGCTTGATTTTAAATAATGATATAATAATGATTAAATAATGATATAGAAATAATGATAAATTTGACACTCCCGTGTCAAATAGTAAATTTATTTTTCCCTTTTTTGCTTCATGCATTGGTAAGGCGATTAAGTGTAACCCTGTATGCGTCTGTGGTGCGTGTTTCATGTGTGTAATGCGATATTCGATTGCAAGTCATCACTGTTTCGTTTCCTCTCTGTCATTCTCGTCGTCACTCTATATGGTGTCCGACTTCTTTTTTCTTTGTTCATTATTTTTATACGTTTCATTTTCAAGTCGCGAATTATATTGTTTAGGACGGCGCCATTGATCTTTATTCGGACGTCCGTGTAATGATCAACATTCTTCGCGATCGTGTCCGGCTTTTTTGCAATAGTTGCAATATTTATTCACCGTGCTTACGCGGGATGACCTATCGGGTTTTGATAATGGAAAAAGGATTCATGTATCGGCTCGTTCGGCAATCTCGGCCATAATGTCCGGTTTTTCACATCTCTGACATTGCACAGTTTTATTTTCCGATTTGTAGGTCGGTGCAAACTTTGTTTTATATCGCGTGCCGGTCGCGGATGATTCTTTGACTTTTTCTTCCGCGCTAGCCGCTGCTATCGCTTTTTGTAACGTAGCATATCCTCACGTTCGAACTATCGTTTCAATATCGTCCTGTAATCCGATTTGAAAATTTTCTAGAGCTTGTTGCTGGATTATTTCCATTATCGCTCGTTTATTATCGACTGTGCCGTTTATTATCGATGGCGTCCTTCCGTCATTAATTCGTATAGCTCCATGGCTAGTTTATCGGCTCTAAGTCCGTATGTTCGTGCACTTTCTCCCAATTTTTGTTTTAACGTGTTGAATTCAATTTGCAAATGGGTCGTGCTTTTTTTACTCGTGTAGCAGACTTCTAATTCATTCTTTAATTGCACGGTTCTCAAATTTTTCGCGTTCGAAAATCTAACATCGTTGTGCCTTTTAACTTTGTGCATAGAACGGCTCATAGTAAAGTTACTTCATCTAATCAGGTCGATATTTTCTGCGGCATATGTAGTCGCGCTTAGGACCTCTTGAAGTTTATTTGGTGATCCATTGAATTCCAGAATCATTTCGCGGACTTCCTTTAAGGATAAAAATCCACATTCTCGTCAGCATCGTCATATGGCGTGAAATCGTATGTCATGTCGGTCCATTCTTCTGGGGGAATTCGATCTCTGTTGTTTCTATGTTTCGGACTTCTGTTTCTTATATCTTATATTTCGGCGTGTATATTTTTAATTTCGTGTCTTATTTCTTGTCTCATCTCGCATATCATTTCCCTAATGTCGCTCGTTTTGGTTCTCTTCGCGGATCACGTTTCATGTGGTTGTGCGTTCGATTCTATTGCGTTTCTATTTGTTTCTCCCCGTAATCGATTAATTTCCTGATCGATATCTTCCGATGTGATAGGTTACGATGTGAATGCAGAGATGCCAGTTCTGCGTTTTGCGCCCGCCGCCGGCGCGTGTGAAAGTAGCGCACACAAGAAACGAGACCTGCACGTGTGCGCTCGGCGCTCGGGCCGAGTCGGATAATAAAAGAGTATTGACATATCATGCGCTGTCTCTTTCTTTCTCGAGTGCGAGGGTAGCTATACCTACAGCTGACAGAGCTATTAACGAGAATCAAGAATACATGTTAGCGGCTTGGCGCTCGGCTCATTTAATAAATACTCATATACAAATTATAAATAAAATAAATGTAGCAATTGTTTTTTAACCTTATAATTATTTTATATATAAAGAATATTCATTAAATAAAAATAGAAAGAGCGTAAAAGCTGTTCACTCTTGGCCAACATGGACGCTTTTTCGAAAAATTAACTATTATTAATTTTGAAAAATGAATTGATACTAAAAAAAAACATTAAAATTAAAAAATTAAATTATATATTATTTGTTCTAAATGTAACTTATTCTTTTATATATTTTATAAATAATCAATGTACATATTGTTGCTCAACGGAAATTGCGGGAAGGTGGTGGTTTCGTCTGTCAAGAGGAAATGTAAGAAAATATTTTTTTTACATTTCTAAAGAATACAGATAGAAAAAGGATAGAAGAAAGAATAGACACAGAATAGATAAAAGAATAAATATAAAAAATAAACGAGAATGTTAAAGAACAGAAATAGAGAAAAAGAAAAGTAATATAGTTTAAGGCCATTTTACACAATTTATAACTTACGATAGAACTTGAGACAAAATTGTATATATAAAAAATATTTAAAAAAATTAAAAATATACATATAAATACATGTATACATTTTATGTGTAAATGTATGTATACATATATGTATTTATAAATCATCAAATATTCTTTACAACAAATATAAAATTATGAAGATACTTAGATTCTTATTTTATCGTGAATTATAAATTGTGTAAAGTGGCTTTCACACTAGAAATACACAAAATAATTGTTGACCGTTTTAATTTCGTAATTAACTTTTTTATTAATCAAGTTAGAAACTAAATAAATAGAATAAATTTTGGAGAAAAAACAAGATAATAATAAAAAAACCTCACAAAGGTAAAAAAAAGTACGCCAAGTACATAAAAAATATTTCGTGTGCACAACAGAAAGTTGAAAAGATACTTATCTATGAAAATTAACTAATAAAAAAATTTTTCTCTAAGAAATAAAAAAACTAATTAAAATCAACAATTAACTGGCCAAGTATTTACAAGTAATTCAGTTTGTAAAGATTTGTAATTTGAAATAGTAGGTATTATAAAATCAATTTTTATAGAAGTGTTTTAGACAGATTTTCTCCTTAAAATTAAAACACATTTAATTTTTACTAACAGAATGATTTCCAAAGATTTACAAAGTATATCTTACAGGATGTATAATTTGAAAGAAAATTTTTCGTAAAATCTAAGTCGGGGCGCGAGTATAAAACAAACTTACAAAGCAAAATATAAAAACTTGGCGTGCTCGTCGTAAACATAGAATTAGATTTGTGTTGTCTATACAATTAATTCGTGTTGTACAATATTTCATATTATGTAAAAATTACTTGCATCATTTATCATTATTAGTGCAATTAGGATTCCTTTGATTTGCAAAATATATCTAATAAAATATATATAATTATATTAGGATTTCCTTGATTTGCAAAATATATCTTATAAAATGTATATATTTATATTTTAAGATTTCTTTGATTTGCAAAAAATAAATCTTATAAAATATATATAATAATTATATTAGAATTCTTTTGATTTGCAAAATATATCTTATAAAATATATATAATTATATTAGAATTCTTTTGATTTGCAAAATATATTTTATAAAATATATATAATTATATTAGAATTTCTTTGATTTGCAAAATATATCTTATAAAATATATATAATTATATTATAATTTTTTGATTTGCAAAATATATTTTATAAAATATATATAATTATATAAATAAATATATGATATAATATGCAAATAATTTTCATATCACATGCAATATTGTATAGACAACACAAATCTAGTTCTATGTTTACGACGGGCACGCCAAGTTTTTATATTTTGCTTTGTAAGTTTGTTTTATACTCGCGCCCCGACTTAGATTTTACGAAAAATTTTCTTTCAAATTATACATCCTGTAAGATATACTTTGTAAATCAAAAGAGTTCTAATTGCACTTAATATTAACAATATGATTTGATATTATAGTATATAACACCTTTAATAAACTCTAAAGTAATGTAATTTATGATATACGATTCAAAATTAAACTTATTTTGGAAATCATTCTGTTAGTAAAAATTAAATGTGTTTTAATTTTAAGGAGAAAATCTGTCTAAAACACTTCTATAAAAATTGATTTTATGATATCTACTATTTCAAATTACAAATCTTTACAAACTGAATTACTTGGCCAGTTCATTATTGATTTCATTTAGTTTTTTATTTTTTAGAGAAAAATTTTTTTATTAGTTATTTTTCATAGATAAGTGTCTTTTCAACTTCCTGTTGTGTACAAGGAATATTTTTTATGTACTTACTACTTTACCTTTGAGATTTATTCATGATATCATTGCTTTTTGTAAAAATTTATATTTTTTCTGCAATGAATATATATGCGTTTTTAGCATTTCGAGGCCAACTGCACTTTTGTACTTTAAAATCATTTATTAATTGACATTCGGTACCTTTAGCACGTACTATGCTTGCATAATGTCCATCAATTATACTTTTACCTTGATGAAAAATTCCACTAATAACATTATATATATATTCGCACCAATACTTATCTTTTCCGTAGGTACAGCTTTAATTTTTAAATCTGTTTAATAATTTTTGTATCACTTATTTTAAATAACAATAACTGTAAGATGATAATACTTCCTGTTATTATTATATCAGTCTTTTCAAATACTAAGGCAGCATCACAATTGCTACATATTTTTTGAACATTATTCCAATGTGAAAAATTATATTGTATTAATTCTTGTAAAGTATATGATTTTTTTAAGTTTATAAATGAACATATACTAATAAATTGAAATTTTAGTAGACTAGTTAATTATTATAACTTTTTTGACGTTTTTATATAAAACTTTATAAAATTTTGTATAAAATACAAATATTTAATATAATAATACTTTTATTATATAACATAACAATAATTTTCATATAACGTAGAATATTATATGAACAAGTCCGGATCCATATACACTACTAAAAAAAATAGGGAATATTTTTCATATTCTAAAAATTGGATTATTTTCAAACCTAAATTATACATTACTAAAAAAAATACGAAACATTTTTTATATTTAAAAATTAGACTATTTTTAAACTAAGTTAAAACTCGACAAAAAATCATTGTAAACAAAATTAAAAAACCATTTTAAAGCTTGCAGTTTTAACTTTAACGCACTATGAGTAATTTTTAATATTTTTTTATTTTGTTTGTTTTGTGCTTTAAAAAAGAACACATTGTTTTCTTCTTTAAAATTACATATTTTTGACACTCTCAATAAAAAAGCAGCTCAATAAAAAAACTCTCGAAAAATTCAACTTAAGTTCCATAAATTTCAATATTTTGCCTACAAAATGCGTTTTTTAAATTTTTCTACAATTTTTTTTTACTGAATTACACGAGTTTGAAATGTGTATTTTTTAAAAATGAAAAAATTATAAAAATTTTTTAAAAATTATCAATAGCGTTAAAGTTAAAATTTCAAGCTTTATAAAATGCTTTCTTCATTTTTTGTCTACGATGATTTTTGGCGGAGTATCGACATTATTTCTAACAAATACAGTTTAGCTTCAAAACCGTATAACTTATTAAAAAAAAAGAAAAATTTTTAAAAAAGCATTTTGTAGGCAAAATCAAAATATAGTTTATGGAACATGAGATAAATTTTTTAAAAGAAATTTTTTTATCGAGTTGCAAGGTGTCAAAAATACGTAATTTTAAGAAACAAAACAATGTATTCTTTTTTAAAGTACAGAACAAGGAAGATAAAAAAATTTTTTAGAACCATCGATCACACGTTAAAGTTGAAACATCAAGCTTTAAAATGCTTTTTTAATTTTGTGTCCGATGATTTTTCGTCGAGTTTCAACGATTTGAACATAGCTCAATTTTTAGGGTATAAAAAGTGTTACTTATTTTTATTAGTAGTATATTTTAATGCAATCTGGGCACGTCAAATTTTTATACTTTGCTTCGGTATAAGTTATTATTCGATAAATATGTTTTATGCGACATAGAGTTTACAAAAAATTGTCTTTCAAATTATATATCTTGTAAGACATACTTTGCAAATTAGAGAAATTCTAAACACTTTCTCTCTCGCTCTCTCTCCCTCTCTCCCGCTTTTCCTCATTCACTATCCCGCTTTCTCTCTCTCTCTCTCTCTCTCTCTCTCTCTCTCTCTCTCTCTTTCTTTCATTTATCATATATAAAACAGTGTACACAAAAGAATAATAAAACGTAAATAGTGTGAATGCCCCTTGATGGACAAAATCGCTTCGCGTGTGTGAATGCGAGCATACGTACGTGAGTCTAAAATTTATCCGGGAAAAAAAAGTCTCACGTTTGCTATATACGAATATCATTTCTCAGAATTGACAGCACCAATCTTATTCAAAGATGGTGGAATAAAATATTGTACCTGATAACGATACTAGATCTTATTGTATATTGTATATAAATGTTAATAAAAGGGGAAGTTTTAGAATAAACGGGGCAGAATGTATATTCCACCAGGGTACCGTGGTGAGCGCTCAGCAAATAGATTTCAATTGGCTAGATCGTTTACGGATGAAAATTAAATGATAAATTTTTGTTATAATAAACAATACTTTTCTTACTTAAACTCATGTTATAACTTTTTATGGGATGAAAGTAAATGGAATAAAAGTAAATGGAAAGCTTCGCGAGAGCACTATGATGAGCGGTAAGCAATTTGATTTTAAGGAGTTATATCGAGAATTCGAAGAGGAAACTAGTAAAGCGCCCATAGGGCACTGCAATAAGTCCCCAGCAATTATTCTGGTCGCAATTGAAAGCTTGCATTCACATTAAATTATAAAAGTGCAGTTAGCTTTTACGGCTCTAGTTCCTGAGATATTTTAATCAGAAAGTATTATAGACATAAAACTCCGGATAAGCTACTTGGTAGCGCCTCGGTCCTTGTACATAGACAAAACTCTTGACAAGCCAGACAGATTTCTTTTATAATTGGCGTTTTTTTTATAAACAACGCTGCCGCGTCGCTTGATATTAAATTGAAACGGCTAAATATAATTTTTAGGTATTTTTGGTGTTAAACTGTGAAAAAAGCGGGCATGATTTACTTAATATAATATTGAAAATATAATATATATTTACAAAAAATTTTTGAAAATACAGCTGAATTATTACAGCTATTAATTGAAATTAGTAGAAGAAATAAATAAACAAATAAATAAATAAATAAATAAAAAAATATGTATATATATATATATATATATATATTTAATATAAATAAATATTTAATTTAATATAAATAATTAAATATATATATATATATATATATATATATATATATACATAGTATATAAATATAAACAATATAATAAAAACAAAATGAAATAGAATTTAATTTATATAAATACGGATTCTGTATATGATAAAAGTATGATTAAAATATTTTTTGTACATATTTTTTATACGCTTATTAATTAAAACAAAATAGAGAATTGCAATTAATAATTAAAATAGTTTTCAAATTTTGCCAAAAAATGTGTTATATTTAAGGCTATATTTAAAACTAATTGAAATTATATATGTATAGATTTTTCTACATTTTATATTTATGTAGTAAAATAATTTTAAAGTTAACTTTATATTTTATTATTTTATTGTTTTATTATTTTTTATTATTTTGAGAAGAGACGTATCACCGATTCTAAATTTACTTAATAAATTATTTCCTAGAGGAAAATTATTTGATCGGATTTTATGTCACGTTATATATTTAAGAATATTTATGTATGTATGTATTTGTATGTGCGCATAGATATTTTGACTCCACATACTTAATTCATTTGTATCTAATAATTACTTTTAAATTCTTTTTAAATGTTTTAAATACTTTTAAATGTTTTAAAAGAAGAGACGAAGAATACACATAAAGAATGTAAATTTTCTTCCTTCTTCCAGAATAGTTTCTTCCGAATAACTTCTTCACAATAAAATTCTCCAGATCTTCAGATATAGAATTATTATCTTTATTGGGAATTATTATTTTTATTATACTGGGACGGTCCCAGTACTGTGGGGAATAACATAGTCCCCTTACTCAGGGTTATGGGTGAAGACCATATAATAAAGATAATAATTCTATATCTGAAAATCTGGAGAATTTTATTGTGGAAAAGTTATTCGGAAGAAGTTATTCTGGAAGAAAGAAGAAAATTTACATTCTTTATATGTATTCTTCATTTCTTCTTTTAA
Organism: Cataglyphis hispanica; assembly: GCF_021464435.1. Taxonomy (NCBI): domain Eukaryota; kingdom Metazoa; phylum Arthropoda; class Insecta; order Hymenoptera; family Formicidae; genus Cataglyphis; species Cataglyphis hispanica. The sequence goes on along the minus strand of NC_065977.1, from coordinate 4,054,825 downwards.
AACATTTAAAAGTATTTAAAACATTTAAAAAGTAATTATTAGATACAAATGAATTAAATATGTGGAGTCAAAATATCTATGCGCACATACAAATACATACATACATAAATATATTCTTAAATATATAACGTGACATAAAATCCAATCAAATAATTTTCCTCTAGGAAATAATTTATTAAGTAAAATTAAAATCGGCGATACGTCTCTTCTCAAAATAATAAAAAATAATAAAAAATAATAAAACAATAAAATAATAAAATATAAAATTAACTTTAAAATTATTTTACTATATAAATACAAAATGTGGAAAAATCTATACATATATAATTTTAATTAATTTTAATTACAGTCTTAAATATAAAACATTTTTGGCAAAATCTAAAAACTATTTTAATTATTAATTAGAATCCACTATTTTGTTTTCATTAATCAGTGTACAAAAAATATGTACAAAAAACATTTTAATCATACTTTTATCATATGCAGAATCCGTATTTATATAAATTAAATTTTATTTCTTTTTGTTTTTATTATATAATTTATATTTATACAATATATACAGATGTCCTGCAAAATTGTGCCAACGCTCGTGAGTGGGTAGAGCACAGTAAACTGAACAGAAAAGTCCTTTACCATTTTTTGATCTGAGCTTTCTTTTCGTTATTATACGATGTTAATATTAGCTAATCAGCTCTTGTCTACAATGGAAAACAAAGGAGGGACGTCGGGGATCATAGTAACGAGACGGCTTTCTGTTGTATAGACAAAAACTGATTAGCTAACTTTAACATCGTATAACAACAAAAAGAAAGCTCAGATCATAAAATGGTAAAGGACTTTTCTATTCAGTTTACTGTGCTCTACCCGCTCACGAGCGTTGACACAATCTTTGCAAGACACCTAAATATATATATATATATATATATATATATATATATATATATATATATATTTAATTATTTATATTAAATTAAATATTTATTTTATTAAATATATATATATATATATATACATTTATATATATATATATATATATATATATATATATATATATATATTTATATATATTTATATATTATATATATATATATATATTTATTTATTTATTTATTTATTTGTTTCTCTATTTATTTCTTATATTAATTTCAATTAATAGCTGTAATAATTCAACTGTATTTTCAAAAATACTTTTTGTAAATATATATTATATTTTAATTTAAATATATATTATTGCAATATTATATTAAGTAAATCATGCCCGCTTTTTTTTACAGTTGTAACGGTCGGTTTTCCTGAGCGCTGGTGCTGGATAACTCGGCCGGGATCAGGGCTCGGAAGGGTATAGCAAGTATCGTAGCCGGGTGTACAATAAATAAATGTGTTTATTTACGTATGAGAGTATGTACAATGTGTGAATGAGTGTGTATACATATATAAGTGCGTAAGTATGGAATGAGCGTCGGATGCGTGTGCGCGGTATAGCGTATGAATGGGCGTATAAATGACGTATGGTTGCGAGTGTATACAGAGTGTGTCGTATGTGTATATAATATATATGTATGAATGTGCGCGTAGATGACGTATGGTTGTGAGTGTATACAATGTGTGTCGGATGTGTATCGAATATGTATAACGTATGGATGCGGGTATATTACGGATGACCGGGGGTGACGCGCGAGTTCGTGTCCGTCGGTCAGGCGGAATTGCGGATGCACGGCGGTGGTGCGATTTCGGTGCGTGATGCGCTCGAGTGCACGCGGTAGGGCACTCGTGAGCGGCGCAATCGGACGCGGTAAATCGAACGGTCGCGTGCGATTATCGATACCCGGCGTCGATGGGTGGTAGCACCTGTCGGCCGGGTAATTGTAATGGCGCGCGGTAATGCCTACGCGAGGGGCAGGAGCCTCGCGTCTTGGCGAATCGCGTACTGCCAAATTCGGTGCGTAGGGCGGTCTCACGGCCCTACGCGCGCGGATTCCGTCGCCGTATTAATGGCGAGTCTCTGGCGGCTTTATGCCGACGCGCGAAATACTGCGCGATATGGGTTCCGGAATTGCAGGGATGAGTTGCAGCGGAACCGGAGCGTTCGGCAGACGGGAATATCCGTCGGTGGCGGGTAATTTCCCACCGCTTGAGTAGTTGCCGGACGATCGGTATTTTGGTAGGAGCGCTTACTTTTGGCGAGATGCTGGGAAAGCCCAGCAGAGGCGGAGTACTCCCAACCTCTATCTTGCTAGTAAGCGTCTAGGTCTCTGGATTGCTCTGAGCGTCTTGCCGACTTCAGAGCGCGGATGAGATTTTCTCTTTTAGCCGGTGGAGCGTCTTTTTATACCCGGCGTCGGCGGTATCGCGTCGGCGCGATAATTGTTTTCCAACAATTCGGTTGAGCCCGACCGCGGCTCGGGAAGTTTCGGAAACGGTCGGAGCGGTTTCCCGAGCGCGCAAGCCGAGCTCCGGTACGGTGTGCCGACCCGGTTATAAAAGTAAACAAATATTATTACATATTTATTTTCGCTCACCGCTTTAAAATATGATAGGGCGCGTAGCGCCTTCGCTCAGATGGTCCCTTGACTGGTGAGCGTGGGACGGCGGTCGGTTTGCGGCGTCCGGCGGGTGGACGGCCGCGTAACGATGGTCGTATCGTTACACAGTTTAACACTAGAAATACCGGAAAATTATTTTTGGCTGTTTCAATTTATTATTTTTTTCTTTCTCTAAAATTTATTCTTTTTATTTAGTTTCTAACTTGATAAATAAAAAAATTAATTAAGAAATTGAAAACGGTCAACAATTATTTTGTGTATTTCTAGTGTAAAATCCACTTTACACAATTTATAATTCACGATAAAATAAGAATCTAAGTATCTTCATAATTTTATATTTGTTGTAAAAAATATTTGATGATTTATAAATATATACAGGATGTATCAAAACAAGTATAGTATCCTTAAAGGATCGTATTCCTGAATGAATTCTAAGACGATTTTTTTTTTTACAAAAATTTGATTTGAAGCTTAGTTTTCTAATTATAAAAGGAAATAGTGAGCGAATAACGGAATGGGTACATATGATAGGCAGGAGCGGCGCAACTTCCATTCGATGCAGGCGCTTACGCGAGGCGCTCGCTATAGCTGATCGAGCATTACCCGTCCCATAATTTGCTCACTATTTCCATTTATAATTTACAAACTAAGCTTCAGATGAAATTTTCGTAAAGAAAAAATTATCTTAGAAATCTTTCAAAAATACGAAAAAATCCTTTAAAGACGAACGATTGTTCTAAATCACCCCGCTACAGCGCTCAATCAACTGTTTGCTATACGCGATGAGTGTGTGTGTGCGTGCGTGCGTGCGGAAGGAAGGAAGGAAGGAAGGAAGGAAGGAATGTGGTGACCCTGGCCGGAGCATATCTCGTGCTCCGCTTGTCAGTCTTCCTCATCAGCTGCTTACTCAGCTTCCGAGAATTTGACCGTGGCTTCCTTTCGTAATCGTGTCTCTTACATAATTTTATTGCTAATCTTTTATTTCTTTATTCTTTCTTAATTACTTTTCCTTGGGCTATATTAATCATTATGCTTTACTTTACTCTTTTTTAATCTTTCTTAATCTTTTATATTTAATCTATTGGGAAATTGGTCGGGCTACAACAAGATATATAATATAAATATTATATATTTTATTAAATCTTTATTAAATATAATAATATTAAATATTTATTAAATATTTAATAAATATTAAATATTACTATATATTATATAAATTGAAATTTAATAAAATAAAATTTTATTTATATATAAATTAATTTTTATTTTATATCTTAAGGAGATCTTTAAGCGACGGGCGAATTCCGATGGGTTGGCGTCTTCATCTAAAAAACGTAACTAAAAATGCCGATAATGCTGACATTTGTAATTCCGCTATTACTGACAGTATTAAGTTATTAACTTATTATTAAGTTATTATTATTAAGTTATTAAATTCAAACTTGCATAATAGAAAACGTAATTTTTGCATTGTGTTCCATATATTCAAATGAGAATATCACAATATATTTTTACTGCTTTATTGTCTGACATATATCTAAACATATCTAAGCGTGTGATAGTAAAATATACATGTGTGTTTTTCTTACATTTGAACACAATTTGAATATTGCTTACATTATAACGTGTACTCTTCTATATATTTTTTAAAAAGAAATGCCATTTGGTCATTTGTGTTCATATTTTTATATATACATATTTATATATAAATATATGTGTATTATATTTTGTATATGTATAAAATATTATATAAAGTGTCCTAGACCCGTACATCCCTTTTCTTTCAAAAACTAAGCATTTTAGAGAAAAACATTTTAAACAAAAACTGTATGGTTTTGAGGGGAACATAATGATATCATTGGTTTGACCTTGGATGGTATCGTTAAGGTCAAGTCAAGGACACCTTTAATTTCTTAAATACAATACCCTATTCTATATTGCATATTCTTATAGCTTATGTTGAGAGCTTTCCAAAACACTATAATAAAGTAATTTTTCATTAATAATTTTTTGAGTTATTTTGTATCTTAATCTGACATATTTTAGTAGATATATAATTTATTGAATCTCCTTGGGGTTACAAACTCTTACATAGTACTTACAGCTATCTTAACACTAGCTTACAACTAACTTAATTCTAATTTATATTACTTAATCTCTAACTATCTCTAAACTACCTATACACACACACACGCTATTTGCCCTACTCTAGCTTGGGACCTCCGCTTCCGGCTCATATCATGTATCCAATCCTTTCACACTTCTCATTCACACATCCCACATCAGTCCTCTCTTTCTCGCCCACTCTCTCTCTCTCTCTCTCTCTTTCTCTCTGTCTTCTCCTCTCTATCCCTCCTCTTCTAAACTCTTATCTTTTATCTAATTTTCAATCCAATCATTTTCCCTATTATTCTCTCCATCCTCCACTCCTCCATTCCCATCTTTCCATCCTGTTCCACTCTCCCATGTTTCCACCTCCTTCCACTGATCCATTTTACTCTCTTCATCCTTCCAGTACCAGTTCCCCCTCATTCCATTTCCCAACCTGTACCTTGCTATCCTTTGTCATCTACTTTCCCCCCAATCACTCTTCAGGTACTCTGGCATCCAACTCTCCTTGATTTTTCCGTAGCACCTGTTGTATTTTGACCCTTCTATCCTTTCCCAACGTTCCTTCTTATCCATTTCTATGTCCTTTTCCACATAATAGCCGAAGTCTCCTTCCGAATAGAAAGCACTCCTTCCGACCTTTTCGCCTCTACTTCCACCATGCCCATACCTCTGTCTTCAAAGAACCCACATCTTTCTTTTTCTCACTTCGATAAATCCTTTTCCTCGAACCCCCACGCTTTTCTCCCGGCCCTCCTTCTTAACTTCTCCCTCTGCAATTCCTCCCTTATCATATAGTCCGGTTCCCCATTCCACTCCTAACATCCATCTTAAATACCTTTCCTGTAACTTCTCCAACTCCTTCCTCTCTCTCCATCCCCAAATTTCCATCCTTACCCCATCACCGTCCACACCAGTTTATCGAAGAGCCATAATCTTCTTCCCCAATCTTCTTACCCATTTCTATTCCCAATCCCTAAACCTGACTTCCATTATCCCTTCCTTAACCTATCTCTTATTTGTGCTTCCTGCCCTCCATTCCTCTGCATTACATAAACCAAATACGAGAATTCTTTTACTTCCTCTATCACCTTCCCTTTCCACCTCCAGCTTACCTTCCTTTCTCTCCCCCCCTCCTTTCCTAAACCTTAATATTTTCGAATTCCCTACATTTAACTCCAATCCCTTCTTTTCCAGGTAGCCCTCTAACCCCTCAATCATATTCCTCATCCCATCCTCCTCCTCCGCGATCAAAACCACATCATCCGCGTATGCAAGGTATAAATCTTCATCGTCCCTAACTTAACCCCTCCCCATCCTCCTTTACTCATTACCTCTTCCATGTCCGCCAAATTGAATAAGTGAGGGCTCAAACCCCTGCCTTACTCCCCTTCCTGTCCAAAATTCTGTTCCCAAATCCTCTCCCCTCCTCACCCTATTTCTAGTCTCCCTCAAAATATCTTCGCTCCTTCTGACCAGCCCTTCCCTCACCCCCTCTCTCTCATCGCTTCCACCAATTTTCTCCTATCCACCGAATTAAAAGCTGCTTTAAGATCTATGAAAAACGTCACTAATTTTCCTTTTTTCTTGCTCAACTAGCTATTCACTAAATAATTCAGCACGAATATGTTGTCCATCGTCTCTAACCCCTTCCTGAAACCCGTCTGATTCTGCGGTACCAATCCTTTTTTCTCCACTTTATCGCTCAATCTACCTACCAGCACCGAGGCGTACACATTATCAGTGTCCGGTCAGCGCACCCCTTCTTTCTGCCTCTCCACTCCTTCTTCATCTATCCATCCATCCCTTCCATTCCATTCCATCCATTCCATTCCCCTCCATTCCATCCTCCATTCCATCCATCCTCCACTGTTATCCTTCTGTCTTCCAATCCATTCCATTCCTGTTCCTCCTCCATCCATTCCACCCTTCCACTCCATCCATTCCATTCCATCCATCCACTCCATTCTTCATTCCATCCACCTCCTCCTTCTTCCCTATTCCATCCTTCCATTCCATTCCTTCCATTCCTCCATCTTTCCCTCTCTTCTTTCTTTCCTCTCTATCCTTTCTCATTCCATCTCCTTCTTCCTCTCCATCTTCCTTCCATCCTTTCCCCTTCACTCTTCTTCCATCCATCCACTTCTTCCATCCTTTCCTCCTTATCCATCTTCCTTCTTCCATTCCTCCACTTCCTTCCTTCCATCTTCCTTCCACCTTCCTCCTTCCTTTCCTTTCCCTTTCTATCTGACTATGATTCGATGTCCAGGTCTATCTACCTCCACCTTCCATCTTCATCCTCATTCTCCATTCCATTCCATTCCCCCCATCTCCCTTCATTCCATCCATTGAATATTGTCCACCTTGTTTCTATCCATCCATTCCTGTCTCCTTGTTCATTCTTTGTCCTTCACCTTCTTCCTTCCTCTCCTTTCCTTCCTCCCCTCCACCTGTTCTTCGTTCAGTCCTCCAATCCATCTACTGTTTCTTCCTTTCTCCACCATTAGTTCCATTCTTCCATTCTTCTCCATCCCTCCATTCCTCCTATCACTCCATTTCTACCCTTCCATTCCATCCATCTATCTATCTTCCTTCCTTCCTCTCCTTCCATTCCTTTCTTATTCCTCAGTATCCCTCCATTCCTTCCTTCCTATTCCATTCTCCATCCTCCACTATCCATCCATTTCTTCCATCCATCCATTCCATTCCATCCTCTCCTTCCACTATTTCCTATTCCATTCCACTCCATTCCATCCTTCCTCCACTTTCATTCCATTCCATCCCTTCCTTCCTTCCATCCACCATTTCTCATCTATTCTTATTTCCATTCCTATCCACCTTCCTTCCTTCTTCCTCCACCCTTGCTATCCCTTCTAAACTCCATCTCATTCTCCTTTCCTTCCACGTCCAATCTTCCAAAATCCTTTCCTTCCTATCTTTCAGAAGTTTCTTCTTATTCCAGACCTCTCTTATTTGATCCTCAATTTTCAACCTTACTACCATTTCCCTTCCTCCCTCTACACCTCCATCCTTCCACTTCTTCACTCTCCTTATCTTCCACTGTCCTTCCACTCCTTCTCATCCACTTCTCTTCCTCCTTTCCTCCTTTCCATTCCATCTCCATTTCCTCCATTCCCTTCCTTTCTCCACTTCCTTCCATCTCCATTCTCTATCTTTCCATTTCCCTCCAACCTCTCATTTCTACTCTTTCCTTTCTTCCTTCCATCTCTTTCCTTCTCTCCTTCCTTTCCATCTCCTCACTTACCCTTTCCTTGATTCCCTCCTTAACCTCCTCTTTCATTTTTCCCATTTCTTCCCTCCACCACCCCTTCATGCCTCTCGCCATTTCGTTCACTACCTCCTCAACTTCCAACTTCCAGCTCTTCATCATGTGTTGTAACTCCCCTTCTCCCTCCATCCGTCCTAACTCCACTCCCTATACCAGATTTTCCTGCTTCTTAATACCTCCTCTTCTCCCTTCCCCAACTCTGGCTCCTCTCTCTTCCTTTTCAGAAGCTCCTCTACATTTCCGTAGCTACCTCTTCGTTCCTTCCCTTCCTTCATGGCGAACTGCGCCATCTTGTTCTCCCCCGTCCTCAACAAAGATTCTTATCTCTATCCACTAACCGACTTCTGTTCTTTATGCTCTATGGCCTAACTGCCACTATCCTATACCTTTCTTTATGACCCTATATTTGCCCTTACACCTTCCTCCACTGTCTCCCTTTCACCTCTCCACACTTTCTCACACCTACGCTTCCACTATCACACTTACTCCTCTTCCACTCCTCACTTTATCACCCAAAAGCTACTAAAACACACACGTCAATCCACCTCGAAGCACTCTACTCGACACCGGAAACGGAAGTTCGACATATTTTAGTATAAAATATAAAATATCTCGAAAATTATTTAGTGTTTGATAATTGTAAATTCGATAAAGAAAAAATAAATAATTGTTATAAAAAAAATATATTGCAAATAATTGCATATTTTTTTTTAAAACAATTATTCTCTGTACACCATTTGATTAATATTATTATTCAGTACATAAAAGTATTATGATACATTATTGAACACTAAATAATTTTTGAGATATTTTATTCTAAAATATGTCAGATAAAGATACAAAATAATTCAAAAAATTTTTAATGAAAAAATATTTTATTATTGTGTTTTGAAAAGCTCTCGAGATAAGCTACAAGAATATACAACAAAAAATAAGGGTTTTTTTATTTAAAAAACGGAAGTTGACCTTCAAATGATCTTTAATGTAAAATCCAAGGTCACTATTAGATAGCCCCCTTTGTTCCCTACAACTTTTATCCAAATTGTTTTCCTTTAAACGTTGATTCTAAAAAGTTATGAGCGTGGAACTTTTAAAATGGGACATCCTGTACATATATATATATATATATATATATATATATATATATATATATATATATATAGGATGTCTTATAATCTATTGCCCCACCCGTAATGTACAGATAGATCGGATTAAACCAAGCAGGAAAGTCCTTTACCATTTTTTTGTATAACGCTTAATAAAAGAATTATTATTGAATAAAGTCTGGTCAATCATCGTTGATCTTTAGCCGGATTGGGCTGCGCGCTTGATAGAAAGCGTGAGCGTTTAACTGTCCCACCGCACAATGTTTGGCCAAACTTTAATGAATAATAATTTTTTTATTAAGCGTTATACAAAAAAATCATAAAGGATTTTCTTGCTTGGTTTAATCCGCTCTACTTGCACATTACGAGGAGATTATTATCAGACACCTTGTATATACATGTAAATACATAATATATATAAATACATAATATATATAAATGTTTATGTATTTGTAGTATAAATTTACAAACATTTACAATACATTACATATTTATCTTAATGGCGACAAAATAATGAATTTACAATATTTTGAATATTCAATTTCTAATATCTTGAACATTGTAAAGGGTAGAACCTTCATCGCCTATTCTTGTGAGACACAATCATATAATTATTTGTCTCCAATAAAGATAATCTTCGCATTGAGATTTTTTTTTTTGATGATATTTTTGCACATCATGGTAAGCTTTATGAATAACGATAAAAACAATAATAAATCTCTATCATTGTTATCGATATATTCGATATGATCGAGAGTTGAGTACTATAAACATTTTCATAAATATGAATGTTTATTTATTAGTTTATAAAGTAGGACATAGTACACATAAAGTGATATTTGTACAAATATATCCTCTGCAGCTGATGAATTGATGGTCTCTGGCATTTATTTTTTAACACATATGCAAATCGCATCTTGTGTGAAATAACAACCAGCACACGAATTGATCGCCTCTGGCATTTATTTTTTAACACACATTACATTTTGTTTTGCAAGTTTGTTTTATATGCGCGCCCCGACTTAGAGTTTACGAAAAATTTTCTTTCAAATTATACATCTTGTAAGATATACTTTGTAAATCAAAAGAATTTTAATTGCACCTAACATTAACAATATGATATGATATTATAGTATAACACCTTTAATAAACTCTAAAATAATGTAATTTGTGATATACTATTCAAAATTGAACTTATTTCGAAAATCATTATGTTAATAAAAATTAAATGTGTTTTAATTTTAAGGAAAAAATCTGTCTAAAACACTTCTATAAAAATTGATTTTATAATACCTACTATTTCAAATTACAAATCTTTACAAACTGAATTACTTGTAAATACTTGGCCAGTTAATTATTGATTTCATTTAGTTTTTCTATTTTTTAGAGAAAAATTTTTTTATTATTTTTCAGAGATAAGTATCTTTTCAACTTTCTGTTGTGTACAAAGAATATTTTTTATGTACTTTTTTTTTTACCTTTGTGAAATTTTTTATTGTGTACAATTATACAGAATAATCTATATTAATATACATAAATAATTAATTTTATATAATTTTTTCGTAAAATAGAAGTAATGTTTTATGTATAAAATCAATTTAGCAATTATTTTAGATTTAAAAAAAAATTGCAGAAGAGTACCTCTGCGCATATTAGCGCAAGTACATATCCAGATGGTGCGGATGATGCGGGCACATATCCGGATGATGCAGATGACACAGGCACGTACTATGATTGTACGTGCAGGGGAGGAAAGTATCTGCAATAGCGGCGATTCACGTCTTACTTCGGATTCAAATTCGAGTGTATGCGATAAGAGAGTCCGCCATTAAGTAAGCGCTACTCATCTTATCGATATTTATTGCTTTGTAACACATTTATGAAATGTAAAATACAGAGATTTTATTTTATATAATAAGACGACATATATACGTTAAATATTACAGATGAAGAAAGCTTGGCGAGAGATTTTGAAATTTTTTGATGTTTGTCATCTCGCTTGCTGCTTCATTCTTTCTTGATCTCGCATTACCGAACATGACATAAATCGGATTATTTTTAATCAATTATCTAATTATGATTACTTATTTCATTAAAAATTATACGATATTTAGTATACCGTATTTAGTATCATTTTTATCGCAAAAATGTCATTAATCCATTATATTTATATTCATACTGATAAAATGCAAAATGCAAATTTATTTTTTAAGAGGTATAAATTGAAAAATTTAATTTAAATTACAATTCAAATCAAAATGTAGAATAATTAAGATTTAAATGAGTTACATTTAATTGTGTTAGGGTTAATAAAATTTTAAAAAGATAATTATTGGATTTAAATGTAAATTTGTAAAAATTTATAAGTTGAATTTTATTTAAAATATGTACAAATTGCCCGTCATTTTCATTAATATAATTTATGAGAAAAGTCGCAAATTTAAGTTTTTATTCTATAAAAGATTTATATTTTGTAGATATGGAATGATCCCGATGTTGAAAAGTCGATAAAAGAGAGAGCAAGAAAGAATGAAGGAGCAAGCAAGATGACAAATCAAAGAGTTCCAAAGCCTCGCTCATCAGACTTCCTTTATCTGTAATTTTTAACGTATATATGTCACCTTACTATAGAAAATAAAAATTCTATATTTCGCATTTTATATATCTGAAAATAATTGTAATGGATTAATTACATTTTTGCGATTATAATGACACTAAATATGATATAAATCGGATTATTTTAAATAAAATAGTAATTATAATTTGATTTAAAAATATCCGATTTATATTGTGTCCATATTATTTTAATCGATAAAATATCATTAATTATTTTCGAATCAATAAATGCAAAAAAATAAAAATTTTACAATAACGATATATAACGCGAGAGATTATAAATAAAGCGAGCCTTGCGAGTGAAATGTAGAAACTTTTTCATATTGGCTACCTCGCTTGCTCCTTATTCGCTCTCTCTCTCTCTTCTCTCTCTCTCTCTCTTCTCTCTCTCTCTCTCTCTTTTATCTGCTTGTTCTTTATTGTATTCATTTATTGTCATTATTATATTTTTTTATTTGTTTCATTTTTATACTTTTTATTTAAGTTTTTTACATGATAATAAATTAATTTATTCATCTTTATTTTATAGAGCATAAATGAAACATTGTGTATTTTATAAATAAAAAAGTATTATACATGTGTGTGTGTGTATTTTATATGTGTATGTCTTGTATTTAATTATAATAAAATAAAAAGAAAATAACTTATATTGCATGTCTTATTTATGTTGATAAAATAAAATAAATAAATTTATTTATTTATTGATTCACGATGGAAATAAGAATAAGATAGAAGAAGAAATGGAAGAATAGAATGGAGGAATGGAGAAAGGAGGAGAGAGAGGGAGAGAGGGAGAAGCGCGAGTGAACGTAAGTGAATATGCGATGAGCATGGAACGATATGTAGTACATAGTGAGCGAGCGATTAGAATGAGACAGAGTGTATGATTGAAAGAAAAAAGATAGAGAAAATGCAATAATGTTGGTGCGTACTCTGCGTGCATGTATATCCTCTACATACATGAAAGAAACGAAGATAGTATGATTATGTCTGTCTTTGTCATGTAAAATTGCAGCTGTCTATCACGACATCATGCAACTAATCTACTGCTCTGTTTTACTCTTGAGCCTCCATCTCTCACACATATGCACGAAAATGCATTGGATAATTTTTTTTACAAAGCTTCTAAACTCATTTCTCTAAGTTCACAGATATTTTTTGATGAAATGCCGATTTTGGAAACTACTGATTAGGCACTTGCAAATTACAAATCTTTTGTATTAAATAAATGTTGACGGCAGAAGTCGATAACAAAACTGTAATTTTGTTTTTTTTTCACTTTTTATATGAAATTATATCTACCATACTCCGATATTACATATACTTTAATTATGGAAAAAGATTTGTCGATATTTATAATAAACAAAAGGATTATATACTTTAACTTAATATTTGTGTTTTCATCGGTAAAACAGATCTTACAGATCCCTTTAAACAGAACAGATAATAACGAACGATTTTCACTCTTTCGAACAGATAGGATATAAATAGTGAGTAGCGCGCCGCAATAAGCGAACTATAATTCGAATATAAATTTCAAAAGAATGTCATTTGGATGAATTATGAAACGTTTTGAAACTAACATTTTTGGTTGCTCTAAGAAATGATGTTTTTTAAACGTAATATCAATTATTAACTGCCGACAAAACAAAATAAAATTGCTCGAAATTTTTACGTCCAAAATCGGATATTCTACGCACATCCAAATATTGACCATTGATGAATGTCTCAAATCGTATATGTGACATTCATATCATGTTCATGAACGTTTAAAATGGGCAAAATGAACCATAAAACGTTACTTGGGTTACGCTTTGGATGTAATTGTATGTAATTTTTTGTTATTTTTTCTAAGAAATGATTTAATTAAAATAATTATTTTTACTATCTTTATAAAATAACGGTATTGTTGAAAACGCATATAATATTAATATCTTTCATTTTTTACGTTATAACATATTTATGAAATAAATAAATAAAACTAATGACTATAGGATAAGATGACAAATATCATATGTGGGCAAGATAATATATGTGGGCATCCGTATATAAGAAGTTATCAGATGATACCGTGAATCAATCCTGCAGAGTAGTCCGAGTCGTAATAGAGATGAAAGAGCGGCATCGTAATGCGTTGTCTATGTGCTCGAGATTCCTTTTATGACCAGAAGTGCCAAAGTGCGCTTTGCGTGTGCTCTAGTGGATCTGACGATATATCACGTGTGTAACTGGATCGATGTGATTGTCTTATGTTGATCTGGACAGTGATCTCTCTTATAGCATGGTTCATTCTTAATTGAATATACAATTTGACTGTTTTGAGACAATAAATAAATTAATTTTTCCTTATTTATGGAAAAGTCACAAATGATATTTTTTAAAATGATGCCGAACTTCTAATCATATTTTCATCAATGTCTGTGATTATATTAACCATTCCGGGATTTTCAAAAAATCGGCGAGCATTATTCCCATCATTAGTTGTTCCGCTTTCTTGCTTTGGAATATCTACAATTTTTACTTTTTACAACGACTTCTTACTTTTTCTTTATCGGTCTTACTGATAACTAGCCACTTTTTTATATCTATTCTATATAAAATATGCAATAGATACTAGAAACTTCTAATTCAACAATAAAGTGGAGATATTTCGAATGTCAAAGTAATCTTATCTAGAAATCGATTACATACAAAATCTAATTTGTTCATATATTTTGGCTTTATATCTAACAAATCTGACTTCAATTATCTGTAAGACCGCTCCATATTTTTTCATCAGCCATAGTAAGTGTGAGACGATATTTTACTGTGATTTTAATAGTATTTGTTATTGACGATTTTAATAGTATTTCTTAACGAAATCAGTTGAGATATTTGTATCTCAACATTTTCCCTTTCAATTTTGATTGTTTTTTTTATTTCCTTTACAAATTGAAAGCGTATAGGGTTACAAAATCTTATAGATGACGGGCAAGGATTTCTCCATAAAATTATTGAATATCCTTCTCGAGACGCAGTTTTGTAATTGCAAAGACACTAGCCAATGTAATGAAAAGATCACTATCCTTAAATTCAGCTTATATTGAAATTGCCCAAAAGTATCATCAAATCCTCATTTCACAATCAACTCTACATTTTCTAACAATAATTTATCTGTAATCATTAAGATGGACTGTGATATTTCGAGAATACGAGTAGTAGTGGTCCAGCAATGATTGAAGAGGAACTTCTGCAAATTTATTTTTTATATTCGGGGTAACAATGTCTTTTTCACGGATTTGTTGGTAACTTGGAAACAAATCAGCGCTTTTTCTTTAGATTGTATTCGCATCATTATATGTTGAAAGGAGGAAGGCCAAGATAGAATAAGGCTTGATTTTTGGGCCAGAGCGTCGCACTTTTTTGATTGCATTGTATAGTTGAGGTCGAAAAACTTTTTACGTTGGCTACTTAGCACAAAAAATCATAAATCAGATAGTTGATAATTCTCATACTTCCTACATGCCTATGTTTCTTAAATTTTGAGGACTTATAACTTTCACTTTCCCTAACGTAAAAAGATATTTCATAGAGTGTTTTGGAAAGCTCTCGACCTCAGCTATATATATATAAATATGCAATCAAAAAAGTGTTTTGGCCCAAAAATTAAATCTTATTGACCCTTCTCCTTTGGAGAATTTTCCTTCTACAAAAAAAGATAAAGCTTCGTCATTTGTACACATACGAATAATGAGAAATATCAGTTTTGATATATGATATATATCTGCAATGACTTCTGCAATATGTTTCGCTAGTTTTTTTTTCCTCTCATTATGAACACCTATACATATGGCTGCATTAGTACCATAAATTACTTCTGTAAAAAAATGAGATGATAGAAGTTTTGCAACTTTTCGTCTTTTTGAACAATTAGCATTATTAAAATATACTGTTGAACAACTGAAGAAAAATCATCACGATTATTGTCTGAATTACGATACAAAAGAAGAATTGAATCTGAAATTTTTAATTCTTGGTTTAAGCAAGATCTTGATTTTATTATAAATCTGAATCAGGATCTTTGCGGATTTTTGCTCTCATTTTCGATATAACACATATAAATACTCTTATAGAATGCTTCAAATCGTGCTATGTTTTTAAAGGGCATTCTGTTACGTTTGACTTTTGAAAAAATAAATTGTAACAGTCTATTTGATCTTCCTGCATCGTCTGAAATAGTTGTAACCGTGTTAAAATTACCATTTTGGATATGAAATAAAAAGCGAAATGTGCAAATAAATATAAATATAAATAATAATAAAGAAAATAAAAGCAGAAAACTAAGAATTATAATTTGATAAATTATTACTTAGTTTGATAAATTATTACTTAGTGATTGTACTTGAGAACAAATGATACAAATTGCAAAAAAATAATAGTATGATAGGAAAGAATAACGTTACATATTGATAAGAAAAATTAAAACGAAAAGAAAATACAACCAATATCGATCAATATTCGTGAGACTCTATTCAACCAGTAACAACCAATCTTAATCTACTTTATTTCATTTGCAAATGATTTTAACGTTGAGTAAGTGTCGGCCATGTGCTATCTATCGACGTTAGCGGAAAAACTCCGCGCAGAGAATAACGCACATTAACGCATATTAACAGCAGATTCATTTTAAATAATCAAAATTAATTGCCACACAATATGGAGTGTATCCGATAATAATCGTCCCACCGGAAATGTGCAGGTAGAGTGAATTAAACTGAGTAGAAAAGTCCTGTACCATTTTGCGATTTTCGCAATAATTATTGAGAAATTAATTAAAAAAGATCGGCCAATGCACACGAATATTTAGCACGTTGCGAGAAAGGACGACCCTCTTGGCATCGCGGTTACTAGGCGCGCCGTGAAAGAGGGGCGAGAGGAGCGGATAGCAACGTTTACATACGAGTGTCGTAAAATAGTAATCGCGATGCTGCGAGGGCTATCCTTTCTCGTAGCGCGCTAAATATTCGCGTGCATTGGTCGATCTTTTTTAATTAATTTCTCAATAATTATTGCGAAAATTGCAAAATGGTACAGGACTTTTTTACTCAGTTTAATTCACTCTACCTGCGCATTTCCGGTGGGGCGATTATTATCGGACACTCTGTATAATAATATATAATAACATATAATATATAATATATAATATATAATAAGATGTATAAGAAATATTATAAGGTAATATTATAATTAAATGTTTGGATGGAACTGAGATAAAACGTGTGAAAATAATGAAATATTCAGACATAATTATTGATAACAGATTACGATTTAAAGATCACTGTTATTGCTAAAAAAAATAAAAAAAGAAACAAGTTTTTTTAAATAGAATAAGTAATTATATAGCGGTATACATTAAGTGTATATAAGACAATTGTAGCCTCACTTTAAATATTGTCTGACGCTGTTAATTGATGTGGAAGAAATACAACTGAATAAATTACAAAAAGCGCAAAACAGGGCCATGAGAGTCATATTACAATGTGATACAATGACATTGTCGTAATCCAAACTTCAATATCGTAATAACGACCAAAAAAGTCAAGAGCACAGCTTAAAATCAGCATTTCATAAGCTGATTGTGCGCGCTCTCAAAACCGCGATTAAATGCAAGACATGCATTCAGTTGCAAAATTCAATTAAGACATCGCGATCTTTTACCGAAAAATCACCTACTTTCGGACCATAAGAAGAGAAGCACTGAGTATCTCGAGGCCGTAATTCGACTCATATCATCGACTATCAATCAGACACGCATTTTTAAATATACTTTAAATATATTTTTTATAATAAACATCAATGTATTATGAATATTTATTACCTCACGATGTACAAAGTGTTACCGAACTGTCAAGTGCTACCAAATTGTCAAGTTGAACTATCAAACACCGTACTAAACTCAATAAAACATTTACACCTCTCAACTCATCAACTGTCAATTGGACATGCGGAAAAACGACAACAATAATATCTAATCTGCAATACATTTCGATTCTCAAACGTGCACTTGCAAAATATGAAATGGTCCTTTTAATCACCGCATCTTAATTCGATATAATTATTGTAGGAATTTGATAGTTTAATAAGGGACATTCGGCGAAAATTCAAAAAAATCTGAAAGTTTGCATAATTATAGAATAATAGGTCCTAATAACGAAACGATTTTTTGTTGGTGCTAAAAAACGGTTTTAGGCGTGAAAACAACCCTTTAAAAAAAATCGATTTTTACATTTTGAAGCAAATATTATCGAAACAAAAAAAAAAAAATATTTAAAACATTGTTAAAACAAAAATTTTATGATTTCAAATGCATTTTACAATGGCGTATCTGGATTTTTCAAAAACTATAAAATTTTTCAAAATAGCTCTACTAATTACTTTTTTAAATATTTTTAAAAAATTTTTAAATTATGAATTTTCGCGAATGTTCCTTGTCAGTAATATTGCTTGTTCGACACTATCAAAGGTTTTTTAAAGTGTGCATAGATTGCATCAATTTGAGAGCCATTCTCAATAGTTCAATTTAAATAATCATAATAGAGAAGTAAGTTAGTAGAAATGGAGCGTCCCATAAAGCCATGCTGCTCATTCGCTAATGCATTTTTAAAAAGCGAGGAAAGTTTATCAGCGATGATATTTTCGAAAATTTTAGGCATTATATTCTGCTTACTAATTGATCTATAATTCGATACCAGGGCTCTGCCACTTTTAAAAATCAAAATAACTGCAAAGTTTCCATAACAAGAAAAATACTAGTGATACTCAAGCGATTCATTAAATAAAATTCAGAGAATTCTGGACATGATATATTTGGACAATTTGAAAAACACAGGAAGAATGTCGTCAATACCAAGACTTGATTTAAGATTTAATAAGTTTAAATGAAATTAAAAATTTCGTTGATGGATCTATATTTGTGATGTTTAAATCGTGCTTGCATTCAATCTCCTTTAAAACATAGTTGCTAGCTACGTACATACCGATTCAAAAAAATCCGCGAGACAATTAAAAATAATACAGTCGTCATTATGAAAACAGTTATTGTAAAAAATATGAGAAGGAGGCTGGTGTTTTTAAGAGAATTAACAAAATATTAAAATACATTCGCATTATCATTAACTGCACTTTCAGTTTTATTTATATAATTATTCTAGCATTTTGAATGGAGAGCTTTATATTTAGATCGCAAGTTTGTAAATATTAGATAGTCGGAATAAGAACATGAATGTTTATAGGGCAAGTGCGTTTTATGTTTTGTTTTTATAACAGAAATAAATTCCTTCGAGGACCAAATAGAAAAAGGAGAATTGAACATTGAGTAGGTCGCAACACATGAGTTAATAATATGATTTATATGATATACAAAATTAACGTTGTTGATAACGCAATATATCAGCATCATTAGTCGTTTGTTATTGAATTTTCATCAACTGATTGCTTGTACAAGTATTCACATTACTACATTCAATAACGCAGTCTATTACAATGTTAGCAAACAAATATATAACAATACATACAATAGTGCACTAATTTGTGCTCAATATAATTGTTGTTTGAGAAATTTGGGAAATATCGCAAAATTTATTTTTACAAGGAGGAATCGCAGTTGATTCTTCACCGATTTTGATCTTCTTTTTTGTATCTATATTAAAGTGAATCTATATTGAAAACAGTTAAGCCTTGTAAGAGCTTTTCGTCCAATGCGCTTGCAAAATAATACTTTTTATATTTGAAATGTGGAGAAATTTTAGCATAGGATGTAAGACGTAAAGAAAGGTACATTCTCAAGCAGTACTATAAACGCAGGAACAATAATAGCGAAAACCCTGTTTTCAAAACTTGCGTTGTCAGCATTTTTTTCTTATTCTCGTTTCTTTTTTTTTAAATTATTTTATAAGTACATGTAATATGTATTATTTAAATTATTTTATATGTACATGTAATATATATTATTTATTAAAAATAAATATTTGGCTCATATTGAATATGCATATATCTTTTTATATATTTGCCTATATAAAATTATTGTGAAATAAATGGAATATTTTTACGTAGAAATATTTATACTTTTATTTGTAAAAATTATTACATTAAATTGATACATTTTCTAAAATTTTTTAAAATAATGTAATAACGTTAGATGACGTAAAGAATTAAATTCAAATTCTTTATCTCCGTTATACAGCGTATCTGATAATAATTGTCCCACTCGTAATGTACAAGTAGGGCGGATTAAACCAAACAGGAAAATCTTTTACAATTTTTTTTTGATAATTAATAAAAGAATTATTGTTGAGTAAAATTTGGCCAAATATCGCCGATCTTTAGCCGGGCGCACGTCAATGAGCCGCGCTGTGACAGTTGAACGCTCACGCACTACCAAGCACGCAGCTCACCGACGTGCGTCCGACTAAAGATTAGCAATGATTAACCAGACTTTACTAATAATTCTTTTATTAAGCGTTATACAAAAAAATGGTATAGGACTTTCCTGTTTGGTTTAATCCTCCACCTGCACATTACGAGTGGGGCGATTATTATCAGATACCCTGTATATAAAGAATTTAAAGAAAAAAGCGAAGACTTTCAGAAAGGAATTTTATGCAGGCAAATATATAAGAAGATATTCGTATCTCATACATGTCAAATATTTATTTTTACCTAATAAATAATATATATTACATATATATATAAAATAATTTAAAAAAAGAAAAAAAATTAAAACTAGAAAAAAAATGTTGACAATGCGCAGGTCATGAAAAGAACGCAGAATTCTCGCTATTACTGTTTCTATATTTATGCTCTGTACTATATGATACCGCTCAATAATGTATCTTTCTTTATGCTTTACATCTTACACTAAAATTTCTTCAAATTTCAAATATAAAAAAATATTACTTACAGGGCGCATTGGAGAAGCTCTTACAAGACTTAATTATATTCAATGTATTCATCACAAAAATGGAGATTAAAATTGATAAAGAGCGATCCTTGTTAGTATTAAAATGAGATTCTCTTTTCAGTTTTACCGAAAGAATATAATTTCAGTTTTAAAATCGATAATTTATAAACATTAATACTCATATCTATGTTCAAATGTTTATTACAGCCTGAGAAGATCTTGACGGATGAATCGGTTATTGTGGCACAATACATAAATAACCCGCTTTTAGTTGATGGACACAAGTGCGATTTGCGTCTCTATGTAGCCGTAACAAGTTACAATCCTCTATTAATTTATTTGTATGAGGAAGGTTTAGTGAGATTTGCAGCTGTTAAATATGACGGCGGAAACCAATACATCTGGAATCCTTGCATGCATCTTTGCAATTATAGTATAAACAAATTTCACGTGGATTACGTAAAGTAAGTAACAAACCATCAGTCAGAATATTAAGATAAATTTTTTTACAATAAAAAATATAATTCAAAACAATAATTTAAATTAAGTTAAGTGCCAATAATATTAGAGTTATTCAGTTCTGAGGAAGCCTTGCGGTAAAAATCGCTTATAAATATAAATTATTGACAATTTTATGTGTTTGACATTATTCTACTTTTTAAAATTTTCAATTAATTGCTTTAATAATATTATAAAAATTACTCACTTACTATTTCATTTACAAATATTACAATTCGCATAATATTAGCAAAATAATAATGAAAATAATAGAGAAAGAAGAAAAACCGAAAGAAAGATAAAATAAGAGGCATGAGATGAGAGTATATAAAAGCGTAACTAAAGAATGCAATGAAAGGGGAAAGAAGATAAAAATAAGGCAAAATTAGAAAGAAATAAAAAATAAAAAAGAAATAAATGAAAAAATTTATATAAAAAGGTATGTACAGAAAGAGTTTAATGATTAGGAGTGAAGATCCTGACGCCGAAAATGTAGGACACAAGTGGACATTGTCAGCATTGCTAAGACATCTGCGTTCAATGGGTCAAGACACAGAATCACTAATGCAGCGAATAGAAGATATTATTATAAAGTCAATCCTTGCTACTGCATCTGGAATTGTCAGTGGTTTAAAGCAATTCGTGAAACATCCTGATACATGTTTTGGTAATAATTGAATTTTTTAATATATAAATTATTAATAATATTTTTGTTAACATTTTTATTAATATATTATAATATAAAAATAATATAATTAAATATATTTTATTATTCACACACAGAGATAAAAACAAACTAAAAAATTATTTTTTATGATAAGCACTTTTTAAAAATATATGTATATATATCTGTGTACACACACACACACACACACACACACACACACACACACACACACACACACACACACACACACACACGCACGCACGCACACGCACACACGCACGCACGCACGCACGCACGCACGCACGCACGCACGCACACGCACACCCACATACCCACCTACACACACACACACACACACACACATATATATATATATATATATATATATATATATATATATATATATATAATTATAAGATATTCAGTTTCTCTCTATACAATATCTCCCAGAATCATTGCACTACTTACTACAAATTCTTTGATTATTTAGAGATTATTTATCTAGAGATTATTTAGAAACGATTTTCTTCAGTAGAAAATATTGAAAAGGTCATCATGTTTTCCCAATATTAACTTTTACACATTATATAATTTTTGTAACTAAATTATAAAATTCTCTTTTTTTTCTCTTTAAACTTCATTTGAAATTAATGCAATTTGAAAAATGCAATTCTATTAATCTTTTAATTTCAAGATAACAAATTTGTTTGCGGAAACTTTTTTGATATTTTCGCTGAGCAAAAATTTGCTGACAAAAATCTTCAAATAATTTCAAGATCTTATCATTAAGAGGTAGTATATGATTTTATAAGTACAATATATAGTTATTCTTGATATATTTATTTATATTAAGAACATATCCATTATATACTTAGATAGAGCAAAATGCCAGCAGTATGTCAGCAAATTCAATTATGTTTGTAGCAGATTTCGGTCTGCGTCCTTATTAATTTTAATTTCTGACAGCATTGTTGTCGATATAATATAACAGAGATAATGAAGCAAAAATAGCGTATTATTTGCTATTTCGTCGTGACAGCGGATATGTAGCAAATATCGAGTAAACTCTACCATATCAAACCATTGATGGCAGAAATCAAGTATGACTTGCCGTTACAACGTTAAATATGGCAAGAATAAAACACAATTCGTTTTATCAACTTTTAGGTCTCTTCTACAATAAGTCGTATGTCGGAATCGGATGTCGTTAGTCGCTAGTCATATGTTGTATGTCGGATAATTACGACATATCATTCTACATTTGAGTAGTATATATGCATATGCTTGACATTTAATTAATATTGACACAAGGAATATCGAGGTTATTTAGATATACATTGATGTGCATATCGTAATAAGGAAAAGATGAAAGTTAACCATCTTTCATTCCAACACTCAGGGCTGGACTAAGGCATTATGACATTATGCCCAAGAGATCAAAAAGCCCCTTCCCATTCTAGCTTTCTTGCGTTTGCTCTTTGCATTACCCGGGATCACAACGAGGATGTGGCAAACAGTATTCTATTTGTTTTTTACGTTTTCTAATTTTTTGCATATTTTAGTTTTTTATAATTTTTTTGTATAGTATTTTTATTTTTTATATTTTTTAAAGATTTTTTATAGATTAAAAAAATTTTAAAGAGCCTCCCTCCAACATAAGTATTATTATAACGATATTTAAATGTACACTTTTCGTGCTTTAGCACCTGCAAATTGTTGAATTATCTCTGTGAAATTGAGGAATTTTGCAAAGTAATTTTCTATTGATAATATTGCCAGATCCGATAATTTATCTTCAAATGGTAGAATGCAAATATGTTTTTATAAGTTTTAATTTGCTGAAACTTTGTTCTCCTGAAACTACAGTTACTGTAATATTTAAGAGTATTTGAAAATCAGTCCGCAAATTAGGAAAAATGTCTTGTCAGTTATTCTCGTAAATCAATTGAAGCATTTTCAATGGCAACAATGGCTCACCAGAATCATTTAGTAAATTTCGAATACTGAGAATTTCTTGTTCTAACTCGTTTCCTGAAATATCAGATTTATCGCCATCTGTCAACGTAACTTCTAAGTTAATACATGTTTTTTGCAGTCTATTCTTATCGAGTATAATTTTTAAATTATATAAAAACTACCTGTGTGATATTAAATGAATTGTTCGAAGCAAGTTTTTAAAGCACTTTCAATAGTATTGATCATTGGGTAGAAAATGTTTTGAACAATTTTTCGGGAGCTGATGGCATTTAATCTGATGCCTCGTAACCGAACATTTTTTTCTTTCTTCGAATTCGGACTGCTTTAAAAGCTGACTCGATCTCAGCTTCACTAGCTATATCCTTAATAATTATCGCCGTTGAATAATCAGTATTTCTATATTCTGTTACAAAGGTCAGGCACTTTTCTAGCAATTTTGACGCATTTGATATATCCATTTTGACTACATAGCCTTACTTACAATGTTGACTTGGAATAAGATGTACCAAATCACTAGTGTAAATAAGAACTCAAATCCTTCCTTGTGCTCAGCTAACGAGCTTTAGCAACGACTGGATCATTCGTCTCTTCGTAAAGTTTAATGAGGACATTTATCATGTTTGGATACTGAAAACAAACGACTTTAAGATAGGAAATTCTACTCTCCTATCGAGTTTCACAAATTTTTTTTAATGACAGTAACTCGACATATTTTTTCATTATATTCCCTCGCTTCGTTGAGGCGGAGAATAACACAAATAATCTTTGGAGAATTCCGAACAAAGATATAGATCTTGATGTTTTTTTACAATTTGTTTGCTACGACTAGATTTAAACTATGACAACCACATGGATTAAAAAAAGCTTTTGGAAATTGTTTCAAAATTCTCGATTGCACGCCCTTATCTTTTCCAATCATATTTGCTCCATTATCATATTCCTGTTCCGGCAATCGTTCATATTTAAATCGTAATTTTGTATAATAATGTCGAGAAAGAGGCTAGTTAGCCCTTCTCCTATAAAGTCAATTATTGGCTTATAGGCAATAAAACAGCTGGACTTTGTCAACGTCGACGTAAATATGATAAACAATTGCTTGACATGACTTACTCAGAAGTGCAGTCCAATATGACGGAAAAGTATTTTGCCTCTTTTACCATCAATAAATTTTTTTTTTCAAATTTTATCTCCAAGTAAACAAATCAGTTTATTTTGACTCGTTTCACTACAATAATGAATAAAGATCTCTTTGTTTATAATGCGTCGAAGATGATCTATCATAACAGGATCAAATTTCCGCAATAATTCAACTAATCCTAAACAAATACCGTTTTGTTGGATTGTTGGAAGTGTTTAATTTATCAGAACTCCCCCAAAACGATAAGTTGTGCCCCGATAAAAATAAAACAATTTCGATTAACCGCTCCATAATAGAAACCCATTGCATTTTCTCGTCATTAAACTGTCTTTGTTTGTCTACTCCGCTCAATGATTTCAGGCGTTTCGAAGTCTCTATCCAATTTTTCATAGCGCATAAATGATCATTTCGTGGGGATATTTCGTGGCTTTTAAGATGTTCCGATAAATGTTTCCAATCATTAAATTCTTTGCTCAAATTAAAGTTACGGATTTAGCAAAACAATTTACAACAAAAACAATATTTTATCTGGGACTAAACCAGCCATCTTCGTTTATAGATTTCTCCATTAAGCATGATTCTTTGAAAATGTATTTTGAAAAAGTGACGTCCGTTACTGTCCCTCAGAGTATAGTCCCTATGAGTACTCTGTGTATCCTCTGTTATGAGGGTATTCATTTTGAATTTTATTGTTTATAAATCTATGAATAATGATTTCATCAATTGTTGCGGAATTGATGGGTGATGGGTAATGCCAATTGGCAATGTCTTCATAATCTGCATTTTGAAGATTTGATGGAATCGGAGATGCTTTGGATTTTGTGCTATTTTCGTTCTCTCCTTGACGTAAATTTTGTTTTGTTCAGAGAGATTTTTCTCTACCAAACATTCTCCGGTTTTTACTCGCTGCTCGTGAATTAAAAAATTTGCCATTTTCTTAGCACTTTTTTCATTGCTTGTTACATTTTTTTTAAATTCTGGGCACCGGAGAGTTTTTTTATAATGCTGCGACATTTTCTGGAGAAAGAACACTTATTCAACAACCAAATCAGCCAAAAATTAAGAAATATCATACAATCATATCACCAAAGTTCTCTTATTTAACAATCAAATCAGCCAAAAATTAAGAAATGTCATACAGTCATGTCACCAAAGGAGAGACCCTAAAGAACTCTGTCTCGAGCGAGAAGATGAAGAGCCCGATGCCCCATCATAGTTCTTAATATACCTCTTTTGACTCGTTCTCTTCTTACAAGATTTCCCCGCGCCGCCATGTAATAATGGCATATTAGCATCGTGATTGGCGAGCGCGCATTAAGCAGGCGCATGTCATGTCGGCCTATATTTCGATTTGTTCATTGTCGTTATGACCCCCAAAAAAAACGGTGCCCTGGGCGATCATCCTACTCGCCCAATCCTTGCGCCGAGCCTGCCGACACCGACACATAACTAGCGACAACTTTCTGCGACAGTCAACATTCCAATGTGCATGTGTCCGAAATCCGACTCAGTATACAACTTATTATAGAACGTGTTTTTGATGTTATCTTTTAAGCCAGCAACAAATGCTTAATTTTTGCAGTGTTTGTAGATGAGCTCGATTTCTGATGAATACGATATTTTTGATAAAGCATGATGTCATGTTATTCTTAAATTTTATTTAGTTTCTGTTGACATATTGTGTCAGTAGGCAATGCTTACTTATTGTTTCTATGCGAGAGATTGTTTATTTTCTGCTACATTTCTACTGGTACTAAGATGGCAAATCATGCGCGACGACTGCCGACATTCTTCTAATATAATATACAAAAGTGTATTAGAGCATCTATATCAGTTATTTTTAAGGAAAACTACACATTTTCGAGAAAACTGTTTCATATAAAAAGTTGTGAGCTTAGAAAATTAGAGCGTTAAAAAACAATATTAGTACACCTTGAAAAATATTGTTAAGGACATGTAAAGATTATCTTAAAATTTTTTAATGGAAACCCCAATTTTTTATTGCTATATTAGTAAGCGTCTTCGTAGCTTACCTCAAAAGCTTTTTAAAACACTATAATAAAGTATTTTTTATTAAGTATTTTTCAAATTCTTTTATATCTTAATCTGACATATTTTGATATAAAGTGTTACTTCCAGACTTGTGGAAAATTGAATTGGGAAGTAACGCAATTTATTTTTATCTCGAAACACACCCTCTCCTTTTTGCGAGAGTGTTCTCGAGATCTCGAGTCGAACGAAAGGACCCAAAACAGATCAATAGCCGAAAGAATCGCTCTTACTATATCAGTAGATCATTCAGTCGGTTATTTTGGTAAAGGAACTGATTCCCTGTTACACAGGACGAAACATTGTACAATCTCGGAGTACGGGAAGAAGGTTAATAAATACACGGATTTAAAGTTAAATCTTACATTTATTTATAAAAATTAATATAAGATACATTTAAATTCTGATATATAAATATACATGAATTATTCTTAAATTTAATATATGTGTACGTGTATAAGGATGAATGAAAAAAAAATATTTGTCGCGGGTGTTACAAAAATACGAAGAGCCTAGAATCAAAACGGGAAAACAATCTAAAATAATTTAAAATTTAAATTTCGGCTGAAAATTTATAAAAATCAAACTTAATAATATTGTATAAATTATCAAATAAATAGAAATGAGAGTAGGGAGATAAAGATAAAAGAATTATTGGATATTTTCGAATTTTATTGTGAAAGGGGAAGAGAAAGCTTCATCAAAAAGCTTTGATTGAGGAACGGCTAAAGGAGAACCTGACGAAAAATGGAGCCAGATTTGTGTGAAAGATGTAATGAAATTCGCTAAGATTTTTTTTTTATAATATCTGGACACGGTAGAACTTTTCGGAAAGAGATTCGAGAAAAAGAGAAAATTATTCAAGGAAACATTTATACATATATCAATGTTCTCAAGTCTGTTCCTTGAGGAAAAAGTTTGACACTTCTTCGGGATTGCAAGATTTTTATTTAAAATCTTGCGATTTTTCTTTGAAGTCACGTAATTCTTCCACGAAGTCTTGAAGGGCTTCTTCGAATCGTGTGACACTCTTGGGAGATCGAAGGATTTGAGCCGTGAGAAAGAAGGGGAAATAGGAATCGATTGAGATTTAGGAAAGACGATGAATGACCAAAAGGAGGAGAAGAAGAAAGATCTTTATCAAGTGAGGTTGTTCAGGAAAAGCAGGTGAACAACGAAGAGGAGAAAGAGTGGAAACTCTCGAAAATTGAAGGAGAAAAGGAAATGAAGAAGAACATTCTGGAGAAAATACTAGTGAATAAAAAAGAAGAAGGCAAGAAGGAAAAGAAGTAGAAGAATGAAGTTATGTGTTACGTTTTTATATTTATGTAAAATATGTTGTGTATAAATGCTGAATAAGAAGGAAGAACATAGGAAAGGGAAAACGTAGAACGATAAGGTTGTACGTTACGATTTTATGTTTATGTAAAATATGTAGTGAATAAATGTTGAACCTATGCGCAGCGAACGATTCCTTATCTAAATTAAATTTCCTATAATCTATAATAAAGTTAAGGCTCGCGGATACTCTAGACAGAAGGTTCCGCATCTTTTTATTTTTCCTATTTCTAGCAGTTCTTACTCAACATCTTAATTTTGTAGGCGGGGATTTAAATGTTGGTTTGTGATTTCCACTAAGAAACGTAGTTTGAAATTAATAGAGAATTAGTCGTTAATTACAGGGAACAATTAAATATCATTTTCTTCTTTCTCTTTTTTTAACAAATAAATAATGAAAAAAAGAAATAAAATAAATAAAATAAAATATAAAATTTTGAATTAAAAGGCACGAAAAAGGAAATAATTTAATATAAAATTTTTATAGTGGATAGTAATGGTTACTTGAAAATGACGAAAGAAGGTTATCCTGAATCTAGAGCTGAGTGTGAAAATTGATCCTTAACATTACGTTAGAATCTTTAAATTTGTCAAACTTGCCGCTCTCTAGAAGGAAGAAGGACGTGAGGAAATAGATGAAATATTTAACACTTGATAAATATTAATTATGATAGATAAATATAAATATTTGTATGTATATATTTTCAATTAACGATTGAAATGATTAATAAATAATTATTTTCTTTGAAGAAGAAGAAAAAAGGGTATTATATTGTATTGTATTGTATTTCGAGCGGAAGGCGATCCTCAGAGTAGCAAAGCTCTGCTTACGACACGCAGATCGAGTCCATTGTACCTCTCCGATAAGCGTCCTCTCAGTTCAGACTTATTCTCGCTTGAAAGAGGAGAAGAGCCTTAACCGAGAAGTTTCCTATCTGTTAAGGACTTAGAAAAGACTCCAATTAACCTTAGCATAAGCCGGACAGTCACACAGCACATGGAAGCTAGTTTCCTCCGATGCATCACATTTCCTGCAGTTGAGCCTCATGTTGATGCCCAATTTATACGAGTGGTAATTAAGAGTGTATAGAGAATACGAGTCACCAGTCCGGCCTCTCGTCTACTTAACGCTTTGATATAGCTAGTGAGGCCTTCCCTCGGAGAATCCCCAAGGAGAGTCTCCGCCTGTCTGCATCCGACCACGCTTCTCTAAGAGCCAGATGCTGTTTTCGCAGCAAGCGACCGATCTCTTTCCCGCCTAGGATACCGACAGCCGGTTCTGGTCCCACCAACGCAGACTCCAAATAAGCTCGAGCAAATTGGTCGACCGCCTCATTGCCCTTGATGCCAGAGTGCCCAGGCATCCAGACCAGAGCAACGTTATCTTTTGCAAGTTTTCCCAGGGTGCATCTGCAGTCTCAGATCAACTTGGAAGTAGTAGTCGGAGTCTCAAGGGCCCTAAGAGCCACCTGGCTGTCTGAGTAAATGTTGATGTATCTCTCTTCATTAGTGAGAAGTGTTTGTGCACAGCATAAGATTGCCACTATATCCGCTTGGAAGACCGTGGCAAATTTACCAAGTGAGATAAATTCATTAGTCCCTCTCCCTCGACAATAAATGCCTGCCTCTGAACCCGAGCCGATCCTGGACTCATTCATAAACAGAATGAGCCCATTCTTCAACACCTGCGACTCTGCGACCTAAGCCATTCTTCACGCCCCGAAAAGCACACTTTTAATGGCGCCTCCAGAGCATGAATGGCTGGCATTTTATCCTGCACCATATTAAATCTCTTGTCAATATCCGGATAACCGTGCACCTATTTTCGTTAAAAGTGTTTTTGTTAAAAATTTTCAAATTTCCCGGCAAAATATGCTTTAGCCCGACACCGGTTTTTGCGGCAAAAAGAAAATTGATTTCTAAAAAAAAACTTGATGGCATCTGAAAGTATAATTCGAGAGCTTTCAAACGAATTTTGGTTAATGATTATTTGCAAAGAATAGATCAAGTATAAACTTTGAATACACATGCTAGATTAAGTATAAACTTAATTGTCATTTCAAAATGACTGAATTATAATTACTTGACCTATTTTTTGTAAGTAAATTCATATTAGAATTATTTTTTTTTGCTGCTATATATATAAGTATGTACCTGTATATAAGTATTTACCTTTCTTGTAAATTGTACAGAATGTCTAAAATTCAAACAGCTATAATTTGATGAAAAAAGTCATACAATCATGAACTAAAATTTGTTTGAAAGTTCTTGAATTATACTTTCAGATGCCATTAGATTTTTTTAGAAAATTTTGTTTTTGCCGCAAAAAAATTTTAAAATTTGCTAAAAACGCCATTTTTGGCTCTTTTCATTCTAATTTACTCTTAATTCTGATATGCTAGGAAAATTCAGACAACGACAGCGTATTCAAAAAAATTTTAGAAAAACGTACTACTGCACTTCGCAGAGAATTTTGTCTTATTGTGTAATTACATACTTTTCCTTAAAAGCTATTATTTTCTTTATACTAATTGATTTGCGTCATTATTTTGTTCATAAAAATAATATGGTAAGATTATTGAAAATTAAATATTTTAGATAGTTTATATTTTATATCAAAATATGTCAAATTAAAATATAAAATAACTCGAGAAATACTTAATAAAAAAATATTTTATTATAGTGTTTTAAAAGTCTTTCGAGATAAGCTACACGAATATGCAATAAAAAATCTGGTTTCTATTTAAAAATTTTAAGATAATCTTTACATGATATTAATACTTCAAAGTCATATGAATATTGCTTCGTAAAGCATTACTTGGAACCCTACAACTTTTGTATAAAACAATTTTCCAAAAAATGCGTATTTTCCTAAAAAATGACCTATGAGTGCTCTGATACACCCTATGCACAATTTGTAATACGTTATGTAGCAGACCAAGTTATTTGGGTATATATACGTTTACACACACATACACACACACACACACACACACACACACACACACACACACACACACACACACACACACACACACATATATATATATATATATATATATTTACACACATACATATATGGATATATTGTTTTTATTCTAGAACTCTTTGGCTTTGATATACTAATCGATGATACACTGAAGCCATGGTTACTGGAAGTAAATTTAACTCCTTCATTGGGATGCGATTCACCATTAGATGTTAGACTTAAATCAGCTTTAATAGCAGATTTGTTTACTCTTATCGGCATACCTGCTGTTGATCCAATTCTACGTTCTCAAAATTTAAATCGTGCTACCGTTAATTCCAATAAAAAGGTTAATGTAAGTTATTTTGTTATATCTTTATGAATATTATATATTTATTTTATGTTTTTTTATCCCTTATATCTAAACGAAATATAGTCTTGAAATATTTAATTTTTTATAAATTTCAAAATTATATTTAATCGCATTTAGATTATAAATATAGTAAAAAGAAATAATTTTAATGAATTTTTTATTCTTGATTAACAGAAACAAGAACATAATATTTTATTTAAACCTAATATGAATAAAAATAAAATATATTAGATTGAAAAAATAAAATAACATATTATATATTTAGCAGATATACAGGATGAGTTTTTTAACTTGAGACTGCAAAATATCTAAAATAAACATTGTAAGAAAAAAATTTTTCAAATAAACCCTCAATATTTTCGAGGGGGCAATTCTATCTCGCAAAAATCAGCTGAAAACCGCTCCCCCGCGGGGGCGGGGCGGGAGATAACTTTAAAATATTAAATGGGAACTCCTACTTTTTACTGCAGATTCGGATTCTACGTCCAAAAACACGTAAATTTTGTTTAAATATTCTATTTTTCGATTTCTGATAGATGGCGCTGCATTCGGCAAAGATTGATTAACCTTTGTTTTCTTCAAGGGGAATCCCCATTTTATTGCATAATGATGCTATGTTAAAGAAAAATAACTTTTGTCTGAAACATGTTTCGAATTATCATAGATGTCTACGATAATTTTTTATCAGTTTTTAACTTTACTCAGATTAACGATGTGAATATGATGGAAATCATAAATTCCTTTGGGATGCTTGTTTATTGTGAGTCCCTTTACCTTTCACATTCGGAGTGCTTGTTTATTATGAGTTTCCTTGCCTCTCACATTCCTCTTGAAGAAAACGGAGGTTAACCAATTTTCGCCAAATATAGAGCCTATCAGGAATCATAAAAAAAGGTTTAGACAAAATTTACATGTTTTTGGACTAAGAGTCCAAATCTGTAATAAAAAGTAGGGGTTCCCATTTAAAATTTCAAAGTTATCCCCAGGGGGCGATAGGCGGCTAACTTTTGCGGGATGGACTTGCCTCCTCGAAAATATTGAGGGTTTAGTTGGAACATTTTTTTCGTACAATGCTTATTTTAACAGATATTTTGCAGTCTCAAGTTAAAAAACTTATCCTGTATACAGGGAGTCCGGAAATTCGCGCAACATCCTTTAAGGAAAAGTAGAGGATGTTATTCTGAACAGAAAAGTCCTGTATCATTTTTTTTAACATGTGATAAAAGAGTTATTATTGAGTGAAGTATGGCCTATCATCGTCGATCTTTAGCTGGAAGCACGGTCGGTGAGCCGCGCACTTGGTAGTGTGCGTGAGCGCTCAGATGTACGATGGCTCATCGATGTGCGCCCGGTTGAAGATAGGCAATAATAGGCCAAACTTCACTCAATAATAACTGTTTTATTAAGCGTTACAGAAAAAAAATGTTACAGCATATTTCTGCTTAGATAAACACCCTCTACCTTTCCTTAAAGAGTGTTACGCGAATATTCGGACACCCTGTATATATATACAGGGTGTCCGATAATTCACGGATCACCCTTTAAGGGAAGGTAGAGAGTGTTATTCTGAATAGAAAAGTCCTGTACCATTTTGTGATTTTCTCAATATTTAAAAAAATATTAATTTTAAAAGATCAGCCAACAAAGTGCCGCGAAAAGCTCGCGGCGCGAAGATGCCTCCCACTGTCAATTGATACTCGGTCCGCGGCGAAGCAATGGGAGGAGCGGTTTGCGAGCGTGCTTCGGTATGGCAACCGAAAGAATTACACATATGAAAAGATCACATACATAAAACGGAGCGCGCATCATGTGTGTATTTTTAAAAGATCAGCCAACGAAGCGCAGCGAGGGGACACCCTGTATATACAGGATGTAGCGCGCGGCAAGAAAGGATGGCCCAAAAACAACCCAAAAGTTTGCGATCGCTATAGGCGCGCGACAAAATTTGTGAGCGCTCTATAAATGACAACGGTTATGTATGAGCGATAAATAACGATGAATTTATGCGTCCTAGCAACCACACATTAATAAATTGTCCCCTTTTACTGCGCGCTTATACTCACGCGAATAGATCGATCTTTTTAATTAAATTAATTAATCTCTCTAATTAATTAACCTCTTAAATTAATTTCTTAATAATTATTACGAAAATCGCAAAATGATAAAGGACTTTCTTAATCAGTTTAATCCGCTCTATCTGCACACGATTATGCGATTGATTCCAGACACCCTATATACATATAATTTAATTATTAGAATTAATTAATAAAATTTTGATTATTATATTTTTTTCTTTATTTTATAAGATTCAAAAACCAGGATAAATCAATTGACAGATTATAGGAGATTGAACAAACAATAATGAATGATAAGCAGATTAGATTCTTGTATTTTTTTTTGTTTTAGTATAGAAGAGTACAGTCTGCAGAAATATTACCTCAGGAAAAAAAGAAACATATTAATAGAAACAAAAATAAAGGTCTAAGTTCAGAGCAACAACGAATAGTAGCGTCTGCAAAAGCACAATTTGAGAGAAGAGGTGGATTTGTTAGAATATTTCCAAGTCCAAAATCTTGGGAACTTTACTCGCAATATTTGGGTAAATATAGTTTTTATGTTAGATAATCACTTTAAGCAGAAATAAAATAGAATTATAGTTTTCCTTAAAACTGAATAAAAAATTAAAATTTTATTCTATATTCTATTCTATTCTATTCTATTCTATATATTCTTCTGTCCTAGATCCAATTACAGGTATACCAATTATATCGGATCCGCTTGGCCCAAGGAAATTACCTCAACATGATAATACAAATCATAATCTAGTGTTACATGAACAATTATTTCCTGTTGCTAACCGTAATACAGGTTATATTATTCCAGAGATAACATTAGACAGGTTATCTAGGTATGCCATATTATTTACAGTTTAAGGACTTAAATAACTGCACACATTATTTTTTCTTAATATAATAATATTTTTATATTACAATTGTTTTATTCATTTTGTTTAAAGAGATAAAAACAAATTCAAATTTTATATAAATTTATCTAAATTATTAAACCAGACTTATATTGCTCCTAGAAAAATTATTTATTTTTTTTTATTTTAATCGCATTTTATTTAAATAATTAAATATATATTTAAATGATTAAATTTAAATGATTAAATTTTAATTAAATGATTAAACATATATTTAAACATTTGTTTTTCTATATACCTTCTATCGATTTATTTAATTTAATTAGTAAATTACAATTTGTATGTGTGTTTTGATATATAATTTATTTATACATTATATTCTATTTTAAAAAGTAATATTTAAAATATCCTCATTTCAATATTTAAAATATTCTTATTTTAATATTCAGATCTAGAAACTAAGAATTATACAAAATAAAATGAATAAAAAGCATAAACGTTCCGAAAAGCATAAACCTTTGATTGCGCTGAAATTTTAACCAAAGCTTGTCTTTGACTTGAGTATAAAGCTTTGAGTATAAAGCATCTTGAAGGATTTTTACAGAGGGGCGATAAGGCCTCGTTTGCCCCTTATCGCCTCTCAAAATCTAACATTTTTACTTTTATATCTCCGAAAATATTGATTTTAGAGAAAATAATTTTAAACAAAAATGCAGCTCTTAAAAAACTCTACAAAAAAGATTATACATTTTTTACATAAACCCATCATTTTGAGAGTTATGTAATAAAATAGTAATTTTAATGTTATCGTGTTAATACAATGTATCGGATTTGATTCATAGAGAAATATGTTAATAGATTTTCTTCAGTTGTAAATTTCCAAATCAGTTCCTTCTTGTAAATCCATTTGAAATCTCATTTTGCATTAAAAAGTATATGCGTGCCCCTCTCCCCCCCTACGGGGAGGACTCCACTATAAAAAAACTAGACACATAGGTTTGGATTGAATCTTGTTTCGCGAAAACCCATGTGAAGCCTCACTACGCATTAAAAAATATACAGAGTATAACAAAACAAATGCATATGGGCAATACTATCAAATGCAAAACAATAATTCAAACCGACAAGTCCTGTACCATATTTTAATCTGAGGTTTTTTTTTTTCATTGTTATATGATGTTGAAGTTAGCTAATCAGCGCATGTCTACAACAGAAAAAAAAGTACGACGGGGGTCGGAGTGGAGAGACGGCTTTTTCCTCTATTAGTTAACTTTAACATCATATAACAACAAAAAAAAGCTCAAATCAAAAAATAGACTTTTTAATTTAGATTGTTGTTCTGTATCTCATACTATTGGCCATATGCGTTTGTTCTGTTATATGGAGGCAGTGTGTATTAACACGATAGCGTTACAATTATTATTTTATTATATAACATTCAAAATAACGAGTTTATGTAAAAATTTTACATAATTTTTTTGTAGCTTTTTAAGAGCTTAATCTTTGTCTGAAACTTTTTTTTCTAAAATTAATATTTTCGGAGATATACAATAAAAAATACAATAAAAATACAATAAAAAAATGTTTGAAACTTTGAGGGGGGCTTAGGGGGCAAACGGGGCCTTGTCGGCAAAAATCCTTCAAAGTGTTCTAAATCAACTTTCAATAGTTGGAGTTCTGTTAGGAAGCATCTACAGACGAATG
The DNA here is from genome assembly GCF_021464435.1 of Cataglyphis hispanica. Taxonomy (NCBI): domain Eukaryota; kingdom Metazoa; phylum Arthropoda; class Insecta; order Hymenoptera; family Formicidae; genus Cataglyphis; species Cataglyphis hispanica. Next base: position 4,018,589 of record NC_065977.1, on the reverse strand, counting down.
TTTATTAAACAATATCAATTTTAAATGACTTTAATAATAGATATATTCTTAATGTATGGACCACGAATTATGGGCTTTTTCTACATACCCTGTATGTAGAAAAATTATTAGTTTCTGACAAGAGGTATGGATTGAGGAGGAGGAAAATGTAAGAGAAAGAGAGAGAAAGAGAGAAAGAAAGATTGATTGATTTTTATTAGCTTTCTCAGTTATTTGTAATACAGATTTGGTTTACATTAATTACAATATACTCTTTTAACAATTGCTTAACTCAGTTGCTACAATTCAGTTTTTTACATCATTTTATTTCAGCTGGTAAGGTATTATACATTTTCACTCTTTTGTAAATGTACTATTGCAATGTCCTCAATTAACAACGTCGCACAAAGATAGAAAGAGAAAGAGATTGATTTGCCCAATCTTACTAGCTTTCTCAGTTATTTGCAGTACAAGTTTTCAACATCTGCAGCCAATTCAATCTCTGTGTAGAATTCATTATCTTCATATCTGATGCTATACCAGCTTCTTTTCCTTCTGTAGTTATTACTTAGTATCCTCCCAGCTGGCTCTCCTCTTCTCTTGTATCGCTCTCTTAAATGTCGGACATTCCAAATCAAGGGAGTCATGTTCATCATTTATATTCAAGTTATATGTTTGAATCTTAAACATACAATTTACACACTTTTTCATTGTCGACGTGCATTCAATCACTTTATGATTTCCTGCATATTTGTGGCATATTTCATTTTGTATACAATTCTTTGCAATATGATAATAACCCCAACATTTAAAATATCTTTTAATAATAATATGATTAAATACAGGACACTTCCTCCATTCTATATTTAGTTTTCTTTTGTTCAATATTAGTTCATGAGTTTTTTCAATTATTACACAACCTTTTTCTTTATCTCTTCTTGATTGAGTTTTTTCAATTATTATAGAACCTTTTTCTTTATCTCTGATTGATTTGTAACGATGCGTACATCGTTACACGGCCGTCAATCCGCCGGATACCGCCGCCCAACGATCATTGGTCAGGCCGAAGGATGAAAGCGCGCTTAATATACCGCTGTCCCACGCCCAGCAATCACGAGACCATAGAGCGAAGACGCTATGCGCCCCATTGTATAAAACCGTTGAGCGATTATATTTGTTTACAATTATGCCATCGGTTAGACACACCGTACCGGAGCACGAGTCGTGCGCTCGGGAAACCGCTTCGACTGTCCGAAAATCCGAATTTCCGAATATTCCCAAGTCGCGGTCAGGCTCAACCGAAATTGTTAATAAACAATTATTGCGCAGACGCGCAACCGCTGACACCAGGTAGAAATAAGCGCCCTCAACGCGATAAAAAAACATTATCTTTTCCGCTGTCTCTGAGATCAGTAAGACGCTTAGTGCTCTTAAAAATCGCTTGAAAATGAGATCGAAGTTGGGAGTACTCCGCCTCTGCTGGGCTTTCCCAGTATCCTGCATCCAAGCGTTACCTAACAAATCTCCGAACGTCCGGCAATAAATTTCTAGCGGTGGGAAATTACCCGCCACCGACGGATATTCCCGTCTGCCGGACGCTCCTGTCCAACCGCAAACCGCTCCCGCAGATCCTGGACTATCGAGAAATATTTCACGAATACTCACCACCGGCCGAGACTCGCCATTGTTACCTAAATCACGCACTGAGGGACGTAAAATCACCCTACGCGCCGAATTAGAAAACACGCCATTCGTCAGCCACGAGGCATCTGCCCGTCGCGGGGACATTGCCGAGTATCATCGAACCGTCGATCCAGCGGGTGATGTCACCTATCGATCGCCCGTATCGCGCTTATCGAACCTCGCGCTTATCGAACCTCGCGCACGGCGATCCACCGCACCACCCCCGGTATAAAGCATATCTCAAATGTGTACCATCAACCCATTGTACACGCTCACACCTTAAAAAGTGTTGCATACACAAAACGCTGTGCATCTCATTGTAATACTCCGCCGCCTCGCACGAGTCGCTCGCCGGCTACCGCTATTAATACCCGGCACACCGTCATGTCGTGCACGAACACATATACAATCACGAACAAGCACACACCGCTTATATAACACATGCTCCGCTATATATTGTCGATCGCACGGGCATTCGCCTGCATCGCGCTCATACACCCGCGTAAATACCGCACACACACACACACACGCGCGCGCGCGCTCGCGCACACACACACGCAACACGCACACACATACATTGTAAGCTATCTTTTGACGATTTAATAAACCACATTTATTTATTTACACACCACGTGCATTTCGTGCTTTGCTTTTTGGTCCGAACCTCGATCCCGACCGAGTTATCCTGCCATCGGTCTAAAGAAAAAAAATCGATCGTTACAAATTTTTAACTATTTTCTTCACTATTCGCATGGGTTCCTTCCCTCTCTGTATCAATCTTGTTCTACTTTTTAATTGTAATTATTAAATTATCCTCACTCAATTTCATTTTTTTTTCGCCAATATTGACAACTTTCATCTTTGGTTTCTTCCGCGCTGATTCAGTATCTTCGAAATTTTCGCCCAGCTTGGCTTGTACTGTAGCTTTTAGTTTTAACTCTTCACCAGTCTCACAATTCAGATTCACTGTTTCTTTGATTCCTTGTTTTAGCTTCGTTACTTCCAGTTATATTCTTGTCTACTATCCATTTTATCAATATTTTAATAGCTTCACTCTTCTGTTGCATCTTAGGTTTGACAATTATAATATTTTCTTTTTTCTTCTCTTTAACTGTCTCACTATAGCTTTTTGGATTCCTTCTGACGTTCCTGGAGCTTCTACTTGCATTATTCTTTTCAATTCTGCCAGTTCTTGTTTAAAATTTTCCAATTCTTCTCAAACTGTTTCTTTGATTATCATCTTGACTTCCTTTTTACATACTGTTTCATCTTTTATTTCCTACACTATTTTTATAAATCCGGGGGGTTGCTAGTCCCTTATCGGGCGCCTTTCCAAGTGCCGGATTGGGGGACGCTCGCCAGCTAGGCTGGATGGGTAGAAGGGAAATAAAATACCCGGGGTGGAAACTAGCAAAAATGATGTGATAAAGGACGCAACAAAAGAAATAAAAGCTACTGATCAGCGCTTCGGAAACTCAGATCCGGCAAGTGATGAGAGTGCGAGTATAGGTCCCCGCGGGTCATCAATCAGCAACTGAATTCAAAGCACAAAGAAAAAAGGAATACTCAAAGTAAACATGCCAGTAAGCCATCGAGCGAACTCAATAGTAGAATCAGAATTAAGTAACTGGCAAAATAAAATACTTCAAGACGAATATATTAGAACTCAAATAGAATAAATTGTATATAACAAATGGAAAAAATCGGAGCAAGCAAATAATGAATTAGCAATTACTCTAAAGCAGCTTCAGCTGGCTACTCTGCAAGAAAAACACCTAAAACTAGAAAAAAAGGATTGGACAAACAGAATAAGAAAGAGAAATAGATTATCAAACTAACGAGGAGGAACTTGCAAAGGAGACAGACTGGAGAAGAAAAAAAGGAAAGGAATAAAAGAAAACGGTTGGATACTTGCTTGATACCACCATAGCGACAAGAGAAGGTAGCAAAGACAGTACAATAGAAAACTAAAAGAGTACCATCATCCTCTCCAATCATGGTGGAAAGTATTAAAAATTATAACGAATTTCACAAGAAACTTAGCAGTAATGTAAGTGGATTTCAGATTAAAATTATAAATAACGATACTATGAAAATAAATGTGCGGAAAGAAGAATGCTATAGAGTGCTCACAAAAATACTCAAGAATAACGAGTGAATCTCGATTGTGCACATTACAGATCGGACACAAACTCAATCGGACACAGTTTCGATCGGACATATGGTTGCAAATTGGACATCGACCTAATTGGACACAGGCCCGATCGGACCTGTGTCCGATCGGAAAATTTTGTCGTGTCCGAACCGTAATGTGCGCAAACGAGACGATCCCAGGATAACAACATATCCTGGCATTCATATAAAAATAAACAAAACAGACCGAAAAGTAATGGCTAATGAACTTCACCATTCTTGCACGCCAGAAAGGCTAACAGACGAACATAATAAAAGAAGATATAAGATAATAGAGGCAGTTAATAAATTAAAATGGAAAACAAAATAACCTCTGAACATGTTCATGTTAGTATTTGGACAAGATGACATAAATAATATATATGGAATTAACGACATACTTAGCTTTAGAGTTGAAATATAACTAATAAAAAAATCCAAGTCGGTTCTACAATGCAAAAGATGCTAAGCAGTTGGTCATACACAAAAATATTGCTCTAAAGAATCAAGGTGTGTCAAATGCACTGATAAACACATTACTAAAGATTATACAAAATCAGAAAACACAAAACCTAAATGTGTACACTATGGAAAAAATCATCTTGCAAACTATCGGGGCTGTATAGTAGCTAAAGAAATGCAAAGAATCATGAATAAGCAGACAAAGAAATCAAAACTACTTCAATAATCGTTAAGAGAGTATGCATAAACAAATAATAATAGCCAAAAGAATTACCGAGATCAGAAAAAACTCAGCCGAGGATTGATACGGTAAAGACGTACAGTCAAGTGGTAATAGCCACACCAAACACTAAAGAACAAAATAAAAGTCAACAAAATAACACTGTTGAAAAAACATGACTACAATTAATTTTGAACAGGTTAAACAAACAAGATCAAAGATTCTTGAACTTAGAAGAAAGACTATCTAAAACTAGAATGTAGCATTAAGGGCTATGAGCTATCCCTAATCAGAAAAAATGGCAGAAGAGTTAAGAATTATGACATGGAATGCAAATGGTTATTACAACACCGGCAAGAGCTACAAGTTCTAGATACTGAAAAAATAGACGTATGCCTAATATCGGAGACACACTTTACCAAACAATCATTTATTAAATTTAGAAGATATAAAACATGTCACACTAAACTGCTAATGCTGCTAAAAGAGGAAGTGCTGCAATTATTAGAGAAAACATACTGTATTATGAAGAAGCAAAATACGAAACTGAAGAAATGCAAACTATAACTGTAAAAGTACAGACTAAACATCGTCAAGTAGCTGTAACAGCAATCTACTGCTCACCAAAACACTCATTTAAAAAATATCATTATATTGATATACTGATTAAACAAGGGAAAACATTCATAATGAGAGGCAGCTACAATGCAAAATACTTTTATTGAAGATCAAGATTAACAACTACTAAAAAAAAGGAACTACTGGAAGCAGTTAAAGAACTTGCCTGTAAACTATGTCTATAGGTAAACCGACTTACTGGCCGACGGATCCAAACAGATTACCTGATTTAATTGACTTTATAGTTTTAAGAATATATTATACAATAAAATTCCTACAAATAAAAGAAAGATGGGACATGAGTTCAGATCACTTGCCATGTTATGTTAGTACTTAATGACTGTCACAAAAAAAGAAAGTATTCCTATCTTAGTTAATAAATATACGGATTGGAATCATTTTAAACCTTTATAAAAATATTAATTTGATGATACCATTAAAAATGAGCAATAGATAGAAAAAGGAGCTGATCTATTAATAAACAATATCCAACAAGCAGTATGGAAAAGCACACCTAAAATTAAGAGAGGAACAATAAGAAATAATTATCCTAAAGAGAACAGAAATTTAATCAAAGAAAAAATGAAAACGAAGACAAAAATGGCAGCAAACTAAAGTCCCGTAGGGCAAAACTAAATTAAATAATACTACAATTGAGAAAGGAGATACAACAAATCAATAACAAATCAACTGAGGCTCACTTAAGGAATTTGATAGCTGGTTGTGATACAGATTATTCCCTCTAGAAAGTTATCAACGGACTGAAATGATTAATAATGCAGATCCCACTAATAAAACAAGAAAATGGAAAATGGGCAAGAAATAATAAACAGAAAGCTGAAACATTTGCATCACATCTAAAAAAAATATTCCAACCGAACGAGACACAGAAATATGAATCAGATTGGGAAGAGATAACTCAAGAAGAAGAAGGCATTATACTCACGTTGCCCAAAGAGATGAAAGTAGAAATAAAAAATGGTATAAACTAAAAAAAAAAAAAAACACCGGGGTTTGATCTCATCACTGGAGAAGTGCTAAAACAGTTATCAAAGAACGCAATAGTAAAATTAACGAACTTAATCAATGCTTCATTCCGGCTGAAATACATACCGAGGTTGTGAAAAATGGCCAAAGTTATGAGTGACCTCCATTTGGACACGTAACAATTGGACACCGTCCGATTGAACACGCATTATTGGACACGTTTTATTGGACACCGCACGATTGGACACTGCCCTATTGGGCACGATCGGATACTGTACGATTAGATACATACATTGCATGATTGGACACCGCACGATTGGAGGCTGCACGATTTGATACCGCAGGATTGAATACCGTACGATTGGACACTGTACGACTGGACACCGCACAATTGAACAAAGTTGTAAACCCATGTGGACCTCATTTCGTATTGAAAAGTATATGCTTAGAGGCAATATGTTCCGCCCGTAGGGGGAGCTCTACTACCTTTAAAATTAGACGTATAGGTTTGTCTTGAACCTTGCTTTGCGTGGAAAATTGTAAACCCATGTAAAACCTCATTTCGCATTGAAAAGTATATGCGTAGAGACTGTATGTTCCGCCCTCCCTATAGAGGGGCTCCATTATCATTAAAATTAGACACATAGATCTTCCTTGAACCTCACTTCGCATGGAAAGTTGTAAAATCTATGTTAAAATCTCATTTCCTAACCTAAAATGCGATGTTCAATCGTGTGGTGTTCAATCGTGCGGTATTCAATCGTACGGTGTCCAATCGTGCGGTATCTAATCGTACGGTGTCCAATCGTGTAGTGTCTTATCGTGCCGTGTCCAATCGTGCAATGTGCATGTCCAATTATTCAGTGTCCAATCGCGCGGTATCCAATTGAGCGATGTCCAATCGAGCAGTGTCCAATAAAAAGTATCCAATAATGCGTGTCCAATTAAGCGATGTCGTTACGTGTCCATATGGGATACACTCAAAGTTATTATGTTATCAAAATTTGGGAAACCACCTTATGAGATCACATCCTATAGACCGCTGTTATCAGTAATACCGAAACTGTTTGAAAAATTACTACTTAAAAGAATGAAACCAATTATCGAAAAAAAACTAATACCATCCTATCAATTTGGCAGAAGTAGTCATTCGACAATAGAACAAGTATATAAGATTACAAACGTAATAAAAAAAGCCCAGGAGGAAAAAATAATTTGTTTCGCAATATTTTTAGATGTGGCACAAACATTTGATAGTCTGGCATGAAGGACTGAATCATAAGCTGGAAAAATTTTTTCCAAAACAATATTCTAAAATTTTACAATCCTATATAGCAGATATAGGTACTTTAGAATTAAACAGGAAGAAGCATATTTGAGTCTTAAAGAAATCATAGCGGTAGTATCACAAGATAATGTGCTGGGTACCGTACTATACGTACTATACACATGTGATATTCCTATACTACAAAACAATACAATACAATAGCTACCTTTGTCGACGACTCTGCCATCCTGGCAATAGGAGATGACACTCAAAAAGCTACAGAGAAACTGCAAACAGCTGTCAAATATATAGTTGGACAAAAAAATGGCGTATTAAACTGAATGAGACTAAGTCTGTTCATGTGGACTTCACTAACAGAAGAATTCAGCATATATCATTAAATATAAATAATAACCAAATACCATATTCGAATACTGCGAGTATCTAGGTATGACACTTGACGCAAAGCTAAGGTGGAAAAAACATGTTAAAAAGAAAAGGGAAGAGTTCAATATAAAATATAGAAAAATATATTAGCTGATTGAAAGAAGCTCCTTGGAAGAAGATTCTGTTTATATATAATAAGCTTCTAATATACAAGCAAATATTAAAACCTGTATGGACGTATAGGTCCAGTTGTGGAGATGTATCAGAAAAAGCAACATTAACATCATTCAGACATTTCAAAAAAAAGTCCTTAGAAACAATGTCAATGCACCGTGGTATGTTAGATATAATGACTTCCATCGCAATATTGGAGTGGAAACAGTAAACAATGAAATAAAGAAATTCGCTAGAAAGCATAAAAGAAGACTATAGCAACACATCACCGGAAACAATTCGCCTCATGGATAATGTTGGGATTAAGAAGACTGAAAAGAATCCAAACCATTTGAGCTAGTATAAGTAGCAGCTAAAACAACAAAAGCAATAGGCACGAAAACCAAGGAATGTTTACAGAGCAGGTCCTTGGAAGAAAATGTCATTTAGTAGGTTAGGACAGAACTAAATTGTTTATTAGTCTATTGCTAGATTGCAATAATTGAAGCATCCATAGATGCTTTAAACAAAAAAAAATAAAAAAAGTGAATCTATTTTTACCTCAGTACCTATTGATACACTCGTGCCTGCTATTCTGCTTCCATTACTTGCCGTACTGTAGATCTCAATGCTCTTCCGACTGAATATTCTGAATGTTTTTTTTTCCTTTTCTATCTTCTATATAATAAGCATTTGCTGCGGCAGACATTGAGCTTAAGTATTATGCGAATTTGTACTGCATGAAACAAAGAAAGACAAAGAAGCACACAAAGATAATTACAACGAAGAATTTAATGGCGAACAACCTGGACCATTGAAAGGAATACAATTGGAATGACGTATCCCTTAAAAAAAACGCGCTATCAATTCCATCGCAAGAGAATGAGGAAATGATTTAATTAAACAAAAATGTTATTTGCTATTCATTAATAAAAGAAGTAATCAAAAAACATCATAATTATATTCAATCATCATTCAATCAAGTTATATTCAATTTATAAATGCTCCAAATATGATATTTTACCATATAAATGCATGTTCTCAAATGATTTTTCTAAAACTGTTTTTACGTGGCTATAACACAAAAACTATTTACCTCACAAAAAAAAGTTTTTTAGACAAAAGTTAGAAAATTTTTTTTTTTATAAGATTGATAATAACTATTTTTAATGAAAAATTATTCAGAAATGAGATATTCGGCAAAAACCATTTTCAACCCTCTAAAAAACAAGATGGCGGCTTGTGACGACCCTCTTTTTAATAGATCTCATTGGATTCTTGAGGCGCCATCTTTATGAATCATTCAAAATTCATTATTACTCCAACAAATGTTATTATTTATGTTTAAATTGACTGGCTATAAAATATTTCTATTTTAAAAATCGTAACATCGTAAAAATTTTTAAAAATTTTAAATGCATGCAAACTTTAAACTATTGAATGGCGGCAAAAAAGATATTGCATACTCAAGAGACATCATAATAATTAGATTCAGTGTAGACCAAAAGATAGCGCAGTCCAAAAAAAAATTAATCCCGGAAATTTTTGAATGCACTATGTATTACACATCGAATTCAGATAAAGAATTAAAAAAAATCGCTCTCTTATAGTTCCAATAAGAAAATGAAAAACATAGATGTCGCTCTTGGTAGAATACAAATGTTAGATAGCTTTGTCTAACATCAGGGATGTCCAAAATGATTCTAGAATCTCGAGTTATATATGAAAGAAAAGCGACATCAGCGTAAACAATTGACATAGTGAAAATGAAATAAGACGTATAACGTAGACCGCGCATCTCTACATTTTTCGTAATCAAAACGCATCAAAAAATAGAAAGAGATAGCTTCTGTTTTTGTCTAACGACTGGATAAAAAAAGCTCTTGTTGAAATAGAAAATTAGAAAGAATGAAAAAGAATGAAGGAGACTTGAAAGACATGGAGGAAAATGTATAATTATCTGGTGTAACTGCTTTACTATTTTTGAGATGGAAGAAAAATCTGCTTATAGAATATTATAAGTACTAAATAAATTTAAATAACCAAGTCTATTGAAAGTAGATCATGCAAATGTCTGCTATTAACAGCAAAAAGACAACTATTAAAGGACAACTACTAAAAATAACAGAAGTTGTTATTACAGATTGAATTGATAGATTGGTGTTAAAAATCAAATAAAATCTGCTCGCAGAATTTGACAGCAGAAACGGAGCAGAATCTGCAGCTTGTACCATTCATATATAACAGTGCATTTAAATAATTTTAAAAGTTTTGATCGCAAATAGCAAAATAAAACTACTTGAAAGAACTATTATTTGAAATAATATAACTTATAGCTTACCGCTATGCGATGCGCTATTCACTTTCTATACCCGTATTCAAGTTCTTGTGATTAGTAGAATATTTATCAATTCTCCTAAAGGCAATGTATAGCAAATATATAACAAAAAAATTCGAAAAATTCGAAAAATTTGAAAAATCGGCGGCACACCACGCAATACATACTTTATGATTCATCCAGAGCTAGGCCTTCCAGTGTCTATGTGCAATGGACTGTAAAACTGCAAACAAAGCATGACAAATAAGGAGCAAAATCTTCATTCTTGTTCCGTTGCGTACTTTTGGTCTTACAGGCGATGACTTTTGATCGCGGGTGAGTGCGCATAAACGTAACTATAGTGGCGAAATAATTACGAACCAGTGTTGCAAGCAAATGCCCTGGCAAATCGAAACGCGACGACTAATACGTTCTCGTTTCGCTAATAGCTACTTTATAAATGGGCGATCGATAAGTGAATCTCATCGTGAGATTTATTAGAAATATATCAAATCGCGTTCCATTGATATTTCGCAAAGCAAATTATATTTCCATTCAAAAGACTTCTACTAAAGAATGCTATATCTAATAATTCTAAACAAACTCTATATTATTATCTATCATACTCTATACTATTATCTATAAGGAGCAATGCACCAAACATCTTGTTATAAGCGTATATAAAGCCTGTAAAATGCCACTAATAATAATATAATTATTTCCATTAAGTTCTGATACAATACATATAAGGGAATTCAAATAGTGAACTAATTTTTGGAAAATCGAACAGATAAATGTTCAAAATTTAAAGTTAAAAATTTATCAGGAATCAGTTTGTTATTATCTACTTAAGAAAAATGAAAATATTGTTACGTCTGCCTTCTGTTTATCCGTCTCTGCGTATCGCCTGTGGTGTGCTGTACCGTCTTCAGGAGATGACTCCCTGACCGCGTCGCTAAGGGAGATGTTATTATAACAACAGACATTTGAATGTTTTGGAGCCGCCATCTTAGTCTTACGGCGGATTTGATTCCGTGCGGACGTTTCCGCTACTGATCCTGCTTTCCTTATAAACGAGATTAACAGTTTCGCGTTGTTGTTCTGTGTTCTGTATTTTGTGTTGGATTAAAGATCGTTTTCTATAAACAGTGTTATTATTTACGACGCGGAGCGTGTGTGCCGATTGAGTTGTGCGCGATTCGATAATTCTCGAAGTCGTCGCGCGGACGTAACATTTTGGGGGCTCGCCCGGGATTATCGGAGAACGACACAATTTGAAGGAACGAAAAAAAAACAAGCTATGGCATCGGAGCTACAAGAACTTCCATTTGGACTCGTGACGCGCAAAACATTGCGAGCTGGGACTCCGCTTCGAGCTTCTCCTGAAGCTACGGCAACAGGATCGTCATTAGAAGCGTTAACGCTTCAATCTGCGTTGCGAGAGATCCGAAAGCTGCGAGAGGAGCGTTTACAGGAGCGAGCCGAATTTGAAGCACAGATTCAACAGCGGAATGAAATGCTTTGTGGGATGGAGGAAAGAATGCGCCAGATGGATGCTGACATTCATCTAAGTCGTTTAAATAATAGAAATAGTTTTAGAGAGGGTAGTTTTCAGGAGACGGAGACGCGTGAGGAATTCGGAGTGCAGGAATCGCGTGATTCAATTAATAGGGAATTAGGATACAAATTAAAGCAGGATATTTTTGATGGAAGTGTTCCGTTGAGAGAATTCTTTTCCCAATTTGAATTGATCGTGAGAGCTAACCAGTGGAATAACGCAACAGAGTGTAGCGTTAATTTCTTGTTTCAGAGAAAAAGCGCGAGCGGTTTTAGAATGCGTTGACGAAATTGAGAGTTTGGATTATGTAGAGTTCAAGTCTAAATTAGAATTGGAGCTTCAGAGAAAAAACGCTTTGGAGAGGCATGGAAATGATTTTGGGCCGGTTTTTTGAAATCCTGTTTTAAGAAATACAGGAAAAAATGTTTGTTCGCGCATAGAAAATTGTAAACATAAAATTCCTCAATTTCTTGTCGAGTATTTTGAAAGAAATAGAAGGACTTACAGAATCAGAAGGATCTTTTTGCTCGTTTTCTAGGATGATTTTCAGGATGTATTTTAAGAAGAAATTGTAGCTGGAAATTGTGACGTCGTAAAACATGCTATTAATGTTAATGATTCAAATCCTACTAAACAAGCTCCCCGTCGAATTCCTTTAAAGATACGAGAACAGGTCGATAAAATCATTGAAGATATGAGGCGACAGGGAGTAATAGAAGAGTCACTAAGTCCATGGGTTTCGTTATGGTTGGAAAGAAGACGGATCGACTAGATTCTGTGTCGATCGGAAGTTGAATGCGGTTACGATAAAGGATTCCTACCCAATACCTCGGATTGATGATATTCTCTATCGATTAGGTGGTAGCTCTTGGTTCTCGACTTTGGACCTTAAAAACGACAATTAATATAAGTATTGGCAAATAAAAATTCGTCAAGAGGACAAGGAGAAGACAGCATTCTCGATTGGGAATGGTTTGTAGCAGTTCACTGTTATGCCTTTTGGATTCTGCAATGCTCCCGTCACTTTCGAACGATTAATGGAGAAAGTTTTAAAGAAATTGTTATTTAATATTTTCTTGGTGTATTTGATTGACGATGTGATTATTTTCGGTGAAAGTATCGAAGATATGCTCAGTCGTTTAAGACTTGTCATATTTTTTGAAATATAATTTTATATAATTATTTTAAATTGTTCATCGGAGAGGGAAGCTTCACGGTAATGCCGACGGTTTATCAAGGCTTTCTTGTGAAGAAACAAATCGTAATTATTGTAATAAAATATATACGAGGGAAAAAGAGTTAGTTGGAAGGATGATTTTTAGAGACAATAATTGTGAGGGTTGGAAAAAAGAAGTTAGAGGATCCGGCAATCGTAAAGATTTTTCATGAAAAGGAAAAAGGTCAGCGTCCTTCCTGGCAGGAAATCGTTTCAGAAGGTTCTTCCGTTAAAATTTATTGGTCACAATAAGATTCTCTGAAGTTGAGAAATGGTTTTCTGTTTAGAAAATGGGAATTTTCGAATTTGAAAAGTTGTGTTTTTCAGATCATAGTTCCGCAAAAAAGAGTTAAAGAAATCTTAGAAGAAGCTCATGATTCTCTTTCAAATTGCCATTTTGTGGAAAATAAGATTCTTGAGAAAATTCAGAAGGGATTTTACTGGGCCACTTGTAAACAAGATGTGAAGAATTGGTGTAAATCCTGCCGGATTTGCATAGTTAAGAAGAGAACTTCTGATAAAGGAAGATCTGAAATGCAAATTTACAATGCTGGAGTTTCTTTTGAAAGAGTTCAGATAGATATTGTAGGTCCATTCCCAACATTTTCTTCCGGGAATAAATATTTGCTGGTTATTACGGATTGTTTTACTAAGTGGGTAGAAGCATTTCCGTTAAAAAATGTTAAGGCGAAGACTGTTGCGGAGACTTTTGTAAATCAGGTAATTTCTAGATTTGGAGTTCCGTCGGAAGTACATACACATTAGGGAAGGAATTTTGATTCGCGGATGTTTCGGGAGTTGTCGCATTTCTTAGGCATTAAGAAGACAAAAACAACTCCGTTTTATTCTCAATCAAATGGTTTAGACGAACGGCAACACCAGACAATAGTTAATTATTTAGCAATGTTTGTTGCAGATAATCAACGAAATTGGGATAGATGGATAGATATGTTTTTGTTAGCGTATAGATCTGCTAGACATGAGACCACAAGGGTCTCTCTTGCTGAGTCATGTTTCGGTCGAGATTTGAAGTATTGGATTTGACCTTTGAATCTTCTTCGCGGTATTCCTCCAGAGAATGAAGCAAATTTGTCGGAAAAAAGTTTTGTTTCAAAATTAAGAGAGAAATTGAACAAAATTCATGATGGGGTTAGGCAACGTTTGAATATGAAGTCTTTGAAGTCGAAGGATTTTTATGATCGAAAAGCTCGTCAATTACGTTTTGAACCAGAAAACTAAGTTTGATTGTACAATTCTCGACGAATTGTAGGAAGAACTCCCAAATTACAGAGTAATTGGGAAGGTAGTTAAAAGATTAAACGAAGTGGTATATTGTATTCGGAAGTCCAAGAAGCATAGGAATAAAATAGTTCATTTAGATAGACTAGTCTTTCATCATGAGAGACATATTTAGATATTTCTTGTTAAATCCAGACTTAATTCGAATTTGATTTATTACTTGTTGTTTTGATTAATTTCTTTTATTTTCGAAAGGATTCAATGATGAGCATGTGGTGAGATATCGTACGCTGAAAGAGATTATGATGTGAAGAATACAGAGGAGTATATCATTTATTATTGAAGACTGCCTCACTCGCGGTTTTTTGAGCCGTAGTTTTCTCGTCGGGTTTTAGGGCGAATGCCGAGACAGGGGCTTAGGGAATCCTCTTTGAGGATGTCGGGACCACAGTAGATACCCTCCCCCTTGTTCGAAGATTTCCTTATGAAGAAACATGACGAGTTTTTACCACAAGCAAAGCGAGGCGCAGAGGACAAGAGAAAAAGAAGAGGGCTCGGCAGTATTCTTCACATTCCTGGAATGCGTATGATTGGAACCGGTGATAGTGCTTTCGGTGATGGTAACCTGTTGCAGTAGCAACAGGTTAAAGTTGAGCAGGGAGCCATTGAGGTATCCTGGAATCTACATTTTGGAAGAAGAGAAGAACGGTCAATCCTTGAGCCTATTTTGGATTGTAGAGACGACAATCTTATAGAAGAGAGAGGCAGTGTTATGTCCGCATTCTGTTTATCCGTTCCTGCGTGTCGCCTGTGGTGGTGTGCTGTACCGTCTTCAGGAGATGATTCCCTAACGCGTTGCTAAGGGAGATGTTATTATAACAACAGCTGACATTTGGATGTCTTAGAGCAGCCATCTTAGTCTTGCGCCGGATTTGATTCCGTGCGGACGTTTCCGCTACTGATCCTGTTTTCCTTATAAACGAGATTATCAGTTTCGCGTTGTTGTTCTGTGTTCTGTATTTGTGTTGGATTAAAAATTGTTTTCTATAAACAGTGTTATTATTTACGACGCGGAGCGTGTGTGCCGATTGAGTTGTGCGCAATTCGATAATTCTCGAAGTCGTTGCGCGGACGTAACAATATATAAAATAAAAATTAATTTCCATATAAATAAAATCTTTAGTTTTATTAAATTATTTAAATTTATTTATTAATTTTTTCTACGAAGCTTGTGCTAGCGACTCTAGAAATTTTGTTTAAGTTTAGGATAGGTTAGGTTACATAAAATTTTGTAAAAGAAAATAATTTATATTTAAATAAAAATCGATAACAATTCAAATATTTAATAAAATAAAACACAAAACTCTGGTCGTTAATTAATTTACAGTCATTAGTTTAAATGCACTCTTCTTTAAAATTAGAATGCTTATAATTTTTGATTGAAGCATTTTTCAAATAAATGTTTCAGATAAAATATACTTTTTTTCTGTAAAATTCAAATATGTATCATTTTATAAAAGATTCCATTTGAAATGATGAATTTATTCTTCGTCTTCCTTGAAGATGAAGTTAGAAAGTCCATTATTATAGTTATAAATTGTAATGCATTGTTTAATTTCAAATTAATAATATAAATAATAAAAGTTAATATAAATTTAAATATTTAATTATAGATATGAACGATACGAAAGAGCATTGGTAAAAGGTCACAAACAAACTTTGGCTAGAAGAAATAATAAAGAAAATTTGAGTACAGATATACACAAATATAAAAGCCAAGTAATACAATCAATGCAAGAAGGCAACAAACTCAGGTTAATCGATTAATATCTACCTTCTTTTTCTTTTTCTTTTATATGAAAACATTAGACTAATTGAATAATATTACAGTCCTGGTGAAGCGAGGAAAGCTTTTGGTTTATATTTAGGCTACATATTACGAAAAATATCACAGCCTAATGCAGACCCGGCATATTGTGATCTTATTATGAAATTTCTCCAACATTCGTCATGCAATTTGAGGACGCCATTTCTATTTACAGTATGTATTCAACACTTATTTTATACTTTGTGTTATACTTTGAGTAAATTTATTTTATAAAATATTTTAATATACATAATTGTAAATTTAAATTAAAAATAATTTAATTTAATTTAACTTAAATTATTAACTTTCATATGTATAAATTATTGTTGTATAATTGCATGCATTTGCGTGCATGCGTATTCGTGCGATGTATGTGTATTTAGATGTATGTGTCTTCATTAATTTTCTTACAAATGAATATATATTAAATGTATCCAATCAGCAAAGTTTGTTCGAACAGATTTTGCTAAACATCTGTTACAAATTTTTGTAAGCAGAAAGATTGCAGATTGTATACAAAATCGGTTATATCAGATAATAATAACAAAATTTATTGATGAATTTAGCAGAAATATTACAAAATCTATTGATAAATTTGATAGCAGATCAGTAGCAAAAACTGAGCAGAATCTGCGCAACGCAATTTGATGTCAGATTGGCGGCAAAAATCGAACAAGATTGTTCGCATATAATCTGATGGCAGAGTGATAGTAGAAATCGAACAGGATCTGCTAATTTGACGTCAGGTTGTCGGCAAAAACGGAGCAAGATCTGCCCACACGCAATCTTACAGCAAAATGGCACCAGAAATCGAGCAAAATCTGTAGCTTTAATCATTTATATAATTTATTGAAATAGTTGTTTACCACTATGCAGTGCAATATTCACTTTCTATACCCGGATTCAAGTTCTTGTTATGAACGTACATAAATTCTGCAAAATGCGATAACATATGTAAATTATTTCTATCAATTAATTTATGATATTGTTACATCCATCTCTGTGTATTTCGTCCCTGCGAATCATCTGTGGCAGCTTTTCTTGAATTTGCTGTATCCGTCTCTGGGAGATGATCCCCTAACACGTTAAGGAAGTTGTTTAGAAAACAACAGTCGACATCTTGTGTAGAGCCGCCATCTTAATCTCGCGACGATCGTGATTCCGAGCAGACGTATTAACTATTTGTTATTAACAAAATATTCTGTTCTTTATTTTGTATTCTGTGTTCTGTGCTGATATTAAAATTTCTTTTGTTATTTTTTAATAAAGTGTTCTTTTATTTCGACGCGGAGCGCAAATGCCGGTATCGTGCGCGTTTAAATAAATATTGAAGTCGTCGCGCGGTTGTAACATTTAAATGTTTGTGCGACGACTTCGATATTTATCGCATGACACAACCGGCATTCGCGCTCCGCGTCGTTATAAAAGAACACTTTATTAAAAAATAGCAAAAGAAACTTTAATATCAGCACAGAACATAGAAAATAGTATACAGAATACAGAATTAGTTTGTTAATAATAAATATATTTATTCATACATTTATCAATTTATCAATTTATTTGTATATTTATATATATTAATACAAACGTCAGAAAATGTCCCGTGAATGAAACATATCGACTATTGACATATTGACGTCATTTTTGGATCTCATGAGACTTAGGATATTATGGAACTTAGAACTTCTATAATTGATTATTTTATGATAAAAATTTAACATTTCTTGTCTCAATAAGTAAAATAAATATTATTAAATATATTATATATATTGTATGTCATATTATCTCCTAGTAAGCAAAACGTGCAATGTAAATTAAAGAAGCATTTAAATGTCACTATTCCATTTAAATTATGACGACCTGCTCGGTTCTGTCTGCTACTAATCTAACATCAAACTGCGTAGATCTAGTTACGTAGATCTTGCTCGGTTTTTGCCGCTAATCTAGCATTTAACTGCATTGCGCAGATCCTGTTTGATTTTTTCCGTCAATCTGCTGCCGACTTATGTCGAAAAGTTCCCGGCAGAACACAAGTGGAGCTTAAGCGGATGCAGTTGATACTAATCTGCTGCAATATTATGCTCGAATCTGCTCGCAAACTGCTGGCAGGCTGTTAACTTTTTGCTTACTGGGTAAATGACAATGAATAATAAATATAATTTAATATTATTTTATTTGATTTTAACTTGATATATTTTAGGATGTCAGAAAGAGAGAGAGAGAGAGAGAGAGAGAGAGAGAGAGAGAGAGAAAGAGAGAAAGAGAGAGAAAGATTGATTGATTAATTAAATGTTTAAGATCAATATGAAGATTATCTAAAATGTACAAGCATGCATGACATTTTTTTGAAAATTATTATTTGGTTTATCAAACTTAATATTAATCTTTACGAAAGTCAATAAAAGTCATTGCTTTTGAGTTATCGTCTTTAAAAAATTAATGTTCTAAAATAATATACATATCAACTATAGCAAAAAAAATAATATTTATTTGTTATCATTTACGTCTAATACTTCTATACATTAAAACACACGCGCGCGTGCGCACACACACGCACACACAAACACACAACACACACACACACACATATTTTTTCAACACTATATAAGTCTTGCCACTGAATCTTAAAACTAAATGCTAATAATTATTTTTTATCCAATAACTCAAATTTAACATAGCTATTTTTATTCATACACTTTCTCTTCGGAATCTCCGTTTGTTTCGGAGTATTATATCTTTACTAACAATTGATAAACGATTCTTTATACTAACTATGATTAAATACATTTTGATTTTGCCATATCATTTAAACCCTTCTTTTACCATCCTATATTCTCAGGCTTTGCAGTAATAGCGATATAGTACAAGCGACTAAGAAATCTCACTCTAATTTCGTGCTTATTATTTACTGACTATTTTTAAGTATATAGATTATTTTAAAAATATAGTCTCAAGATACTCATTACCTTTGTTTTTATTATCCGAAAATGGATTACTTTTCGATTAATGTGTCGCGATATCTTAATTACGAATTTGCAATGAATTGTTGCATTAATCGCTGTTTTGCAGTACGTGCGATGGCTTATGAAATACTAATTTTGTGCTTCTTTAAAGTTTTTTAGATCGTAATTGCGTTATTACTTTTTGAGTTATGACAACTAATATAAAATTCGTACTCAGAGAAGTTCAGATTATCGCATTTAATATTTGTTATTATTGTACAATTTAATTGTTAATAACTTTCCAATAAATAATTAACAATGAACAGCTAAAACCTCTTGGATGTTATTCAGAGTCACGACAACATATTGTTATGTCTGCAGATCGATATCGAGCTATTGAATGCGCGTGTGAATAACTAGCATTTACAAAATGAATAATATTCAACAGTATTATAAAACACAAAAATTTTATTATGTAATAGGAACACAAGAATAACATAAGAAATAATTAAAAAGTGCAGAGCTGTAAATAACTCATTTGAACAGGTTGATCACTAATTCAAATCTAATATGTCTGCCCTTGTTGATCGATACATTCGCACATCATTGAGAAAATGATCAACATTTTCACTGCAACGAGAGGCATTATTTTGCGGTACGGGAACATAATACAGGGCCGTAACAATGTGTCAAGATCATTGACCCTGATATGCTTATTTATAGTTATTTTTTGCCGTATTTATTTATTTATTTTGTTGTTATTTCTGCGAGATTATAAAAAAAGAGCTGCTGTCATGAATAGCGAATACCGTAAAACGGATACGAATGAAGAGTATCCATATACTCAGTAAGCAATGTTAGCAATATTAAGCAATGTAAGCAGTTTGCCGACAATTTGCGAGCAGATTCAAGCAGAATATTGCGGTAGATTGACATCAACTGCGTCTGTATTAAACTTGTGTTTTGCCGCCAAAACCTGTCAACATAAACCAACAATAGATTTATGATCGAAATCAAGCAGAATCAAGCAATTAGATGCCAGATTGGTGGCAAAAACCAAGTAGGATGTGCGTAACGCAGTTTGGCTGAAACTGAACAGAATGTGCAGTTTTTAGTCATTCATATAAAATGTCCATTAAATAGATTTAAGGAATCTCAATTTTAAATAGCAAAATGACGGTAAATTTTGATCACAAATTAATCAATTAAACACCCTAAATTAAATCTCATGAGATCCAAAAATGACGTCGTATATTTACGGGAGATCATTTTCTGACATATTGCCAAAAAATAAAACTAATTATACACATAATAACGTAATACAGGTAAATTTAAATACTTTAATTTATTATTATTCAAAATTAAAGATTTCTTTGGACAGAAATTATAATAAATGAAAATTGGAAATTTATGTGTCCGATTTTCCAAAAATCATTTTACTATCTGAAATTCCCCTGTATGGGAATTGTGTCAAAAGTTACATTCATAAAAATTGATTACATTATGTTATTAACCGCATTTTTTAGGCTTTATATATAAATAATTACTCATAATAAAAACTTGAATACGGGTATAGATAATGAATAATAATTGTAAGCGATTGAACTATACTATAGATAATTTTATATATAGGTAATACTTTGTAATAAGCTACAGATTTTGCTGCAGATTTCTGTTGCCAATTTATCATCAGATTGCGCATGCACAGATCTTTCTCAGTTTCTACAATTTGATGTCAGTTATGTTAGCAGATCTTGCTTGATTTCTGCCGCCAATTTACTATTGGATTATGTCAAGTTTTGTTCGGTTTTTGCCGCCATCAGTTTAATCTCAATCCAGTTTAAAAGTAATAATTTTAATACTAAAGTTGTAGCCTTTTTGTTAACAATAATTTGTAACAGGCATTTGGCAAAATCTGTTAGAATAAACTTAAATGATTATTATAGATTTAAATTATGACTCTCGGTTCTGAGTTTCTGCTGACAATTTTTACCGCTAATCTGCTATGATAATTTTGTGCAAATCCTCTTTAATTTCTGTTACTGACTTGCTGTCTGATTATGTCAGCAGGTTTTGCAACATTTCTGCTGACATTCTGCTATCATTATATTATATAACAGGATTTGTATACTATCTGCAATCTTTCTGCTGACAAAAATTTGTAGCAGATACAAAATCTATTTGAATAGACTTTGCTGACTGGGTAGTAATATAGAAGTATTTCTAGCTCATTTCTAAAAAATGCGTTAAAAAAAAATAATTTTATTATATATGGTTGTATTTGTTATTAAATGTACTTTAATTTTTGTTATTAGAAATATATAATTTTATATAAATTTTAAAAAATTGAGACATATTTGAAATATTTCACATTTTTGAAAAATCTAATTTCATTGTTATAAAGATTTATTAGGAGTGATAAGATATGATGAGTCGCAATCAATACATCTACGCATAAACAAACACACGCACGTATTTCGCAAGTTCTCATAATTCGATAATATAATATTTTTGTTATATATGAGAAACACTAGTTTCGGATCAATTAAATAATTTATATTAAAAAAAATTTTTCCGTAGTTACCATGCAATAAATTGAGTATGAAGGATCGAGCTGCCATTACCGCAAAACAACTTTCCGA
This sequence comes from Cataglyphis hispanica, assembly GCF_021464435.1. Classification (NCBI taxonomy): domain Eukaryota; kingdom Metazoa; phylum Arthropoda; class Insecta; order Hymenoptera; family Formicidae; genus Cataglyphis; species Cataglyphis hispanica. The sequence continues at coordinate 3,996,880 of NC_065977.1, read as the reverse complement.
TTTTCTGCATCTATATAACAGAGAAACGGATCTTTATGAAGATACAGTAGATCGGCCTCGTACTGTTTCCAATAAAGTCTTTCAGAAGTTTTTAGCCGCAGCAAGGTATATTATACATATATATATATATATATATATATATATATATATATATATATATATATACATACATATATATATATATATATATATATACAGGCACCAGAGCACCTGTGACAAAGCACGCGTTTCGCGCGGCTAGGTCATGGGACGTACACTCTAGGCATAACAGCGGCGAGCAAAATGGTAAAGGATTTTTCTGTCCTCTACCTGCTCAAGAGCGTTGTCACAGGTGCTCTGGGACACCCTATATATATAGGGTGTCCGGCGTCAATCGCATCACCCGTCGTATGCAGGTAGAGCAGATAAAACTGAGGAGAAAAGTCTTGTACCATTTTTTTCTGCAACGGTTAATAAGAGAGTTATTATTGAGTAAAGTCTCGCCAATCATCGCCGATCTTTAGCCGGGCGCACGTCAGTGAGGCGCTGTACAGCTGAACGCTCACGCACACATGCCAGGCGTGCGGCTCATTAACGTGCATCCAATTAAAGATCGGCGCTGAATTTCAGACTTCACTCAATAATAACTCTTTTATTAAGCGTTATCGAAAAAAGTGGTACAGGATTTTTCCTCTCAGTTTTATTTGCTCTATTTGCACACGACGGATGATGCAATTGATGCCGGACACCCTGTATATATATATATATATATATATATATATATATATATATATATATATACAGGGTGTCCGATAATAATCGCCCCACCGGAAATGTGCAGGTAGAGTAAATTAAACTGAGTAGAAAAGTCCTGTACCATTTTGCGATTTTTGCAATAATTATTGAGAAATTAATTACAAAAGATCGGCCAATGCACGCGAATATTTAGCACGTTGCGAGAAAGGACGGCCCTCGCGGCATCGCGGTACTAGGCGCGCCGTGAAGGAGGGGCGAGTGGAGCGGATAGCAACGTTTACATACGAGCGTCGTAAAATAGTAACCGCGATGCTGCGAGGGCCGTCCTTTCTCGTAGCGTGCTAAATATTCGAGTGTATTGGCCGATCTTTTTTAATTAATTTCTCAATAATTATTGCGAAAATTGCAAAATGATACAGGATTTTTCTGCTCAGTTTAATTCACTCTACCTACACATTTCCGGTGGGGCGATTATTATCGGACACCCTGTATATATATATATTATACAGGGTGTCCCATAACCTAACCGTAATCATATATATATATATATATATATATATATATATATATATATATATATACTTGCATACATGTATGTATGTATGTATGTATGCGTCAATAAATTTTTAATGCATAGTTTTGTTTTTTCGATCTGCTGTAAAATTATATGATAAGAAAGCTATTACTTCTCGTTCCTATTTAAAATACGGAAAAATATTTTTTATATTATATTCGAAAACGCATAGAATATATAAGTATAAAAGAATTTTATAAATTTTTAATGTAGTCTAAATATATAATAAATTAAAATATAATATAATTATATTACAGCGAACAAGATCTCGATGATGTGCTAATTCTGCAAACTCGCCTTTACAAATGTACTCACAGTTTCTTAGGAAAAAGCGGTTTTGTTGGTACTCTAAAGGGCGCTAATCTTCTTGGATCTCTACCTCATATTACATCTCGAATATATTCCAATGTTGCTGCAACAGGGCAGTGTAGATGTAACAATTCAATTAATAGATAATTATTATATTGTAGAATTTATTACATTTTGTGTAAAAGAAAAAAGAAGATAGAAAGAAGCAAAAAAAGAAATGAAATAAAAGAAAAGAGAAAAGAAGAAAAAAAAAGCTAAAAAAGGAGAAGAAAAAAAGCGAGTGACACACATAAATACATATATTTAATTATATAATAGTAATTATAATTCCTAGTCTGTTAGAGTAACATATGTTCTTTAAGGTTGTTGGTAATTGGTATATTAAGATATTTTATTACCAATGAATACATATATATATACATATATATATATATATATATATATATATATATATATATGAATATATAAATATATATATACATATATATATATATATATATATATATATATATATATATATATATATAAGCGTGTTTCAGAAATAGGTAGCCAAACTTTAAAAGCACATTTTCCTCATTATAAGGATGAAAAGAAATCATATAAACATGAATCTGGAATACTTCTTTTGCATTATAAATATTTTTTATTTACATCGAACAACATGTCTCACATTGATGTTTCATGAATTGTTGATTAGAAATGACTCATCGGTGGTTTGCACGTTCTCCCAATTTAAGGCAATTGGATTTTTAGTTATGAGAACATCTTAAAATTCTTATTTATGATATTCTTGTTGTTATCTTCGACAATCCATGCAACATTGATACAATGCATTTATTTCTGCATATAATTCTGAAAGAAATCATTTCCAGCAATTTTTATAATGAAATGATTTTATAGTTTCAAAGTCAATTAAATGTTTATAACTTGCAAAGAAAGCGCTTCCGGATCCATATTTATATATCTTTTTTTCATGCTTATAGTGAATAGAATATGCCTTAAAATTTGGCCATCTATTTCTGAAATACCTATATACAGGAATCGATCGCATCACCTGTCGTGTGCAGGTACAACAGATAAAACTGAGAAAAAAAAGTTCTTTACCATTTTGCGATTTTTGCAATAATTATTGAGAAATTAATTTAAAAAGATTGGCCAATATGGTGCAATTCGCGACGAAAGTCAAGATACACGCGAGTGCGACACTGCAAAACTCGTCGCTGACACGCTTAGAGCGTACGTTCTATGCTCTAGGCGCGCAAAACGCATACTATTCGCAAATTATTTTTAATTAATATTTTAATAATTATTGCGAAAATTACAAAATGGTAAAGAATTTTTCTGTACAGTTTACTTAGCTCTACCCGCTCACGAGCGTTGCCATAATCTGTACCGGACATCCTGTATATACAATACTATTATAGCCTCAAAAATTTTATATTAAAATTTCCCACTCTATTTTATTTTTACATATATAAATACATACAGAGTGTTCCATAATGTACAATCGATGCATAATTATGTATGACTATGTACGAGCGATGGGACAGCCTAATAAAAGTTCTATAGCATTTTGCAAAATTCAAAATAGTTTTTGCGTTATTAATTAAAATATGTGAGCGCATTGGAAAGCAGTAGGCTGGTATCGGCAGGCATGTACGACGGATTACTTGTGTACGTTTCTTAGCAACGAATCATCTAAGCAAGAGGTGACAGCGTGATTCCACCTCTCGCTTAGATGATGCTTTTGTTACTAAGAATCGTACACAAATAATCTGTCGTACATGCATGCCGATACCGGCCTACCGCTTTTCAATGAGCTCATTAGCTCACATATTTTAATTAATAACGCAAAAACTATTGCGAATTTTGCAAAATGATATAGGACTTTTCGACTCAGTTTGGCCCAATCTACCTTCACACTTCGGGTGTGTCAAAATTTTCAGGACACGTTGTATATACATATACAGGGTGTCCTGCAAAGATTGTGCCAACGCTCGTGAGCGGGTAGAGCACAGTAAACTGAACAGAAAAGTCCTTTATCATTTTTTGATCTGAGCTTTCTTTTCGTTGTTATACGATGTTAAAGTTAGCTAATCAGCTCCTGTTTACACAACAGAAAGCAGTTTCGTTACTCCGACTCCCGACGTCCCTCCTTTGTTTTTTGTTGCAGACAGGCGCTGATTAGCTAGCTTTAACATCGTATAACAACGAAAAGAAAGCTCAGATCAAAAAATGGTAAAGGACTTTTCTGTTCAGTTTACTGTGCTCTACCCATTCACGAGCGTTGGCACAATCTTTGCAGGACACCCTGTATATATATATATATATATATATATATATATATATATACACAGTCCTGTATATATATCTAGTCCTGTTATTCGTGATCTTTACTTTTCCCCTTTGAAAACTATTGTAGCCTCGATATTTTCGTTTTCATTACAATTTTCACCTTAAATTATTATAAAGAATTTGTGATTAAAATATTTATCAGTTTAGGGACATCCCGTAAAAATATGTATATACATATGTATACATCCGTAAAAATATGTATATACAAGGTATCTCATAACTTCCCTATAATACTTCATTAGCGTTTTCATGTAGATATAAAATGAAGTCAGAAATTTAAATATAAAAATTTTGAGGCTGCAATAGTTTTTGAGTTATAAGCGATCAAAGTTTGGCACTACATAAAACTCGCGCGCTCAAGTAATTATATTTATACATGCGTACGGGAGCGTCCCATTTGACCACGTTGCTTTTAACTACAGATTCTTTTGATCATGTTGCTGTTGACTATGTTACTATTGATCATGTTGCGAATGAACACTCTACGATTAACCACGCGTTGCAATTGACCACGCGTTGCTTTGAACCGTGTTACGATTGACCACGCATCATTATTGACCACGTCGCTTCTGATCACGTCACGATTAACGACGCGTCGCTTCTGATCACATTACGATTGACAACGCATTCCTTTTGACCACATTGCGATTGACCACGCGTTGCTTCTAACCACGTTGCGATTGACTACGCGTCGCTTTTGACAGGGAGCGTCCAATATGATGTGGTCAATTGCAACGTGGTTGCAATTGAGGCAATTGATCCTCAAAAGAGGATCGTCCCGTTTGCGCACATTACAGATCGGACACGACAATATTTCCTGATCGAACACAGAGTCTGTTGCCAGAAACAGGTCACGGCTCACACGCACACAATCAGAGGACCCCGTGTACTACACAGAGTGCTCTGTAGTGGAGCCCCCCTCCGTAGGAGGGCAGAACATGCTGCCTCTACGCATATACTTTTTAATGCAAAATGAAGTTCTACATGGATTTACAACTTTTCATGTAAAGCGAAGTTTCACATGGGTTTACAACTTTTCACGCGAGATTTAACTGAAATTTATGTATTGATAAATACTGTCTTATATGTGAACTTTTATTTCCCGAAATTGGGTTCACACGCAATTTATTTCTCACATTGAAAACAACTGGCTCTATGTCCGATCGGGTCTGTGTCCAATCGAGAAATATTATCGTGTCCGATCTGTAATGTGTGCAATCGGGACTCACTCAAAAGCGACGTGATTAAAAGCGATGCGTGGTTAAAAGCAACGTGGTTAAATGAGACGCTCCCCGTCAAAAGCGACGCGTGGTCAATCGCAACGTGGTCAAAAGCGACGTGGTTAAATACGACGCGTGGTCAATCGCAACGTAGTAAAATATGACGTGGTCAATAGGGACGCGTTGTCAATCACAACGTGGTCAAAGGCAATACGTGTTCAATTGCAATGCGAGATGAATCGCAACGTGTTCATTGGCAACGTGGTCAATAGCAATGTGATCAATAGCAACGTAGTCAAAAGAGTCTGTAGTCAAAGGCAACATGGTCAATAGAATCCCACTCCATGCGTACCAATCTATCATCTATTATTGATTTTTTCAAGATAGGTGATATCGAATTTTACTGCACAGCTGATTTTCTCGTTTCTTATAAACATTATATTACATAATGAAGTATTTTTCGAGTTATTTTATATTAAAATATGTCAGATTAAGATAAAATAACTTAAAAAATGCTTAATAAAGAAATATCTTATTATAAGGTTTCGAGATAAGGTACAAGAATATGCATGGAAAAATTGGAATTTTCATTAAAAAAAATGAAGGTGACGAAAGTTTGGGCCTCGCACATACCTTGATTCTCGTCTTTCGTTACGAGATCAAACTTTTCTTGCTGTGCGACACTGCAAAGCTCGCCGCTGTCACGTCTAGAGCTTATATCTCATGGTTTAGCTATGCAAAACGCGTGTTCATTCGCCAATTTTTTAAAATTAATATTCAATAATTATTGCGAAAATTATAAAATGATAAAGGACTTTTCTATTCAGTTTACTGTGCTCCCTCGCTCATGAGCGTTAGCACAATTTTTACCGGACACCCTGTATATACATATATATATTATAGTTGACACATATCAACTATCACATATATGAGTATATAATATATGTATATTTATATGTAATGCATAAATATATATGTATATGTATACATATATATATATATATATATATATATATATATATATATACATATACATATATATTTTATATTATATTTTATATTTAATTATATACAATATTATATATAATATTTATAATATTTTAAATATATTTAAATATTTAAATAGTCACAAAGCAAATATTTTAGATACGCTCTAAGGCTAAGGCATTTTAATATTTGTTAATATGTAACAAGTTAATATATAACAAGTTAATATAATATATTTATGCAATATACAGTTCTTCAAAAAAACATGAGAACGAGAAATTGTTGAATATAACATTAATATTGCTAAAAGCAGTAATAATTAACTAAATATGATTACTAAAGTCTATGATAGAAAGTTCCGTATTCTATTCCTCATTATTCTAACAATTCTGCATCAAGTATTCAAAATTCAAAGTATCTGTTTCCAAGAATTTTTAGGAAATTCAGGAAATATCTATTCCTTAATTTATCTTAAAGGAAATTTTCATGGATTTTTATTGCAACTTATGGATTAAAAAAGAATTATATACAGCGTGTCCAACAAATAAGTGATCAAATAAAAGATGGAAGTAGATTGGATCAAACTGAAAAGAAAAGTCCTGTATCACTTGGTATAACGCTTAATAAAAGAGTTATTATTGAATAAAGTCTGACCAATCAGCGCCGATCTTTAGTCGGACGCACGTCAGTGAGTCGCGTGCCTGGTAGTGGTATACCCTATAATGGCGGAGCGCTCACTCACATTACCAGATACCTAACGTGCGCCCAGCTAAAGATCGGCGATTGAAATTTATTCAATAATAACTTCTTTATTAAGTCTTTTACAAAAAAATGTTATAGAGCTTTTCTTTTCAATTTAATCCAATCTATCTCCACCTTACTTATCGGACACCCTGTATATCTCTTTGATAATTTTGCCTTTTTATTGCAAGTAGTTTAGCAATCTACTGATCGGCTAAATTATCGGCTAATCGGCGTTAATTAATATAGCAATATGGCATATCTATATATGATTTGCAAGTTTGCAGAATATAATCTTCATTATAATCCTGTTTCTCCTTGATAATAAAATAATGAAAAAAGTTATACAAAATAAAAAATAATTATTTTAAAATCTTTTCTCTCTCTCTTCAATTCTTTCCAGTACTTAATAATCCAATATTCGATATTTAAATGATTCTTTATTTTTTCTTTAACAGTATGACTGGAAAATATTATATAAGGTGCATGAATAAACTATTCACCTTATATATAAATTTCAAAGTTGCATCTAAAAATTTTCTAACTTTACTTGGAATTTTGAAATATTTGGAAAATCAGAGAATTATATAAAAATTTTTTTACGGAATTTGAGTGAATGTCAAACTCCTTTTCGTACCACTATCTTGTTATATACAACACAAATGTATAGAATAAGAAAGCGAATGAAAAATAAAATATAGCACTTTCATTCTGTACATGTCGATTAGAATAGAATGGTAATTAAGAGACGATTTAATAATAATAAAAAGTTCGATCTCAATAATTTAACAAAAGAATGAAAGCGTTATATTATCTCCGTATTGAAAATATAAGCGATAAAAGAGAAAGAGAGAGAAAAAACAAAGGGAATAAGAGAATGTAAGAGTCTTATAAGATATTTTATTGTGGAAATACAAATAAAAGAAAAAAAATAGACATTTTCTCTTTTTTTTTATCTTACTAAAACATCATAAGCGTAACATCGGGATGTTTGATATGTATATACAGGGTGTGTCATTTAAATCAATACACACAAATATTTCATAAAGTAAGCAGGATGGAAAAAAATAATTTATACAAATATATACGATTGTTCAGAGGGGGACACTGATGGTAACCTTGAGCCTGACGTTGGAGTCAAATTTAGGCGTCATTTTAAAGTCAACTTGATTTTCTTAAATAGAATTAACGATTTTTCATATTATATTCTTGTAGCTGGCGACAAGATCTTTTCAAACCTCTGTAATATCATATTTTTTTATAAAATACTTTTTGAGTTATGAGACTTAAAAAATCGTATGCAACGTGTAACACGGCAATATTTTTAATTCTATTTCTACTTTCGGCGCTATTCAGGAACAACGGCGTGAACGCAGTAATTTTTTATTCCCTTCGGGGTGCTTGATTAGCGCCTCATGTCTGCTGCGTTATGCGCAGCATACGATATTTCAAGTCTCATAACTCAAAAAGTACTTTATGACAAAATATTTTATTATAGTATTTTAAAAAGGTCTTGATACCAGCTACAAGATTATGATATGAGAAATTGGTGATTCTATTTAAGAAAATCAAGTTGATTTTAAAATGACCCCTAAATTTGACTCTAAAGTCAGGATCAAAGTCACCATCAGATGTCCCTCTCTGATCTTTACAACATTTGTATAAAAAAATTTTTTTTCATCTTGCTTACTTTACGAGAAATTTGAGTGTATAGATTAAAATAACTCACTCTGTATACAATTTTATTGATTTATTTATAAAATAAATTCTTCAACTTCCATCCATTTATTAAAATGGCTCACCCTATATATATATATATATATATATATATATATATATATATATATATATATATATACAGGGTGTTCTAGACCACCCGTACACCCCTTTTTTTTCAAAAACTAATTTTAGAGAAAAACGTTCTGAACAAAAATTGTATGGTTTTGAGGGGAACATAAAATGGTGTCAGTGATTTGACTTTGGATGGCATCGTTAAGATCAAGTCAAGGACGCCTTCAATTTCTTAAATGAAATCCCCTATTTTTATTGCATATTTTTATAGCTTATGTCGAGAGCTTTCCAAAACACTATAATAAAGTATTTTTTCATTAAGAATTTTTTGAATTATTTTGTATTTTAATCTGACATATTTTAGTATAAAATATAAATCTCTCGAAGTAGTATAAAATATAAAATATATATATCTCGAAAATTATTTAGTGTTTGATAATTATATCGTAATACTTTTATGTACAGAATAATAAGAAGGATCGAATGGTGTAAAAAAAAATAAATAATTGTATAAAAAGATATATTGCAAATAATTGCATACTTTTTTTTAAAAACAATTATTTTCTGTACACCATTTGATTCATCGTATTATTCTGTACATAAAAGTTTGGAGCGATGCGAAACGTAGAGCGCGATGATACACGGATTATGTGCAAGGGAGATAGCACACGAAAAAAATGTCACGAACGTATATTTACAAGAAACACGTTAATCACAATAAATAATTAATACAATCAATTACAGAATTCCGTTAATTGAGCAATTCGTAGTCCGATAAGAATGAAGTGGTCGTGTTATAAGAAAGTGAACTAATAGAAAAGCGATCGTCGTAAGCGGTTTTAGAAATAGAGAATAGCGGTCGTATAATGCGGTGTGTCAATTGCAGTGTAACTCTGCAGTATAATAGCGCCTGAAAAGCGAGTGCGTCCGCTCCTCGAGAGCCCTTTTATAATCGATCTTTTCTCGCTCGCTGCTAACAATTTCAATTTGTTTAAATTCAGAAAAAGCGCCAAACTTTATTGGCTGCCACGCGAAGTACTGGCGCGAGGCGAAAATTAACGCGCCCGATAGGCCGGTGGCTCATCATTGCATACGTCATGGCCTCGCGCGTGCCTTCTTCCTTATCATGCGACTAACCAATGATATTGTTTGCGCGGTTTGTTATCAAACTTGTTTGCGACATGAGCTTTGTTCGCGGCAAAAAAAGTTGAGATTTAATAATATTGATTATAATTTGCCTATTTTTCGACTTTGAAAGGATAAATAATATGATATGTTAATCGAAATAAAATTGTAATTATTTCAAATTCATGTTGCAAATTCCCCTTAAAATTAGATGAATCATTTAATGCAAGTTTTTAAGCATGATCTCGAACAAAGTATTACGATACAATTATCAAACACTAAATAATTTTCGAGATATTTTATATTTTATACTAAAATGTGTCAGATTAACACTATAATAGTAATCAAATACTAAAAAATAAATAAAAGGCCAATTGGAGCCCGGACGCGGTAATTAGTGCGTGAAATAATATAGATATTTTTATTTTACAAAATATTTTACAAATACATTTATGTCAAACGTTTCGACCCCTTTTTTTGGGTCCTCTTCAGTGAAAATTTGCGAGAATAAATTAAGCGCAATGGCAAGTACAACTACGCAGCGATGCATGTTTTCATAAACTGGTAATCTGGCGCAACGGAGTTATTATGTTATATGGCGCAATAACAAAAATTTTGCGAGGATGGAGGCGCATTATTGGAGCTGAGGGTAAGCGGACTTACCATGCGGAAAGGAGACACGCTTACAGTGAGCATGAGGAGACGTCCGAGAGGATGCAAGTGAAGCGCAAAGGCCATGCATAAACATAAAGAGGGTCGCAACTCCATTCGAGCGCGAAGTCCGTGTGTCTCATTTACTGTGGAATTTAATAGCGTGTGAGAGAGCACTGAGGAAACCATTGTTAGTTCTATTGAAATAAAATTGAAAGACTCACAATCAAACGTTGAGTTTGGAGAACAAGGTCAGCGGTCAAAATTAATCAAACTATATTTCTTGGTCAAGTGTGTAAAGGTTGAGAGACGTGTTTGACAGTGGGACGTCACGCTGACAAGTGAGGCAAATTGAGACAAAATCGGAACAAAAACAAATAGGAAAGGGGCAAGTAGATACAAGAAAAATGTCAGATTAAGATACAAAATAACTCAAAAAATTCTTAATGAAAAATTACGTTATTATAGTGTTTTGGAAAGCTCTCGACATAAGCTATAAGAATATGCAATACAAAATAGGGGATTCCATTTAAGAAATTAAAGGTGTCCTTGACTTGACTTTAAAGATGCCATCCAAAGTCAAACCAATGATATCATCTTATGTTCCCCTCAAAACCATACAATTTTTGTTCAAAACCTTTTTCTCTAAAATGTTTAGTTTTTGAAAAAAGGGTGTACGTGTAGTCTAAGTCACCCTGTATAATCTACAATACGTATTTTTATTATAATTACATTTAAGGTAAAAGTTTTTTAAATAATGAATGACTGATTTTACAATATCTTCTATTTTAAATAATCTTTTTAAAAATATTTATCTTATTTTTTAATTATATATACAATGTAAGAAAAGTATAGATTACAAGTAAAAAAAATTTTTTAATATATAAAGAGAAATATAAATAAATATTATTAAATATTATTAAATATTATTGAATATATTTATTCTTATATATATTATTTAATTGTAATTAATATATTTAATTAATTATTAATAAAATATATATTATATATATATATATATATATATATATATATATATATATATATAGGGTGTCTCGAAATTCGCGCAACACCCTTTAAGGAAAGGTAGAGGATTATTCTGAACAGAAAAGTCCTGTATCATTTTTTTTAACATATGATGAAAGAGTTATTGAGTGAAGTATGGTCTATCATCACCGACCTTTAGCTGGACGCACGATCGGTGAGCCGCGCGCCTGGTAGTGTGCGTGAGCGCTCAGATATTTATAACTCACCGACATGCGCCCGGCTGAAGATCGGCGATGATAGGCTAGACTTCACACAATAATAACTCTTTATTAAGCGTTTTAGAAAAAAATGATACAGGATTTTTCTGTTCAGAATAACACTCTCTACCTTTCATTAAAGGATGTTGCGCGAATTTTCGGACACCCTGTGTATATATATATACATCTAATAATATTTTTAATAATAAAATAAATATATTTAATAATGGTAAATATATTCAATAATATTTCTCTTTATATTTTAAATAAATTTTTTTACTTATAATTTATTTTCTTCCTTACATATAAAAGTAAATTATAATAATACATTCTTTCTCTCTCTTTATTTCTTTCTCTCTCTCTCTCTCTCTCTTTATTTCTTTCTCTCTCTCTCTCTCTCTCTCTCTCTTTGTCTTTCTCTCTCTCATCTTTCTCTCTGATAAAGACAAACAATATTTTAAAGATATAACTAAGATAAAGTAATATAATACTAATATCATAGCATAATACCTTGCTTCGTCTGCTTCATAATCATTGAGCAAGTTTTCTAATTCCTTCCCTTTTTATTTTTCTTCTTTTTCTAAAATTTCGTCCAACTGTCCTTTTACATCTTTTTTATCCATTTTGTAATTAAAAAATTTTATTACGTTTTGTGCTAATATTTAATATTTTATACGTACATACAGTCTAGCAAATACAAGATAACAATAATACACAACATCAATGTTATAATTTTCCACTCAACAATGTAACCATTAATAAGTACAAGGTATGTTGCATTACAACATTACTCTTATTTTGTGTTTGCTGAGATGTTTAATACAAAGATTTCACATATAAATAAAAATATAATAATATTAATTAATACTACATACTTCACTTCTATCAATCTTCTACTTCCGAATTGTTTGACGGACTCGAATAGACAGATGGCAGGCAAATATAGTTGCCTTCAACCGCCATAACGCGAAGAGCGAACACAAAGAGTTTCGAAATCTTATCGGAGTGCCAATAGCCAATGATTTGCGGACGTGCTTATTTTTCCGATCTCTGTTCTAGCGCGACTCACCATGCGCCAAGTGTGAGATCAAGAGCGAATAGACAGCGATTGAAATGATCTATCATCAAAAAGTTCCGAAGTCCCTTACAACGGATTTCCTCAATCCATAATAATTTATAAATTAATAAACAAGTGTTTATACGACCAAACTGGCAATTTATTGTTTGATTATTATATCACGACGTTTCGACCATATGGTTTTGGTCCTTATCAAGTGAAACTAAAATAACAATACAATAAATAATGATAGTCATGTTACAATGAAATAAATAGAATTAAGCAACTTACGTTATAATTAAAAAGTAGAAAGAGAAAAATCGAAATGTCAAACTGACATTGTGTCAACCACTATGTTTGGAATACTGAGATCAACTAAACGACCTTTATTAATTTATCGTATATGTTGTTTAAATTCTCTGTATCTTTTTGGGAATTAATAGTGTTGTCAAATTTTTTAATAAAAAACATTTCAGCTATTTCTCTCTTTCTTACATGTTTTTCGTTATGTAGAATATCAGGCGCTGACCAATCGAAGTCATGATCAAATTTTAATTTGTGTTTGCTAATTACGGATAGATTACTTTCGTGCATTTTTATATCATTACAATGTTCCTTGACTCGGGTGCTTAAGTGTCTTTTTGTCTGGCCAATATACGAAGCGCTACAATTCTTACAATTTATTTTATAAACAACCTCCGTTCTATTGCTAATAGGCAAACTATCCTTGCCGCGTTTCATCAATGAATTTAATTTTTTAGGTATATTGTAAACCACTGTAAATCCCATATTTTTAAGCAACCGACCAACATCGTCACTCAAGCCTTCGACAAACGGTAGTGCGATGTAGGAGGGTTTGTCTGTATCACTTTCCCCATCACCTAGAATGCTATTGCTCCGGTGTTTCAAAAATTCAGTCTCTTACAAATATAACGATTTATAATGTGTGTCGGAAAACAATTATTAAGTAAGATCTGCTTCACGACATCAATGTTTTTCCATGAAACTGATCGTCAGATAGTAAAATAGCATGGTCAACGAGATTAAAAATGGTGTTCAACTTATATTTAAAAGGATGGCTCGAATAAAAATTTATGTATCTATCGGAACACGTAGCTTTTCTATACCAGTTTGTTAAAATTTTTCCGTTGGAACGGATAACACTGGTGTTTAAAAAATTGATACATGAATCTGACTCTATTTCATGTGTGAATTTTAAACGTGGATGATAACTATTGAAAATCAAATTAATCTCGTCAACATTTGCACGTGGAACAATAGCAAAAATATCATCTACGTATCTATAATATACAGGAACCGCAAACCCAAGTAGACTCAAACAATGTGTCTCCAAATCATCCATCACAATATCTGCTAAAATAGGTGATAACGGAGACCCCATAGGGCTGCCAAAGATCTGTTCATAAAACTTTCCATTAAAAGAAAAACTAGTCGAATCTAGAATAACTTCCACTGCATATAAAAATTGAGGCAAATTAAATTTTGTGTTTGGAGCAATGTCATTCCAACGTTTTTCGATAGCGCGCAAAACTAACTCTTTAGGAATGTTAGTAAATAATGCAGTAACGTCAAGTGATATCATTATTTCGTCATCATTAATAAGTTTCTCTTTCATGTCAGCAGCAAAAGACCAACCGTCTTTTATGTGAGATTTCGGTTGCAATTTTGAATTATGTAAAATATCGTGTATGTACTTCGATATATTATACAACGGACTGCCTAGTGACGATACTATGATACGTAGTGGAAAACCAGTTTTATGAATTTTTTATGAATCTTTGGCAATCCGTAACATCGTGGCAAATTCCCGTTCGTGATGTTTAAATGTTTGTATGTGGTCTCATACAACGTACAAACCATTGAACACCAAGATCCAGATAAGTACAGTTAATTCTGCAGAATTAATTGTACTTATCTAGATCTTGGCGTGACAATTGCTGTAATAGTATGAGACCACATACAAACATTTAAACATCACGAACGGGAATTTGCCACGATGTTACGGATTGCCAAAGATTCATAAAAAATTCATAAAACTGGTTTTCCACTACGTATCATAGTATCGTCACTAGGCAGTCCGTTATATAATATATCGAAGTACATACACGATATTTTACATAATTCAAAATTGCAACCGAAATCTCACATAAAAGACGGTTGGTCTTTTGCTGCTGACATGAAAGAGAAACTTATTAATGATGACGAAATAATGATATCACTTGACGTTACTGCATTATTTACTAACATTCCTAAAGAGTTAGTTTTGCGCGCTATCGAAAAACGTTGGAATGACATTGCTCCAAACACAAAATTTAATTTGCCTCAATTTTTATATGCAGTGGAAGTTATTCTAGATTCGACTAGTTTTTCTTTTAATGGAAAGTTTTATGAACAGATCTTTGGCAGCCCTATGGGGTCTCCGTTATCACCTATTTTAGCAGATATTGTGATGGATGATTTGGAGACACATTGTTTGAGTCTACTTGGGTTTGCGGTTCCTGTATATTATAGATACGTAGATGATATTTTTGCTATTGTTCCACGTGCAAATGTTGACGAGATTAATTTGATTTTCAATAGTTATCATCCACGTTTAAAATTCACACATGAAATAGAGTCAGATTCATGTATCAATTTTTAAACACCAGTGTTATCCGTTCCAACGGAAAAATTTTAACAAACTGGTATAGAAAAGCTACGTGTTCCGATAGATACATAAATTTTTATTCGAGCCATCCTTTTAAATATAAGTTGAACACCAATTTTAATCTCGTTGACCATGCTATTTTACTATCTGACGATCAGTTTCATGGAAAAACATTGATGTCGTGAAGCAGATCTTACTTAATAATTGTTTTCCGACACACATTATAAATCGTTATATTTGTAAGAGACTGAATTTTTGAAACACCGGAGCAATAGCATTCTAGGTGATGGGGAAAGTGATACAGACAAACCCTCCTACATCGCACTACCGTTTGTCGAAGGCTTGAGTGACGATGTTGGTCGGTTGCTTAAAAATATGGGATTTACAGTGGTTTACAATATACCTAAAAAATTAAATTCATTGATTAAACGCGGCAAGGATAGTTTGCCTATTAGCAATAGAACGGAGGTTGTTTATAAAATAAATTGTAAGAATTGTAGCGCTTCGTATATTGGCCAGACAAAAAGACACTTAAGCACCCGAGTCAAGGAACATTGTAATAATATAAAAATGCACGAAAGTAATCTATCCGTAATTAGCAAACACAAATTAAAATTTGATCATGACTTCGATTGGTCAGCGCCTGATATTCTACATAACGAAAAACATGTAAGAAAGAGAGAAATAGCTGAAATGTTTTTATTAAAAAATTTGACAACACTATTAATTCCCAAAAAGATACAGAGAATTTAAACAACATATACGATAAATTAATAAAGGTCGTTTAGTTGATCTCAGTATTCCAAACATAGTGGTTGACACAATGTCAGTTTGACATTTCGATTTTTCTCTTTCTACTTTTTAATTATAACGTAAGTTGCTTAATTCTATTTATTTCATTGTAACATGACTATCATTATTTATTGTATTGTTATTTTAGTTTCACTTGATAAGGACCAAAACCATATGGTCGAAACGTCGTGATATAATAATCAAACAATAAATTGCCAGTTTGGTCGTATAAACACTTGTTTATTAATTTATTTACTGGCGACATTTTTAAAATTAAACATAATAATTTATAAATGTTAACATTTTATAAAAAATTAATTAAATTATTTTTTAGTTTATCTTTTTGAAAGTAATTTTAATTAATGAGATTTATGCAGTTAAAATAACATCAAATATGATATAATTCGGATAATTTTTAACTAAATATACAAAAAAATGTATACAATTAATTGAAAATTATCCGAATAATGTGTTTGCCATTTTAAATAACAAACTTAATAATTTAATAAAATTACATTGAAAAATATAAAATAAAAATATAAAAATTTTAATTTTTGTATAAGCGGCTTGCAAAAGGATAAGTAAAACAGAAATAATAAGCTTTAAGATTTCTCGATACTTATTGCTTACGAGATGTAAAGAAAAAGAGGAAGATTTTCAGCGAAAATTTTCATTATATTAACAATAATAAAAATATTTTTATTATTTAATAGTATTTATGATATATATATATATATATATATATATATATATATAGGGTGTCCGATAATTCGCGGATTACCCTTTAAGGGAAGGTAGAGGGTGTTATTCTGAATAGAAAAGTCCTGTACCATTTTGTGATTTTCTCAATATTTAAGAAAATATTAATTTTAAAAGATCAGCCAACGAAGTGAAAAATACACACATAATGAAAAGATCACATACATAAAACGGAGCGCGCATTATGTGTGTATTTTTTTCGGTTGCCATAGCGAAGCATGCTCGCAAACTGCTCCTCCCATTGCTTCGCCGCGGATCGAGTATCAATTGACAGTGGGAGGCATCTTCGCGCCGCGAGCTTTTCGCGGCACTTCGTTGGCTGATCTTTTTAAATTAATATTTTCTTAAATATTGAGAAAATCACAAAATGGTACACGACTTTTCTATTCAGAATACACTCTACCTTCCCTTAAAGGTAATCCACGAATTATCGGACACCTATATATATATATATATATATATATATATATATATATATATATATATATATATAACTGGGACCTGTCTTGTATCTGCTATATACCGCGGATATACCCACCCACAATGGTGAGTGGGTAGGTCCATTAAAATATATTTTAATATATATATATATATATATATATATATATATATATATATATATATTATTAAATAATAAAAATATTTTTATTATTGTTAATATAATGAAAATTTCCGCTGAAATACTCACCATAGTGGACTTTTGCCGACAACACAGCTGTTCTGGCAACTCATAATGACCCATTCTTAGGCTCGAACATCCTACAAGCGAGTCTGAATAAAATAGAGAAGTGGCTCAGGACATGGTGTATAAAAATAAACGAGAGTAAATCTGTTCATGTAATCACTAACAAACAAGGAGCATGTCCACCAGTATCTCTTAGCAGAATTCACGTACCTCAAGATGACCAAGTCAAGTACTTGGGACTGTACTTGGATGGAAGGCTGGAGTAAACACATATTTAATAAATGTAAACAGCTGAGTCTTCAGCTGAGGAAGATGTACTGGCTGATCTGACGGAGTGGCCTTTACTTGGACACAGTACAATTGGACACGGTGCAAATGGATACGTCTTAAATGGACACGAGATTTTGCACACGGTTCAATTGGACACAGTGCAATTGGACACAGTAATTTTGGATACATTAGCTTTTGGACACGTAAGAAAATATGCATCGTTTACTTGGACTCCGCTCACTTGAAAACTGTTCATTTGGACACCGTTTATTTGGACATCGTTCGTTTGGATACAGAAAAACGCGCTACGTTCATTTGGACACCGTTCATTTGCCCACCGTTCGTTTAGACAACAAATGAACGGTGTCCAAACGAACGGTAAGCAAATGAACGGTGTCCAAATGAACAGTGGGAAAATGAACGGTGTCCAAATGAACAGTGGGCAAATGAACTGTGCCCAAATGAACGGTGGGCAAATGAACGGTGTCCAAACGAACGGTGGGCAAATGAACGGTGTCCAAACGAACGGTAGGCAAATAACGGTGTCCAAACGAACGGTGAGCAAATAAACGGTGTCCAAACGAACGGTAGACAAATAACGGTGTCCAAACGAACAGTGTCCAAATAAACGATGTTCAAATAAACAGTGTTCAAGTGAGCGGTGTCCAAGTAAACAATGCGTATTTTCTTACGTATCCAAAAGCTAATGTGACTAAAATTACTGTGTCCAGATGCACTGTGTCCAATTGAACCGTGCAAAATCTCGTGTCCATTTGTAACGTGTCTATTTGCACCGTGTCCAATTGTACTGTGTCCAAGTGAGCCGCTCCCGATCAAACGTCCATGAAATCTATCTCTCTAGAGTAAACTGCTTCTCTACAAATCTAAAATTTATCTGGACAAACGGTATACAACTATGGGGAACAAAATATCATTCCAACATTGCAATACTCCAAAGATTCCAGTCAAAAGTACTTCGCATGATTGTCAACGCTCCCTGGTATATTACCAACGACCAGATACATCACGATTTACGTATCCACACAATTAAAGAAGAAATAAAATCCTACGCTATAAAACACACAAAATGTTTACTGATACATTTAAACCCCACTGCGAGTCAACTCACAGGATTCAGAACTGCCAGAAGAAGATTCAAACGAAAGATGCCTCATAATTTAATCAACTAAATTCTTAAACAATGACCCTCAAATAATGTAGTAGTATTTTATACGACTGTGTGAGTGAACACTGATCGTCCATGACCTAACTCAAATATACCAAACCTATCGCTAAATGTCTGCATACAAGACAGATTGCAATAAAGTAACCCCCCCCCCCAAAAAAAAAAAAGTATGGTTGTGCATCTAAAATATCTTTAAAAGTTTTCAAATCTCCGTCCCCAATGTAATTTGCATATTTTACAAAATGTAGAATTTCTGAGCGATGAAACATTTCAATAACTGCATCAACTTCCTTTTGCTGGCAGATCCCATGTGATTCGCTTGACATTCTTGTGCGTGAATTTCTAACCATTCTACATACTCTTCAATGCCAGTTTTTTTATTTCAAAACTCATAAGTTTTATAGTATTTAGATTTCACAATAATATCAATCACTTTTCCAGTAAACCGATAAGCGACACCAATCCATACAAAGACAGTAATGATATAGGGCAGGTTCTAACTCTGATCCTTAGATCTTTTAAGGGAAGGTGAGGGGCAAGGGGAAACCGCGCGGTGGTATGATGTCATGCGGAGGGACCGGTGGACGAAAGGTCCGCGGAGGGGAGGGAGACCGCCACAAAATCGGTAGGCGAAGAATCCGCAGGGTAAAGGAGGACCGCAACAAAATCAGTAGGCGGAGAGTCCGCGGGATAGAGGGAACAGACGTGAATAGGTGCGAAAAAAATAGCGCGAGGCGTTCGCAAGGTGGTGCGAAGGATAAGCACGGTAGGAACAGGACGAATGCGCATGTTGTAGAGGAGAGAGAGAGAGAAGAGAAGTGAGAGTATGAAAGAAAGATAGAGTGAGTAGAAATGATATGAAAAGAATAGTAATAATAATAATTATTATTACTATAATTATATAGCATAATATGTTGAAGTTCCATCTGAAATAAACAAATAAATCAAATTGTATTAAAATAGTAATTTAAATATTATAAATCACAATAAAAAAACTTCACAAAGGTAAAAAAAAATACGCCAAGTACATAAAAAATATTCCTTGTACATAACAGAAAGTTGAAAAGATACTTATCTCTGAAAAATAACTAGTAAAAATATTTTTCTCTAAAAATAAAAGAACTAAATGAAATCAATAATTAACTAGCCAAGTATTTACAAGTAATTCAGTTTGTAAAGATTTGTAATTTGAAATAGTAGATATGATAAAATCAATTTTTATAGAAGTATTTTAGACAGATTTTCTCCTTAAAATTAAAACACATTTAATTTTTATTAACAGAATGATTTTCGAAATAAGTTCAATTTTGAATAGTATATCACAAATTACATTATTTTAGAGTTTATTAAAGGTGTTATACTATAATATCAAATCATATTGTTAATGTTAAGTGCAATTAGAATACTCTTGATTTACAAAGTATATCTTACAGATGTATAATTTGAAAGAAAATTTTTCGTAAACTCTAAGTCGGGTATAAAACAAACTTACGAAGCAAAATATAAAAACTTGGCGCGCTCGGCGTAAACATGGAACTAGATTTGTGTTCTATACAATATTGATTGTGATATGAAAATTATTTGCATATTATATCATTTATTTATTTATATAATTATATATATTTCATAAAATATATTTTGAAAACCAAAAGAATTCTTATATAATTATACATATTTTATAAGATATATTTTGCAAATCAAAAGAATTCTAATATAATTATTATATATTTTTTATACGATATATTTTGCAAATCAAGGAAATCCTAACATAATTATATATATTTTATTGGATATATTTTGTAAATCAAAGGGATCCTAATTGCACTAATAATGATGCAAGTAATTTTTACATAACATGAAATATTGTACAACACGAATTAATTATATGTTTATGACCCGGGCACGCCAAGTTTTTATATTTTGCTTTGTAAGTTTGTTTTATACGCGCGCCCCGACTTAGAGTTTACGAAAAATTTTCTTTCAAATTATACATCTGTAAGATATACTTTGTAAATCAAGAGTATTCTAATTGCACTTAACATTAACAATATGATTTGATATTATAGTATAACACCTTTAATAAACTCTAAAATAATGTAATTTGTGATATACTATTCAAAATTGAACTTATTTCGAAAATCATTCTGTTAATAAAAATTAAATGTGTTTTAATTTTAAGGAGAAAATCTGTCTAAAACACTTCTATAAAAATTGATTTTATCATATCTACTATTTCAAATTACAAATCTTTACAAACTGAATTACTTGTAAATACTTGGCTAGTTAATTATTGATTTCATTTAGTTCTTTTTATTTTTTAGAGAAAAATATTTTTACTAGTTATTTTTCAGAGATAAGTATCTTTTCAACTTTCTGTTATGTACAAGGAATATTTTTTATGTACTTGGCGTACTTTTTTTACCTTTGTGAGTATTATTATTGTGATTTCATTGCTTTTTGTAAAAATTTATATTTTTTCTGCAAAGAACTTTCTGTTGTGTACAAGGAACATTTTTTATGTACTTGGCGTAATTTTTTTTTACCTTTGTGAGATTTTTTTATAGTGATCTCTTTGCTTTTGTAAAAATTTATATTTTTTCTGCAAAGAATATATATCCGTTTTTAGCATTTCGAGGTTAACTGCACTTTTGTATTTTTAAATCATTTATTAATTGCCACTCGGTACCTTTAGCACGTACTATGCTTGCATAATGTCCATTAGTTATACTTTTACATTGATGAAAAATTCCTAATGACTAATGACTTTATATATATTCGCACCAATACTTATCTTTTCTGTAGGTACAGCTTTAATTTTTAAATCTGTTATTTTAATAATTTTTGTGTCACTAATTTTAAATAACATTAACCGATGATAATACTTCCTGTTATTATTATATTAGCCTTTTCAAATACTGAGACAGCATCACAATTGATACATATTTTTTGAACATTATTGCAATGTGAAAAATTATATTGTGTTAATTCTTATAAAGTATATAATTTTTTTAAATTTTTAAATGAACATATACTAATAAATTGAAATTTTAGTAGACTAGTTAATTATTATTATATTTTTTTGAAGTTTTTATATAAAACTATAAAATTTTGTATAAAATACAAATATTTATTATAATAATACTTTTTTTATATAACATAACAATAATTTTCATATAATGTGAAATATTGTATGGACAAGTCTGGATCCATACACTATTAAAAAAAAAATAGGGAACATTTTTCATATTCTAAAAATTGTATTATTTTCAAACCTAAATTATACATTACTAAAAAAAATAGGAAACATCTTCCATACCTAAAAATTCGACTATTTTCAAACAAAGTTGAAACTCGTCGAAAAATCATTGTACACAAAATTAAAATACCAAGCTTTTTAAAGCTTGCAGTTTTTACTTTAACGCACTATCAGTAATTTTTCATATTTTTTTATTTTTTAATATTTTTAATATTTTTTTTTGTACTTAAAAAAAAACACATTGTTTTGTTCATAAAAATTACATATTTTTGACACTCTGTAGCTCGATAAAAAAACTCTCGAAAAATTCAACTTAAGGGGATCCTTAAGTGACTGGCGAACTCCGATGGGTTAGCGCCCTCATCTAAACGTAACTAAAATTGCCGATAATACCGGCATTTGTAGTTCCGCTATTATCGATAGTATTCAATTAATTTAAACATGCATAATAGAAGATGCAATTTTTGCATTGTGTTCCATATATTCAAATGAGAATATTACAATATATTTTTACTGCTTTATTTATCGTCTAGCATATGTATCCAAACACGCACACGCTCAAGCACATGCACACACATATAATGAAATAGAAATAAATTAGTTTTTTTTGAAATATCTCTATTTTAATTATAATTTTTCTTAATTCCTTATTTTCATCCTAACATTCTTATCCTTATTTTATAATATTGTCACCAAAATTATATATCACTTTTCGATTATTTGTTTATATGTTAGTCATACTGCTTTCTCTCTCTCTCTCTCTCTCTCTCTCTCTCTCTCTCTGTCTCTGTCTCTCTCTTTGTTCTTTTCTTTCTCTTTTTCTTTTCTCTCTTTCTCTCTTTTCTCTGCTTATTCTTTCTTGTATTCATTGCCATTATTATATTCTTTTATTTGTTTTATTTCTATTGATTGTATTTTTGTTTTCCTACATAATAATAAATTAATTTATTCATCTTTATTTTATAGAGCATAAATGAAACATTATATATTTGTATAAATAAAAGTATTATACATGTGTGTGTTTTTGTATAAACATTTGTTGTATTTAACTTACGATATTAATCGTATAATTTTTAATATATTTTGCAAAGGAATAATTCTGGAAATATTAAATAATAAAAATTTTTATCAATTTTTTTAGCAGTATTTTCTAAAATTTAATAGCTTTTACTTTATAACTTACGGGTTATATGATCGCTTGTGATTCGTGCATCTAATAATTGATAATAAAATAAAAAACTATAATAACTATATATAACAACTATAATAATAACTATAACTATAATAATAACTAAATAACTATAACTTAACTACAATAAAATAAAAAAAGAAAATAACTTGTATTGTATATCTCATTTATGTTGTATAAAATAAAAATACATAAATTTATTTATTTATTTACGTGTAGAAAAATAAGAATAAAATAGAAGAATAAATGTTGAACAAATATAAAAGTATAATAATGGGAATGAAAGAATAATAAATGAACAAAAGAAGAGAGAGAGAGAGAGAGAGAGAGAGAGAGAGAAGCGTAAGTGAACGTATAAGTGAATATGCGAGAAGCATAAAACGATACGTACATAGTGAGCGAGCGATTAGAAAGAGACAGAGTATGATTGAAAAAGAAAGATAGAGAAACTGCAATAATGTTAATGTATGCGTACTCTACATATATGAATTTTGCTCTACACACATAAAAGAGACGAAGATAGTACGATTAGGTCTGCTTTTGTATATATAATATACACAAAAACACACATACATACATATAATACTTTTTTATTTAAAAATACACAATATTTCATTTATACTCTATAAAATAAAGAATAATTAATTTATTATCTTGTAGAAAAACAAAAAGAAAAAGAATAAAAATCAAACAAATAAAAGAATATAATAATGAGTATAAATGAATACAGTAAAGAACAAGCAGAGAAAGAGAGAGAGAGAGAGAGAGAGAGAGAGAGAGAGAGAAACTCAAGTGAGCGTATAAGTAAATATGCGAGAAGCTTGAAATGATACGTAGTGAGCGAGCGATTAGAAAGAGACAAAGTGTATGATTGAAAAAGAAAGATAAAGAAACTGGAGTAATGTTAGTGTATACATACTCTGCAAACATGTATTTTGCTCTACACACATGAAAGAGACGAAGATAGTACGAATATATCTGTCTTTGTCATGTAAGATTGCAGCTCTGTCTATCGCGACATCACGCAACTAATCTACTGCTCTGTTTTACTCTTCAGCCTCGATCTCGCACACACACATATGCACGAAAATTTTAGATTGCATTATCTTTTTTACAAAGCTTCTAAACTCATTTCTCTAAGTTCACTGATACTCTTTGATGAAATGCCAAGTCGGATTGTTACTGATTAGGCACGTGCAGATTACAAATTTTTTGTATTAAATAAATGTTGACGGCAGAAGCCGATAACTAAACTGTAATTTTGTAATTTTTTTTCACTTTTTTTATGAAATCATATCTACCCGAGTACGTTATTATATATATTTTAATTATGGAAAAGGATTTATCGATATTTATAATAAACAAAAAGATTATGCACTTTAACTTTTAATATTCGCGTTTTGATCGGTAAAACAGACCTTAAGAATCCCCTTAAGTTCCATAAACTACAATATTTTGCCTACAATATGATTTTATTAAAATTTTTCTACAATTTTCTTTGATCAAGTTACACAAGTTTGAAATCTGTATTTCTTAAAAATGAAAAAAATGATAAAAATTTTTTAAAAATCACCAATAGCGTTAAAGTTAAAATTTCAAGCTTTATAAAATGCTTTCTTAATTTTTTGTCTACGATCATTTTTGGCGGAGGATTTTATCGACATTATTTCTAACAAATACAGTTTAGTTTCAAATTCTAACTTATTAAAAAAAAAATTTTTTTTTAAAAAGCATTTTGTAGGCAAAACAGAAATGTTGTAGTTTATGGAACATGAGATAAATTTTTTAAAAGAAATTTTTTATTGAGTTGCAAAGTGTCAAAAATACGTAATTTTAAAAAACAGAACAATGTATTCTTTTTTAAAGTACAGAACAAGGAAGATAAAAAATTTTTAAAACCATAGATAGCGCATTAAAGTTGAAACTTCAAGTTTTAAAATGCTTTTTTAATTTTGTGTACGATGAGTTTTTGTCAAGTTTCAACAATTTAAAAATAGCTCAATTTTTAGGGTATAAAAAATGTTCCTTATTTTTTTTAGTAGTATATTTTAATGCAATCTGGGCACGTCAAATTTTTATACTTTGCTTCGGTATAAGTGTTTTATGTGACTTAGAGTTTACGAAAAATTGTCTTTCAAATTATACATCTTGTAAGACATACTTTGCAAATTAGAGAAATTCTCTCTCTCTCGCTCTCTCTATCTCTCTTCCGCTCTTTCTCTCTCTCCCGCTCTCTCTCCCTGTCTCTTTCTCTCTCTCTCTCTCTCTTTCCCGCTCTTTCTCTCTTTCTCTATTTCATTAATCTTTATCTCATATATAAAAGAGTGTACATAAAAGAATAATCAAATGTAAATAGTGTGAATGCCCCTTGATGGACAAAATCACTTTGCGTGTGTGCGTGCGAGCATACGTATGTGAGTGAAACTTATCCGGGAAAAAAAAGGTCTCACGTTTGCTATATACGAATATCATTTCTCAAGATTGATATCACCAATCTTATTCAAACTGGTCGCAATCGAAAGCTTGCATTCACATTATATCATAAAAGTGCAGTTAAATTTTTGATTACGGCTCTACTTCCTGAGATATTTTAATCAAAAGTATTAAAGACATAAAACTCCGGATAAGCTACTTGGTAGCGCCGCGGTCCTTGTATATAGGCAAAACTCTTGACAAGCCAGACAGATTTCTTTTATAATTAGCGTTTCTTTTATGAACTTGGCGTCGCGACGCTACTGCGTCGCTTGATTTATAAAAATAGATATTTACAATTAATTCTTCGAGTATTTTAATGTGGTTCTCATCCATAACGAAGTGTCAGCTGCGTTTTATATTTCCCAATCCCATTCCTTGAACATCACTTCACGATGATCTTTCAGACAACAGTCTAAAAATCTTATACGAGATTTCTTCAATCCGATTTCTCGGCCTTGTACCATTTGCACAATCGAATTAACAGGTATATTTGTCAATAGCGCCGGGACACGGACATCTACGTGTTGTAACGTTTGCGTAACGAATGTCTAAAACTCTCAAGTCGCCTGATTTAGCTAACTAGCGATTGAATTCTATGTCCCTGTTGTAACATCTTGAGTCGGTACTGTTCTTCTGATCACTCGAGACATTTAAGACACTCCTTTTCCCATAAATTGCATGAAAGCCCATTGTCCATCTCTATGTAATACTCCCATAGAAATTGTTCCATTCACACGATGTTTGGCTTCCTCCATATTTCTTATTTCAATCTTTTCACAACACAAGTTTTTGTGCAGCTTATACAGTGCAAATTGGACACATATTGAAGGGCATTATCTGATACAGCGGTTTTCTACACTCTCTGCAAAACGATCCCAGAATTAGTTCATAAATTGCACTTTCATGTTTTCACACAACACGAATATTCGAAAATAAATCTGAAATTCGCATAAAACAGCATGTGCAAAATTGTTCAAATCTTTACTTTTATAATAAAAATATATACAGCACATTTTCACCGCACCTAAACTATTTATTTCAACTCGCTTTAAAATACGTTGATTTATGTCCGTAATATCACTACTGCAGTCACATCGTAATCGGAATCCTCCGAAAGTACGCGATCTTCTGATGAATCGTCCAAAAAATTTTCAATTTCCATCAAGTCATTTGTCATTTTCGAGAATAACAGCCTCATCTTCAATAACCATAACTTTTTCATCAGTCACATATTGTTAAGATCGTTATAAGGGGATAGACGGTTGCACACACTCCTCTCGCTTATATATTTTAATTTCAGATCTTTTGTCTCTTTCTAATTGGAGTATCACGTCTTAGCTACCACATTATTTTTCTATATCTTTAGCAGAGTGTGTTGAGAGAAAGATTTAAGTTTTGCGGACTGTACGTCTATTATACCCATTCATACATAAAGGATAAATAATTAAATTCACAGATAAATAATAAAATGTTCTGGAGTCGACCGCGACGCGATCACCTGAATCTTATAGATGTGAACGCTCAGAGATGAGCGAGAAGCGACGTGAATCCGCAGATTCCCTGGAGGATAAGGAGTTTGAAATGATTGCTAGCGTGACGTGATTTTAAGAATATTTTATTTGTTAATAATAGGAGCGAGTGACGGCATGAGCTCCGCGATATCGATCGAATATCTTGATAATATTCTTTTCTTGCCTGCCTTTCTCCGCGATTCGGAAATCTTGAAGGATCTCTCGTTAGAAATCCTCGCGAGAGCGGAAATCTTGCACGCGGCCGTCGGATAGATTTTGACGCGAGGCAGAGGACATTCGCGATGCGGATAACGAGCGTCGGCTTTCGAAGTCCACTAGTTACAATCGCAGGTCACATTTATAAAGCGAATGATAATAAGTAAGAATTACGACATTTCTCACAAGAAATTTTACATTCGATCGCACGCGAGAATGTCAGTTGAGCGATGCACAACAAGAATGACGATGGCGTATACGACATTAACGAATTGATTTTTTGAGATTATGAGAAACTCGAAAGAACGCGTACAGAACACGAGCGAGATTGCAAACAGCAGTGCGAAAAATGATATTAGAGAAGACCAGCTTTGTTCGTCATCAAGGACCGACTGACTAACGACCGCGAAGACTCGCGATCTGCCGATTTCCATAAAGGAAGTTTTTCGGCATCGAATGTTCTAGAATCCTTGTGTTTGTCACACTTTTTTATAATAGAGAAATTACGCGATCACGAATCGAGCGGGTGACCGCGACGCTGTTTGCCTTCACTCGTTTTGATTTCGAGAATTATAACTCGAATTTATCGGCGACGGTCGCCGTTGAAATAATCGGTTAAATTTTGTCTTTTAAATATTTCAGTTTTGAACACCTAAAGGCTGGGTTAAATAATTAAATTCACAGATAAATAGTAAAATAACTTATTTATTACAAGCATCGTGAAGAATATCATTTACAGCACATGCGAATAACTCGCAATCTATGAGTGATTCGCTGTCAAACATATCACTTTCACGTACCGCTTTTGCACACATTAGCGATATTATTACGATGAAAACAGTTACAAATTGTTTGAATTTTTCATTAACAAATATGCGTATTCTTAAATACCAATAATACATATGATCTATGCATTTTTCAAAATCGAATAAATATAATAGAGTTGATGATTTCATATATAAAGAATTATTGAATAATGTCAATTTTATAATATTCGAATCAGATATTTTAACCACTTCCGAATGATAAATCCTGAATCCGCAATGAGATTTCTTGATTGTAGAAGTCGTTTAATGTCCACATGTTTCTGCATTAGCGATTTTCATGTTTCAAAAGAAAATATTATTTAATTGCCTCGATTGTCACCGAGAGTCAATTCTACGCAGAATACAGCTCCAATGTTTATTCCAATGTCCAAATATTTGTATGATGTCGGGGTTAAGGCGTATCTTCCAAGTATACGAATCACACGATGAGACTCAGATGAAATGTTAGGAAATAATTAAATATTATTTATAAAAATATTTAAAAAGTATAAAATTCTTTAAGTTAATTAAAATTTACTTGTTATCTTTCTTCTTCTTACACGGTAAAGTTTCATTGCCTTGAATCGGAATGTGTTAATTCATGCGGCTTTCTTCAGTGAGATACATTATGAACCTTTCACACAAGTGGTCGATGCAATACTGAACGTATTGAACATATTTAAAATATTATTAGCGTTGCAAAATTGCAATGTAGTGGGGATTATTGCTGACACGTATTTTTTCAATTTTTTTATTCTCATGCACAAATGCTTCAAATGCACAAAAAATGAAATGTAATATAAAATTTTCAACCGTCATGTGCGGCTGCTTTGTGATGACATCATCCATAGATATCAGAATCTAAACGCACGTGTCAAAACATGACAAAATCGTAAAATATAAGGATAATCCTCATAGTTAAATTGTATTAACATACTTGGACAGTTGCAAATAATTTGAAATTTTTGCGATGCATCAGGGTTAAGATGACATCCCCTCTAGACGAAAAAAATACAATAATCGACATTAGTCAAAATGTATGTGACAAATCGCGAAATAAATATTTAGTTAAAATATGATACACATGATGGAAAAAAACATCAAGATAAAATATAAAATCATGGTAAAGAGGCATACCCTGTCAGTATTTTCGCCACAGGTTCCGAGACAACATTCATAAGTTTGAAAATAAGGCAGAAAACAATGTGAAACAAAATCTGCGTAAGTATTCTGCAAGTGTGAATTCGATAGAAGAGTACATTGCGTGGGAGCAACGATGCAATGCATATATCGAAGCATTGGAAGAGCAAAGTCGCATCAAACGTTCAAGATTATCGATCAGGATTCGACAATCGCTGGTTGCCGTATAACTCGAGGGATTGAAGAACTCGTTACGCAGACGTTTCGTACATGCGGTTGCAGGATGCAGTACACGACATCATAGCTTGATTTGGCGGGAGATCGATATGGCGTTCGAGAGCCGCATATTGACTGGCGCGATTATAAATCATAACCATATCGAGCCTCAATTTTTCGAAAATGCCAAAAACATTGTGTTCGAACATGTGCAAAATGTAATGAAAAAACACTTTAATATGAAAATTAATACAGCGTTGAATGGTGAATTTGTGACGGGTGTTAAGCGTGCAAATAAAAGTATCAATACGAGAAACTATGAACTCATCCGCACGTCCGATTTACGCGAATGGTATGAGCGTTTTATCAAGTCCACTCTCGCTCGAAGAATTTCAAGACAGCGAGTGGGCATTGTCGCGAATACTCGATTTGACTGTAAATATAAATATAATCTTATGGGCGCGGGATGTCACGTAAAATTACCGCGGGCGATAATGATGAAGAGAGCGGTGATCAACATGCAATCTAAAGACAATGCGTGTTTTACATGGTCTGTGGTCGCTGCTCTATATTCAGTTGAAAGAAATGTGTAACGGGAATCTTCGTATCCACATTATACGACAGTACTGAATCTTCAAGACATTGAGTTTCCAGCAACTGTGAATCAAATCAAAAAATTCGAGTTTGCTAACGACATCTCAATAAATGTATATAGTATCGAGAAAAAGAACATTGTCCCGATATGTCTGAGCGAGTTAAAGAAAGATAAATACTTCAGCTTGCTGTATATAAAAAACAACAACATTGGACATTTCGCGTGGATCAGGAATCTATCCAGACTCGTGAGCTCGCAATTGAGCAAGAAAGATCACAAGAAATATATTTGCAATTGGTACGTATATTTTATATATTTTATATATTGCACCTTTTATTAAATATATACTAAAGAAAAATTAATTATTTCCTTTACAGATATTTGCATTACTTTGGATCAGAAAACAAGTTACAGTCACATACAGTGGACTACCGAGAGATGAACGACTGCGCTCCCGATTACCGAGCGATACGGACAAGTAGTTCACGTTCAACAATTTCAATCGAAAAGAGCAGCTTCCTTTTGTGTACGTCGACTTGGAATGTGTTTTGTTGAAGGCGGAGGAAGAAAAAAATTATCAACATCACAAAATATTTAGTATTGCATATTATGTACATTGCTCGTACGACGATTCATTATCCACGTATCATTCTCGTCGCAGTACCGATTGTATGTCATAGTTCGTTGAAGAACTTAAAAATTTAGCACTGCGTGTAAAGACTATTTTATCCGCTAATGTCCCCATGGTAAATTTAATGCGAGAAAAATGGAAAAAATTTCATAGCGCAACATAGTGCCACATATGCGAAAAACCATTTGTACAAGATGATACACGCGTATGCGATCGTTAGCATCTGACCAAGCGATACAAAGGTCTCGCGCATTCAAATTGCAACTTAAATTATAAAGATTCTTTTTGAATTCCAATAGTTTTTACAATTTATGATTCACATTTCATTATCAAAGAAATAGCTACAGCGTTCGAAGGGGAAATCCAGTTACATGCAAAAGAAAAATATATATCTTTTACAAAAAAATGTTAAACTTGCAAAAAAAAATTAATTTACTATTTACAGTTTCGTATAAATTTCTTTCAACCAGTTTTGACAAATTGGCACCTTTTTTGAAAAAAGATAAACTCAAAATTTTATGTTTCAAATTTTTAACATCCGATCACAATTTTGAGTTATTAACACGGAAGGGAATCTTTTCGTACGAATATATTGATTGTACTGTGTCAACAAGTTGCAAGATACGTGTTTACCATCGCTCAATTAATTTTACAGTTCCTTGATCGGTGATATTGTAATCAAGAATAATTACGCACACCGAGAACATCTAGAGGCGGTTCTCCATTCGAACGCTAGGCGAATACAGCGATCTACATTTAAAAACGGATGTCTTGTTATTAGCAGATATTTTTGAAAATTTTCGCGAAAGTTGTATCAAAAGTTATGAACTTGACCCCGCATATTATTATTCTCTGATACGCGTGGGATGCACCCATATTTAGCTGGCCCCCCCACCAATTTGATAGGTGCGACTTTAATTGGCCCTTCTAAGATATATTTCGATAGTATATTGTCCACGGATTATTTTGATACCAAATACATGCGAGCAACAAATTTTTTTAATTAGTATATACAATATATGGTCGCGCCGTATAGCTTGCACGGCGACAAAGTGTCGCTTTTTAATAATTTAGAACGAGCAACAAATTTGTTATCGTATATATTTCGATAGTACATTGTCCACGGATATTTTGATACCAAATACTTGCGAGCAACAAATACTTTTAGTTCACTGAAGTCGATGGCACGGCGCCGCGAGACTGAGTGTATAGTGGTATTAATTAAATAATATACTTTTTTAAAAATATTTTCAAGTTATTTTAGAGCAACAAAATAGCAACAAATTCTGGTATATTGATTTTTTATTTTTTTTTTACTATGGGAGAGGCTAGCTTAATGTCAAGCTAGCTCCCCCCTCCCCTCCACTTTAAACTTGAATTCCTGCTAAACGGTTCGAGCAACAAAATTCTGACTACGGCAACAAATTAGTACATAATTAGCACTAAATAATTTGATAGGTGCGACTTTATTTGGCGTTGGTGGGGGGGGGCAGCTTAATTTGGGTGTGGGATGCCATGTTGAAACATACGTATATTACGTTCGAATTACTTACAGATATCGACATGGTTATGTTTATCGAACAGGGAATACGCGGCGGTTTGAGTCAAGGTTCCAACAGATATGCATATGCTAATAACATGTATATACAGTCGCACGATCCATCTAAACCTTCATCGTATCTAATGTACTTTGAAGTAAATAATTTATACGGATGGGCAGTATATTAACCTTTGCCCTAAGCAGATTTTCGATGGATCGACGACGTATCCGATTTTGATATATTATCAATTGCGCTTGATTCGCCTACAAGCTACATCCTCGACGATCTCGATCTGCAACATGCACGATGCGCACTGACCAATCGTTTCGACATGCGACAAATCACCTGGTAAGCGGCAGGACAAGCTGCTCGCTACTTTATATAATAAAAAGCGTTATGTAATACACTCTCGCAATCTGCAACAATGAACGCGTCATTTTGCGTTACAAAAATACATCGAATATTACAATTTTTATAATCTTCATGGCTTCGCAGTTATATCGAACTTAATACATAATTCCGAACGTGCACGATAAACGATTTCGAGAAAAATTTATACAAATTTATGAATAATTCGGTATTTGGGAAAACGATGAAAATATCCGCAATCAAGTCGATGTAAAATTATTAACAAAGTGGGACGGACGATATGGCGCAGAGGCAATGATCGCGTGTTTTTGGAAAATTTGATCGCTATCCAAATGCGCAAACTTAAGGTGAAATTCAATAAACGAATCTACGTTGATACGTTGATACGTTGATACGTGTATACTCGATATATCCAAGACATGTTTGGATGAATTTCTCCACGATTACATGATACCATTATATCGAGAGAAATGTAAAGTCACGTACACCGACAGCGACAGTCTCATATATCACATCGAGTGTGATGAGAATATAAAGCGCAACGTCGACAAATTCGATACTAGCGATTATCAAACTAATAGTGCGTACGATATACCACATGTGAATGAAAAGATACAGGGTTTAATGAAGGATGAAAATAATGGCGCGATCATGACTGAATTTGTTGAGCTTAGAGCAAAAATGTACGCGTTACGTGTAGATGGTAAAAAAGATACAAAAAAGGTTAAAGGTGTCGTGAGTAACATCGTCGCGAAAACGATAATGTTTGACGATTACACGCGGTGTTTGAACGAAGAAGATGAAATAATGCGTCAACAATCTTGTATTAGATCAAAATTACACGAAGTATATACTATCCGCGAGACAAAAATTAATCTAAGTCCGTACGACGATAAGCAGTATATCGTACATGAAACCAACACGTTATCGTGGGGGCATTACAAAATACCATTGTAAATAAAAATTATGTGTATTTATTATAAATAAAAATTTATTATAAATAAAATGTATATTTTTTGTTAAGCGTACGTTTATATTTAGAAGTCAAATATTTTTATAATATATTATTTTTATGTATCCAAGAATTTTGTGTTGCATCAATCCCAGCCATTTCACATAAACCTCGTGGTCCTTTCTGTGTATCACCTATTCCACGAGACGTACAGGATTAGCAACGCGATGTAACTTATTCATAAAATCCTCCGGCGATGGGATTTCTGAGCGAATCTTTGAGAATATAAGTCACTGGATTAGTTTTCTGTACTTTGACAACCTTAAACACTTCGGTGGTCCAATTTGGCGTGTAATCTTTGTCAAAGATGGTCTTAAATTTACTCATGGGTATTGAATCGCCAACTTTAAATCCTGCCGAAGCCGCAATCTTTATGTTGCTATATTCCGTATTTAAAAGTTTATCGGCGTTTGCGGGAGTTACATCGATAGGTCTCATACCAATAGTGCTATGTTTTCGCGCATTGTACTCTCCAACAAGCTGGGATAACGCGTCGAACCACTTGTAATTTCCGTTATTAACATGGTCAATTGTAATATATGACATTGTCAATATCAACGTGGTCAATCGAGACCGTGGTCAATTGTAACGTGGCCAATTGTAACGTGATCACTTAGGACCGTGATCAATTGTAACCTAGTCAATATCAACATGGTCAATCGGGATCGAGGTCAATCGGGATCGAGGTCAATCGGGACCGCGGTCAATAGGGACCGTGGTCAATCACGATCGTGGTCAATATCAACGTGGTCAACGGGGACCGTAGTCAATATTAACGTAGTCAATCGGAAATGTGTTCAATTGCAACCGAAGTCAATTGGGACCGTTGTCAATCGGGACGGTGGTCAATATTAACGTGGTCAAACGGGACGCTCCCCAAATTCAGTCATGATTGCGCCATTATTTTCATCCTTCATTAAATCTGCTATCTTTTTATTCACAAGCGATATACCGTTCGCATTGTCCACTGCATAATCGTTAGTATCGATTCTGTCGACATTGCGCTTTATATTCTCATACACTCGATGTGATATATGAGACTGTCGCTGTCGGTGTACATGATTTTACATTTCTCTCGATACAATGGTACCATGTATTCGTGGTAAAACTCCAAATATGTCTTAGAAATGTCGAGGATACACATACCGACGTAGATTGGTTTATTAAATTTTACTTTAAGATTGCGCAATTAAACGGCAACCTAATTTTTCGAAAACACGCTTCTACTGTGAAAATTTGGTTTCGCAATCATTGCCTCCGCGCCATATTTTCCATCCCAATGTGTCACGAATTTAACATTAACATGATTGCGCACATTTTCCATTGTTTTGCCAAATACCGCATTATTCCTTAATTATATAAATTTTTCTCAAAATTTTCATTTTTTGCAAGTATTTGAAATTGCATATTAAGTTCAATATAACTGCGAAGCCATGAGATTGTGAAAATTGTAATATTCGATGTATTTTTGTACCGCGAAGTCCGTGATGTGTACATCGTTGCAGGTTGCAGTAATGTATTATGTAACGTTTTTTATCGTAGCAAGCAGCTTATCTTGTAGCTTAGCAGGTGATTTCGCGTATCGGGCAAAACGGTAGGTTGGTGTACACATCGTGAACATGTTGCGGATACTCGAGATCGACTTCGAGGATATAGCCTGTAGCCTAATCGAACGCGATCGATATATTGAAATCGGATACGTCGTCGACCCATCGGAAATCTGCATAGGACTAAGGTTGACACATGCCAATCCGTGTAAATTATTTACGTCAAAGTACATTAGATACGATGAATGTTTAGATGGATCGTGCGACTGCATGTACTTGTTATTAGCATGTGCGTATTTGTTGGAACATTGACTCAAACAGCCGCGTTAGATAAATATTACCATGTCTATATCTGTAAGTAATTCGAACGTAATATTTTATATTTCAACACGGCGTCCCACGTGTATCCGGAAAGAAGAGTACAGTAATAGCGGGATCGAGTCCATAACTTTTGATACAACTTTAGCGGAAATTTTCAAAAATATCTGCTAATAACAGGACGTTAATTTTCAGATACATGTCGCTATATTCGCCTAGGGTTCGAAGGGAGAACCGCCTCCAGACATTCTCAGCGCACTCGGATACTGTGTCACCGGTCAAGGAACTATAAAATGAATCGCGCGGTGGTAAACACGTATCTTCCAACCTGTCGATGCAGTCAATATATTCGTATGGAAAGATGTCCTTCCGTGTTAATACATTAAAATTGCCTTCCAGTAAATTTTGAAATTCAGATTTAAAATTTTTGAGTTTGTCTTTATTCAAAAAAGATGCCAATTTGTCAAGACTGACTGTAAGAAATTTATGTGAATCTATAAACCGTAATTTAAAATGATTTTCTCTTCTACAAGTTTAACATTTTTCGTAAATAATATATATTTTTCTTTTGTTAGCGGAAGTAACTTGATTCCCTCTTAGAATGCTGTAGCTATTTCTTTGATAATGAAATATGAGTCGTAACCGGATTACTTATGAAAAATTATTGGAATGCAAAAAGAATCTTTATAATTTAAGTTGCAATTTGAATGTGCGGGACCTCGGTATCGCTCGGTCAGATGGCAATGATCACACACGCGTAAATCGTCTTGTACGAATTTCTAGCATATGTGGAAATGCGTCGCATTATTAAATTTTTCCTATTCTTCTCGTTAATCTTTCTCGTTAAATTTACCATCGGGACATTAGTGGTTAAAATAATTTTTCGCGCTAATTTTTTTAGTTTTTCTACGAACCACGCGATACAATCGGTGTTACGGCGACAATGATACGCGGATAAGGAATCGTCGTATGAGCAATGTATATAATTAGCGATATTAATACTTTGTGATGTTGAATTTCTTTCTTCCTCCATCTTTTCCAAAACGCACTCCAACTCGGCGTATACGACGAAAGGAAGCCGTTCTTTCCGATTAAAGTTGTTGAATGTGAGCCGCTTGTTCTTTTCGCTCGATAATTGGATAGTGCAGTCGTTCATCTCTCCACCGTATGCGATTGCAATTTATCTTCCGACACAAAATAGTGTAAACATTTATAAAAAATAGAAATAATTATTTTTTTTTTCGCATATATTTAATAAAACATGTAATATGTAAAATATATAAAATATACGTACCGATCGCAAATATATTTTCTGTGATCTTTCTTGCTTAATTGCGAGCTCACGAGTCTGGATAGATTCTTGATCCACCCGAAATGTCCAACGTTGTTGTTTTCGATGTACAGCAAGTTAACGTCTATCTTTTTTTGCGTCGAAAGACGTAGCGGGACAATGTTCTTTTCCCCGATACTATATACATTTATAGCGATATCGTTGGCAAGTTCGAGTTTTTTTGATTCACAGTCATTGAAAACTCAATGTCTTAGAGATTCAGTACTGTTGCGTAATGAGGGTATGATAAGGGTACGATTCTCGATCCACTTTTAATTTAGCTGGATGCACCACAGCGACCACAGACCACGCGAAACACGCATTATCTTCAGATTGCACGTTGATCACTACTCTCTTCATCATTATCTCCCGCAGTATTTCATGTGATATCCCGCGCGCATAGGATTATATTTATTTATATTTACAGTCAAATCGAGTATCCGTGACAATGCCAATGCTGTCTTGAAATTCTTCGAGCGATGCTAGAGTGGGCTCGATAACGCCTCGCTTGTACAACTCGTGTAAATCAGATGTGCGAAATAGTTCATAGTTTTAGGTGTTTATGCTTTTATTTGCACGCTTATCACACGTCACAAATTCACCATTTAACGCTGTATTAATTTTCACATTAAAGTGTTTTTTCATTACATTTTGCACATGTTCCAGCACAACGTTTTTGGCAGCCTCGAAAAATTGACAAGACTCGATATGATTATGATTTATAATTGCGCCAGTCAATATGCGGCTCTCAAACTTGTTTCGATCTGCCGCCAAATCAATCTATGTTGTCGCGCACTGCATCCTGCACCCGCATGTACAAAACGTCTTCATAACGTGTTCTTCAATTCCTCGAGTCGTGCGATTCGAGCAATATGCGAATGTTGAATCCCGATCGATAATCATGGACGTTTGATACAACTTTGTTCTTCCAATAATTCGATATGTGCGTCACATCGTTGCTCCCACGCAATGTACTCTTCTATCGATTTTACCTATACAGATTGCTCACGCAGATTTTGTTCCACATTGTTTTCCGTCATATTTCCATGCTTATAAATGTTGTCTCGGAACCTTTGGGGAAAATACTGACAGGGTGTGCCTCTTTACCATGATTTTATATTTTATTTTGATGTTTTTTTTCCATCATGTATAACATATTTCAACTAAATTTGTATTTCGCGATTTGTCACATACATTTTGAATAATGTTGATTATTGCATTTTTGTAGTCTTCAATCTTGACGAGTATCCTTATATTTCACGGTTTGTCACGTACATTTTGACTAATGTCGAATATTACATTTTTTAAAGATGATGTCAAATCCCGAGTGCACAAAAGCATACAGCTGTCCTATTATATATTACCCTTTTACTAAATAATCTTGTGGTTTGTCATGTACATTTTGGATATCTATGAATAATATCGTCGCAAAGCAGCCGCATATTGGCTTGAAACATTTATATTGCATATTCAGCTAAATCTCACACGTAGGGAGTAATGCCATCCCTGGTGCAAAAGTTTTAATTACTTATCAATTTTATTTCTTATGGCTATGTCTCTTAAATAGAGATATATATGGAGGGTTCATGTATCAGGTGTCCAAAAAGTGTGAATCATCAAATCTTAACTCAGTCTTTATATTTTATTATTCCTTTCTTTTCTCTCAAACATTATTGATATTAATTTATAAATTTTGAAAAATTTAATTGTGTGGGACGTTACATTGGACTTCCCACTTGCGTTGGCTACAATCACCTTACCTATCATACGGAGCTGAGCCAGAAGAGTCAGTCCGAGACAAGCATCATTACTATACCGAATTCCGTACTGACAAGTCATTTAGTAATTTGGCGTCCGCTTCGACAAGCTTCTATACTTGCACAAATTTTAAGACTTCTAATTCATTCATTGCATAGACACGCACAAGGTGTCTTTTGAGTTTAAAGTATTC
The DNA here is from genome assembly GCF_021464435.1 of Cataglyphis hispanica. Classification (NCBI taxonomy): domain Eukaryota; kingdom Metazoa; phylum Arthropoda; class Insecta; order Hymenoptera; family Formicidae; genus Cataglyphis; species Cataglyphis hispanica. The sequence goes on along the minus strand of NC_065977.1, from coordinate 3,957,628 downwards.
ATTGAATAAAAGTGTTGTATTGAGCTGCAATTATTCTTGAATTAATTGACGACCCAATCATCCAACATCCATTATTCATATAAGGAGTATAACTCTAAAATTAAGGTCTATATTATAAGAGGAAATATCCAACAGTTATTACTACTAAATAATTGGTAAGTAAATATTATACTATATTTACTATTTTAATTTGACAGGTAGCAAATCTTCTGAGCCTCGGTAGAGTTGTTATATGCAAGGTGACCGAAAGTAATAAATAAAATATCAACAATAATTTTATTAATAATTTGTAGTCTTTGTAACAATTATAAGAAAATTTAATTCAATATTTTAAATTTCTCTTTATTTAATATTGTTGCGTCTCTATTTGAAAATAAATTTAATTTTTTTTATTAACCTTGAATACCGGTAACATATTAAAATTTTGGTAGCAGCGGTCGGATAGTCTAAACTTTTCTATCAGATTTTGTGTATGTGCGCGATATTCAATTTGATTTAAAAGAAGTGTTTGACATTTAACTTTGCCTTTTTGAATAATTATACGAGTGCTTAATTAATTTTGATTTATTATTCAAATTTTAATTTTCTATTCGAATATTCATACCTACACGAGATATTTTAAAATTTTACTTATTCGAAAGTGGCGTATAGCATACTATAAGGCGACGACTTTGAGCTGGTGTATCGATTTATCGTTCCCAAGAGTTTTAACTTATCTGAGGTGGTGGTTTTGAGTATACGGCTTGCTCGTTTATGTTAATAATTTTGAGAAAATTCAAATAGTTGGTGCTGTGATAGTGGCTTCGAGCTGATACATTCCGCTCGCTGCTATAGCCGAAACAAAAATTCTCTATAGTGCTGCAATATTTGCACATAAGGAACTGTGAACGCATCACGGTAACTACTATGTAAAGGATTCCGCACAAAACCTATGGAAATGGGTTCTCGGCAAATTTGTCTGAAACTTTGGGAAAATGTTGTTCATATCATCCTGATCAAAAGTTTTCATGGCAACAACTCTCTTTAAAACAATATTTTAGCTCCAGGAGACCTCAAAGATGAATATTTTATCACGCGATCACAGATGATGTTACACATTCAGCTTTAAAAATAATGATTGTGTGTGTGTGTGTGTGTGTGTGTGTGTGTGTGTGTTCGGTTGGTGAGTAAGGTTTATGTGTGTGTGTGTGTGTGTGCAATGCATAACCCATAAAATCTAATAATCCAATGAATTGATGAATAACAGTAATAACAGTATGTTATGCAATACACACACACACACACACACACACACACACACACACTCACACATTCATACTCAACCCTTTACATAACTTCCTTAAGACTATATCGTGCTATTAATTACACGCACACTGTATTCCTATTTAATAGCTGTAAGTGCCTTATACAACCAGTATATTTTTACCTTACATCTTATAATTATGTATTTCCAATTCTGAATACTGTAATCAGACCCGTAGTATGGAAAAAAAGTCATCCTAAAACTACTTATTTAATATTAAATAGATAAGTTAATCTTTACTCGCTTAAAACTTAGAACTAACTTAAAGCTAACTTAAAACTAACTAACTTAAACTAACTAACTAAGGTAAGTAAATTACAAGACTAACTTTTTAATTAACTAATTAGAGTGCTATCATAACTCAACTCCTTAAAATTGAGAGATTCATCACTATCAGAGACAATAACCTGTATAACCTGTTGTTGTCTCTCCCTGTCAGCTACTTCTTTAGCTTGCATTATAGTAGTTACAAAGTGTAATCCTGCCATTCAGGTATCTTTTGATTTTAACATTTCCTTTAATAATGAGCTTAAAGAAAATTCCTCCTGTTCTATTTCTAATTTGTTTAGTAGTTCCTCATATTGTTGATTTCATGCATTACACATTAATGTTATATGTTCTGAGGAATCTTCTGTCAGATCACAATATGCGCAAGTTGGCGATTCGGCATTATCAATTCTATAGAAGTATGAGTTAAATTATTCATGTACCGTAAAGACTTGGGTGAGATGAAAGAAAATACGCATCGTTTATTTGGACACCGCTTACTTAGAATGAACGGTGTCCAAGTGAACGGTGCGCGTCTCTCTGTGTCTAAACGAATGGTGTCCAAATGAACAGTGTCCAATTAAACTGTGTGCAAAACCTCGTGTACATTTGAGACGTGTTCATTTGCACCGTGTCCTATTGTACTGTGTCCAAGTGAAGGCCACTCGTCAGCAACGTTGCTGCATCATGAGAAACAGTTCTATATCCTGCTATTGTTCTCAGTGATATTAATCTACCTAATCTTAAGAAAATCTGTCTTGTTTGCCTCGATGAGTCGAGACTTTCGCCCCATATGAGTGTTCCATAGAGCACAACAGATGACATCATTGTGGCATATAGTCTCCTACAAAATTCATGCGGACCTTTCATGTTAGACATCGGACGGCTAAGTGCTCCAAAAATTTTATGTACTTTCTCCTCAATATATGAAAAGTATCGCTTAAAATTCATCTTACTGTCGAGATAGATACCAAGATATTTAATGGTAGAAACCGGACTGATCGTGTGACTATCTTCAACTATCTTAGGAATTCTTCTCGGTGGATTTTTCTCATGAAACATTATCACATCTGTTTTTGCTTCAACCACCGTGACTCCTAAGACGCTGATCTTCATCACTCCAGCTGTTTGTATCATACGTTCGTTTTTAACTCCACATTTCTCACGTCTTGCGCCGTAGCCAAAATGAAGGTATCATCCGCGTACCCAATCACCGTACAATCAATAACGGCACTCTCAATATTTCGTCATATGCAACATTCCAGAGGAGTGTCCCCAGAACAGAATCTTGGGGGACTCCAGCAGACATGTTCCTCTTTCTAATTCCTCCATGTTGTGATGAGTATTTAATAAATCTATTACTCAGATCTCTTACTAAGATTCTCTCCTTTTATGTTCACTCATTAATGTTCAATAATGTAAATCTTTCTAATGTCACTCAATAGACAAATTGGCCGTATCTTTGGTAAACCACCTGTAAGCTTTCTTTCGAAATTAATACTAATTTCGCAATCTTTCAAATATCGGGAAAGGTTCTTGCTTTAAGACATAGGAACACTCTATCTTCCATAACTGTTGGTACTTTTTTCCACGCAACTAACTTTAAACCATCGATTCCAAGAGCTGTATTGCCAGATGGTCTTTTAACCATATATTTGCGTTTCTCCTGGTATCAAGTCATCCTCAGGATTCCATTGGAAGTTTCAATCTACTGCCGTCGTGCCTTTTTCTATCTCTGAAACTAGTCTGTTAACCAGACTAATCAGCTTCTGAGATTTCAGTGTCTTTGTTAAATTCAAGGAGTGTCTTCTAATTTTATTTAACACTACCTTATCGAATAGGCCTCATGGATCGTCATCAATTATATTAATTAACACCTTCCAGCAATTCCCTTTAGCCAGGTTAATAGCATGACGGAATTTCTTAACCTATAATCTATAATTAAGCCTAAATTGTTCATTCTCTTCCGCGTTCTCCTCTTACTATGTGTTCATTGTCTCTAGGCTATGGAGCAGTTTTTCCGTAGGGTTGCTATTTCATCATTCCATCAATACTGCTTCCTAATGATATTCCTATTAGAGATAACTGGTGCCGTAGCATTATATGCTTCCGTTATTGTATCTTGACATTGGGCTATTTCCAGTTCTGTATAATCCCTGTCTTCCAGTTTCTCTGTGAAACATTTCCATTTCAGTATTTCCTGGAACATTGGCAGATCTAATTTCTTGAAGTTTCACGACAAGTCTTTACTTCTATTTGTCATAATTCCAAGTTCGGATAGTCTACATAGCTCAAACTGTATATATCTATAGTCCGATAGAGTTTCGACCAATAGTACTCTCCACTTTATTACACAAGGAATAGTATCTTTCGTGCACCATGATAGATTAATTATCGAGCTGCCTTGTTTTCTAACACACGTTAGCTCTGTGCCTTGATTTAGTAAAAACATTTCATTCTCCATTGATCATTCTTCGATATATTCGCCTCTTTTATTAAGCACATTAGATGGGACATGTGGTAGTCTCCACATTGGAGACTTTGCATTGGAGTCTCCGCATATGACCAATCTGTGCGTCGCTGACTATGCAATGATGCTTAACTCATCAATCGCTTCTAAGTATTACGAGTTATCTGAGTTCGTAAATAAATGATATACTGTTAGAATATTCCTATCTTATCTAATAAATACCATATGTGTCGCTCTTTTATACAGTGAGAAAAATGAACGAAGTACTTCCGCGTTAATAAGTATCGCCGCCTGTTTATCTCCATTATCGAACTATACATGCAAATTCGGAACACGGTTCAGCGATCATGCAATATTATTTTCCTTTATAAATTGAAGAAGAGCATCCTGTGCATTCCACGAGTTGTTCAAGTTGCATTGTATGATGTTTAATTTATTGCTCATCATCAACAATCATGCTTCGTTCCTCAGATTTCTTATCCATATTGGTACTTAGTTTAGTTTAGTATTTGTTGTTTTCGTTTTAGCATTAGTTCTAATATTAGTTTTAGCTTGTAAGTCTTCCTGCGTTTTCTGCGCTGTGGATAAGGAATCACAGTGATCCAAGCCTATGTGAACTCTCTAAATCTTTACTAGCGCACACAAGGCATTTTAGTTGCCTACTGCACATCCTAGCTGGGTGATTAGGCTCTCCACACTTAAAGCACAAATTGCGCCTATCTATTGTGAATCCACAATGTCTTTTTAAATGCCCGTAATTCCAACAACGATAACATTAAATGGGTCTTGGCTGAAGTTCCACTCGAGCAATTGACCATCCTACCTTTAATTTACCTGCCTATACTATTTTATTTGCTGCCATCATTAGACAAGATTGACCCACGTTGTGTGGATTCATCGAAACGGGATACCGCACGATTGGAAACCGCACGATTGATGTTCAATCGTGGGGCTCAATCGTGCGGTGATCAATTGTGTATCCAATCGTGTACTGTCCGATCGTGCCGTGTCCAATCGCGCGGTATCTAATTGAGCGATGTCCAATCGAGCAAAGTCCAATAAAATGTGTCCAATAATGCATGTCCAATCGAGCGGTGTCCAATCGTTACGTGTTCAAATGGGATACGTCCCCAGCGCCCCTATGCGTCCATATGCAATATACGCCGCACGAGCTTGTATTTGATAAAACAGCCAAGGTACCTTCCGACAAATGCGATATGAATAATGAAATAAACGAAAGTTACGTAAATTACTTAACCGATCTTTTCAATAAAATAAAGAATGCTCAAACAATTGCACGCTAAAATTTAATAAATTCAAAAAAGAGATCAAAACATTATTGATCGTAAATTTAACATACGTAAATTTAAGGTAGATAATAGTGTATATCTATTGAAAGAACCCTCTAAAGAAAAACTAGAACATCAGTATGTCGGACCGTATAAAATCATAGAATTACTTAAAAATATCAATTTTTTCGTTAACTGTATGTGTATTTTCACACAACCAGTAATATATATGATCAATACATTTTTCAAAAATAAATAAATATAATAAAGTTTGCAGTTTCATGTATAAAGAATTATTATACATTGTCATTTTTATAATATCCGAATCAGATATTTTAATCACTTCGATTATTAAATCTCAAATCCGCAATGGAGGTTGAGATGACTGTCGAAGTCGTTCGATGTCCGCACGCTTCTGCATCAGCGATTTCCACGTTTCAAAAGGCAATACTATTTGATTGTCCCGGTTATCGCCAAGAATCAAAACACAGCTCCAACGCTTATTCTAATTTCCAAATATTTGTACGATGTCGGGGTTCAGGCGTATCTTCTGCCAAGTATGCGAACTGCGCGACGAGGCTCGGATGAAACACTATAAAAAGAATATTTTAATAAATATCTATTTAAGGAAAAATATGAAATGTTTTAAGTTAATTAAAACTTACTTGCATTTACTCACTTTCTTCTTCTTATACGGTGGAGCGTCTTGAATTGGAATATAATAGTTCATGCAGTTTCCTCCAGCGCATATACATTATGAACTTTTCACACAAGCGGCCAATGCAATACTGAACAAGTATTGAACATATTTAAAATATGTATTAGCGTTGCAAAATTGCAATGTGATGGGGATTATTGCCCACGCAATATTTTTTCAATTTATCAAGCCGATGTACGGCTGCTATTCGCGATGATATCACCCCAGATCTTGCACGATCGTGTTAAAATCATGAAACATAAATACAATCATCAAGATTAAATTGCGCTAACATACAAGTAATTAAAACTTTTGCACCAGCCGTCACTCCTGACGTGTGAGATTTAGCTGAATGTACACCTTTCAAGCGCCAATATGCGGCTGTTTCACGATGATATCATTCATAGATATCCAAAATGTATGTGACAAACCGCGAGATTATTTAGTAAAAGAGTAACATGATAGGACAGTTGCATGCACCCAGGATTTGACATCATCTCTAAAAAATGTAACATTCGTCAAAATGTACGTGACAAACCGTGAAACGTAAGAATACTCGTCAATGTTAAAAATGCAATAATCAACACTATTCAAAATGTACGTGACAAATCGCGAAATACAGATTTAGTTGAAATATGTGATACACATATTTCAAATATGAAATACACATGATGAAAAGAAATATCAAGATAGAATATAATTAATATAAAATCATGATATAGAGGTGCACCCTGTCAGTATTTTTGTCAGGAGTTCCGAGACAACAACCGTTAATAAACGCATCTTATTAGCAAACATTTTTGCATAAATTTGGAAATATGACGGAAAAGTGTGGAATGAAATCTGCGTGAGCAATCTGCATGGGTGAATTCCACAGAGGATTACATTGCGTGAGAGCAACGATGCGATGAGTATATCGAATCATTGGAGGAACAGTCGTATCAAGCGTCCACGATTATCGATCGGGATTCGACAATCACTGATTGTCCGAATCGCACGACTCGAGGGATTAAAGAACTCTTTACGCAAACGTTTTGTACACGCGAGTGCAGGATGCAGTACGCAACAAAATGCATTGATTTGACGAGAAATCGATACGACATTTGAGAGTGGCATATTGACTGGCGCGATTATAAATCATAATCACGTCGAGTCTCGACAATTTTTCGAGGATGCCAAAGATATTGTGCTCGAACGTGTGCAAAATGTGATGAAAAGACATTTTAATGTGAAAGTGAACACTATATTCAATAGTGAATTTGGTGATAAGCGCGCAAATAAGAGTATCAATACGAGAAACTATGAACTTTTCCGCACGTCCGATTTACACGAGTGGTACGAGCTGCGCGTTGTCGAGCCCACTCTAACATCGCTCAAAGAATTTTAGGAACGCGACAGCGGATGAGCATTGTCGCGAATACTCGATTTGACTGCAAATATAAACAAATATAATCCTATGCGGGATATCACATAAAATTATCGCGGGAAAAAATGATGAAGAGAGCGGTGATCAATGTGCAATCTAAAGACAATGCATGTTTCGCGTGGTCAATGGTCGCCCTCTATATCCAGCTGAAAAAAATGCAAATCGAGAATCGTCATGTCCGCATTATACGACAGTTCTGAATCTCCAGGACATTGAGTTTCCAGTGACTATGAATCAAATTAGAAAATTTGAGCTTGCTAACAATTTCTCCATAAATATATTATCGAGGTAAAAAACATTGTCCCGTTACGTCAGTGACTTAAAGAGAGATAAACACATCAACTTGCTGTACATGGAAGACAACAACATTAGACATTCCGTGTGGAATTAAGAATCTATCCAGGCTCGTGAGCTCGCAATTGAGCAAGAAAGATCACTGAAATATATTTGCGATCGGTACGTATATTTTATATATTGTTTTTTATTAAATATATGAAAAAAAAATTAATTATTTCCTTTACAGATATTTGCATTACTTTGGATCAGAAGATAAATTGCAATCACATATGGACTGTCGAGAGATGAACGACTGTGCTATTCGATTACCGAGCGACAAATGGCTCATGTTCAACAATTACAACAGCAAAGAGTGGCTTCCTTTCGTCGTGTACGCTGACTTAAAGTGCGTTTTGGAGAAGATGAAGGAAGAAAAATATTACCAACATCATCAAGTAAGTATCGCTTATTATGTACATTGTGCGTACGACGATTCGTTATCCGCGTATCATTCTCGTCGCGATCTCGTCGATTGTATCGCGTGATTCGTCGAAGAACTTAAAAATTTAGCACTGCATGTAAAAGCTATTCTAACCACTAATGTGCCCATGATAAATTTAACGCGAGAAGTATGAGAAAAATTTAATAGTGCGACGCATTGCCGACACATATGCGAAAAACCATTCGTACATGACGCGATCATTGCCATCTGTCTGGGCGGTATCGAGGTCCCGCTCATTCAAATATTGCAATTTAAATTATAAAAACTCTTTTTGCATTCCAATAGTTTTTCATAATTTATCCGGTTATGACTCACATTTCATTATCAAGGAAATAGCTACAGCGTTGGAAGGAGAAATTGAAATACTTTCGATAACAAAGGAAAAATATATATCATTTACAAAAGATGTTAAACACGCAGAAGAGAAAAATCATATTAAATTGCGTTTTATCGATTCGTATAAATTTCTTACAACCAGTCTCGACAAATTGGCATCTATTTTGAATAAAGATAAACACAAAATTTTACGTTCCAAATTTACAGTATTATTCGATGATTTAAATTTATTAACACGGAAGGGCGTCTTTCCTTTCGAATATATTGACTCCGTCGACAGGTTGGAAGATATGTGTTTACTATCGTGCGATTGATTTTACAGCTCTTTGACCTGTGACACAGTGTCCGAGAGCGATTACGCACACCGAGAACGTCTGCAGGCGGTTCTCCGTTCAAACGCTGGGCGAATACAGCGATCTGTATTTAAAAACGGATGTCTTGTTATTAGCAGATATTTTTGAAAATTTCCGCGAAAGTTGTATCAAATGTTATGGGCTCGACTCCGCGTATTACTCTTCCTGGATACACATGGGACACCATGTTAAAACATACAAATATTACATTTGAATTACTTACAGATATCGACATGGTTTTATTTATCGAACGGGGAATACGAGGTGGTTTGAGTCAATGTTCCAAAGATACGCGCATGCTAATAACAAGTACATGCAGTCGTACGATACATCAAAACCTTCATCGTATCTAATGTACTTTGATGTAAATAATTTATACGGATGGGCAATGTGTCAACCTTTGCTCTAGGCAGATTTTCGATGGGTTGACGACGTATCCAATTTTGATACATCATCGATCGTTTGATACATCATCGATGTTTGATACATCGCGCTCGATTCGCCTATAGGCTATATCCTCGAAGTCGATCTCGAGTATCCGCAGCATCTTCATGATGCGCATTGATCTAACGTTTTGCTCGACACGCGACAAACCACTTGATAAGCGGCAGGATAAACTGCTTGCTACCGATAAGCGTTACGTAATACACTACCGCAACTTGCAGCAATGCACGCGACACGGACTTCCCGTTACAAAAATACATCGAATATTACAGTTTTCACAATCTCCATGGTTTTGCAGTTATATCGAACTTAATACACAATTCCGAACACTCGTGAAAAATGATTTTGAAAAAAATTTATACAAATTAATGAATAACGCGGTATTTGGCAAAACGATGGAAAATGTGCGCAATCATGTTAATGTTAAGCTCGTGACACATTGGGAGATATGGCGTGGAGGCAATGATCGCAAAACCAAATTTTCACAGTAGAAGCATGTTTTCGGAAAATTTGGTCGCCGTTGAATTGCGCAATCTCGAAGTGAAATTCAATAAACCAATCTACGTCAGCATGTGCACCCTCGATATATCCAAGACATTGCTTATACGAGTTTCACCACGATTACAAGGTATCATTTTATCGAGAGAAATGTAAAGTCATGTACACCAACACCGACAGTTTCATATATCACACAGAGTGTGAAGATGTATATAAGAATATAAAGCGTAACGTCAACAAATTCGATACGAGCGAATGCAACGGACAATGCGTACGATATACTGCTCATGAATAAAAAGGTACCGGGTTTAATGAATGATGAAAATAATGGAGCCATCATGACCGAATTCGTTGGGCTTAGGGCAACAATGTACGCGTTGCGAGTAGATAGAAAGAAGGACACGAAAAAAGTGAAAGGCATCAAGAGTAATGTCGTCGTGAGAACGATAACATTTGACGATTACACGCGGTATTTGAACGAAGAGATTGAAATGACGCGTCAACAGTCTTATATAAGATCTAAATTGCACGAAGTATACACTATTCGCGAGATAAAAATTGCTCTAAGTCCGTACGATAAGGTATATCGTACCCGAAATCACTGACACGCTACCGTGGGGACATTACAAAATACCGTTGTAAATAAAAATCATGTACATTTATTGTAAATAAAATTTACATTTTTTGTTTAGTATACATTTATATTTAAAAGTAGAATACTTTTACCTAATATTATTTGTATAAAATATTTATATTATTGTAAATATTTTTATGATGTTATTTTTATATATCCAAGAGTTGTGTGTTGCATCAAATCCCAACCATTTCGCATAAACCACCCTTTTTGCGTATCACCTTTTCCACGAAATGTATGTAGGGATTAGCAACACCATGTATCTCGTATTTGTAAAATCCGCCGGCGACGGGATTAGTTTTCTGTACTTTGACAAATAAACTTAAACACTTCGGTGGTCCAATTTGATTTGTAACCTTTGTCAAAGATGGTCTTGAATTTACTCACGTGTACCTAATTGCCTACTTTAAATCTTGCAGGAGCCTCAATCTTTACATTGTTATATACAGTATTTAAAAGTTTATCGGCGATCGCGGGGGTTACATCGATAGGTTTCATACTAATAGTGCGATGTTTTCGCGCATTGTATTCTCCAACGAGCTGTGATAACGCTTCGATCTATTTGTAACTTCTTTTAAGCGTAAACATTTTCCACATATTGTTCTTTAACATTCGGTTGAATCGTTCCACGACTGAGACTTTCATAACAGAATACGTCGAATAATGATTAATATTATGTTTTTTCATAATTTTTTGCACATTTGCATTGTCAAATTCTTTTCCTCTGTCGGTTTGAAAATTTTTTGGACATCTTCCATCATCTCGAATTACCTTTGCGATTATTTCCGACACTTCATTTCCACTCTTTCTCTTGAGCGGTATAGCCCACGCATACTTGTTCAGCACATCGATAAATGTGAGAATATAATTGTAGCCTTTGTTGAATCGTACATATGAAGGCACCACGTCGGCCTGCCATAGGTCGTATCCGCATACTATGACACGTCTTCGAGGAAAATTTTTTCTCGCGGGAGCTTGCAATTCTTCTATGAGTAGCTGTTTTTCAAAGATCTTCCGTGATATATTTGATCGAGGCATAATTCGTAATAATACTGATTTAACTAGTTATAGTTATTTATGTATCTTTCATCGCATCAGATGTAATCTGCGCGCGTGCTGCATACCGAAGCATTTTCTGCATCTCATCCACCATTACTCGTAGCGTCTGCATATTCGTCTCGAGCATGATTATTTTTTTCTCAAATTCTTCCAGGCGATCTTCTAAAAACTTGATATTCATTTCTACGTATTGTTTATTTACAGCATCAGTATCATCTACCGGTTGCGCTACGCGTCATATTTTGCGCGACCTTGCGTCAAAGCCGGAGGCTATCTGACACAGAGCATTATCGTGCATGTAATTTCTTAGGAATGCATTCCATCGATAGTATGAATTGTTCGGTGTTCCCATCGATAATCCAAATTTATTAATCGACATTTCGATATCAACTATAACGACAGACTTACTGGTTTCATCGATTGTTTAATTTATAATAAGACCAGCTTCACGAAGTTTCTCTATAATTGACAATATTTCACTGTCGTGAGCATTGTTGCCAGCTTGACGTGAAGCTTCCAGCAATAGCAGACGATCTACCAATTCGTTGGGATCATTCCAATGCACGTAATCGATTTCATTATCGTTTAGCGTCATAACGAACGGTATATTTATACCTCTTCCAGCTTTTTTTCCAGAGATTAATGGCGCAATTATAAATTTATCCTTATTTCCCTTGTTACCTAATACTGGCACTATACTTATTATCATCGCGTTTATGTGCATTTGTCGTCAATAATATACTTTTGTATTTATACATATCAGCTTCAGTGTATATAGCATCGTCGGGCATTCTTATAAAAATCAACTCGTAGAGACCTTCCTACATATTTTATTCCGCTGATAATTATATTGTCATCTTTATCCACATCGAAAAATTTATTACCAATCATCATTCCTTCGTTGCAAAATTTAACACCGTATACATAATCCATTTTGGTATTTTTATCTTGACTCAAAATAACTCCCACATATTTTTGTCCAAGTGGACCAAAGTGATCGCGCAATGTAATTTGACCCTCGGACGTTTGTAATAGATGTTGAACCGATGTCACAAGCGTTTCTGGTGTGGTTTCAAAAATTACATGCGCAGATGGAGACGGTCTTTCTTGCAATATTTGACTTGGTTGGACTACATCTTTTATCGGAATAGACGTAACAACATTCTTAATTGTTTCATTCGCTTACGCTTCGATTGATTAGGAGTACAAGTTATTAGCAAATCGTTCAATGATATATTTGATCGTGTTCGCTTTGTTCCATACTTTGACTCTTTTTTCTCATACTTTTCTTCGGACATACTCATTGGCTCAATTTTCGCTTCATTAGAATCCATATTGATTGTATCTTCGACAAGCTGTTTTAGATGTTCGGTAATTGGTTTAAAATGTCTCTCCAATGCGACGTCTTTCTCCATTTGACCAGTTTTCAAAGAACGATATTTTTTGCGGATTGATTCGCTCGATTTCGCAATCTCTCTTGCAATCTTCTCGCGATCGTCACTTGTCATGTTCGAACAAAAATTTTTAAACGTTAGTCGTTCGATAAGTCACTAGCGACTAACCGCTTTACGGTATTGTAAAATCGTTAAATCCTCTTCTATACTGTCCATTAGTCTGTCAACTATCTTGTCAATTACTACGAATCCATACTTGTATTGCTAACATTTGTGACAGAAAGCGCGAAAATCATCGTAAGACATGTCAGTAATTATGTGATCATTGTACACATGCTTCAAGTTTGTACCATCTTGTTTAAATAAAATTAATAAATTTGCATTGTCGCGTATAAGATGTTTGGGTATCTTGGCATACGTTTGACAAAGATAGAAACAGTCGACGCTCGAGTGTCGACCCATTGCAAAGTACTCTCTTATCGTATCTTACTTGTCGCACACCACATCATCAAATATAAAAATGGAATTAGGAAGCGCCTCGTTCGATGAAATGACAACGCTGTTATTAGAGAATGTGAAATAGCCAATTTCATCGATCGGTGATAGCAAATTTTCCAATTTTATCGATATTTCGGTTGTTGAAGCGATTTTGAGTATACGTACACGTTCTCGAAACGTACACCGTGTGGACTTTCTATCAAACTTTCTTATCAACACGTTAGTCTAACCGCAGTTCGAAAGACCGCAAATGATACCGCGTATAGTAATCGATAACATGTTTCCATGCTTGTGTATTTCTTTCTCGGACATTAGTCGTGTTTTATCGTCAAAATTTGTCACTTTGATTATCGTCGCTTGTCGCACGAACGGCATGTTTGCTCTCGCAAAGTGCAAATTCTGGAAAATGAGCCATGGGGGACCCTATATATAGAGGTGCATCGAGTCGAACCGTTCAGTATCGAAAATGTTTCTTTACCCGCCGGTTAACAGCGATATTCTTGATCTTACCGCCGAGCAATTACAATTTATTACCAAGATTGTTTTATTGCGAGACTTTGGTAGCTACGTGGAACAATAGTGGAATAAGCTTCCCGAACATATAAAGGCTGATTCGATACCGTAGATGCATGCGACATTATAATCAATCGCGGCAACAAACGCACATCGACGGCCTAGCACCATTGATAAAAGATTGTGGCGAATGCCCGCGAAAACTATAAGAGGTAGAGGAGAGCAGCCTGTTAATCGTGCGATAAACGCACTTCTTATCGAATTACATATTCCCGGCTATCAGTTTCGCGGACCGGAAACTCATTTAGAAACACGATTGGTTAGAGGCGATCGAGGTATCAATCCATTAGATGCCGCGTGTCGTGATCACGATATAGTTTATTTTCGAAGCAACAATCTCAGCGAACGACATATTGCGGATAATATACTTGCTGAGAAAGCGCGAATTACCGCGAGAGATTCGACTTTTGGCAAAAGAGCAGCCGCTACGGCTGTTTGGGCGGCTATGAAAGCAAAGACAAAATTCGGTATGGGAATGAAAACAAAAAAATCATCGATGAAGAAAAAGACTGTGAAAAAACGAATACTTCCTGTAGCAAAGCGCGGTGGTATCTTGCCAATTTTATCATTATTGGGAGTTTTCGGTTCTTTCTCGGCTGGCGGAGCAGCGAGAATCGCAAAGGCGGCGCAACATCAGCTCGAAGAAATGCAACGTCATAATCGCGCTATGGAAGGTCACGGACTTTATCTCGCTCGATACAAGCGTGAATGAGGGTTCTAAGCAACGGTTAAGAAAAAAAAACGTCAAAAATGTGAAAATGCCTGCCGGTGTAACAACCAATGTACAATTGCAGCAACTTGCAAGACGTATGCGTATACTGTTCTTTAGGGACGTTTTCATGCGCAATAATTTATAACCAGCGACGAAACGAGAGCGTTATTGTCAATTTGGATGACGTCGATGGTCTAGGTACTCATTAGGTAGCGTTCACAAAGAGAGGGAATCGCGCTATATATTTCGATAGTTTTGAAAATATTCGACCGCCCATAGAATTAGTGTGATATTTTGGACAGAATATGGCGAATATAGATTACAATCATATGTCCTATCAAAATTATAATCAAAGCATTTGTAGACAATTGTGTCTACCATTTCTTCAAACAATAGATTTGAATTTAAAGCTTGGCAATTCACCACCGCGGCTCAGTATTCGTCCGACATGTCACTGACACTTACATTGACTGGCAAGAGTAGCGTTCTTCCTATAAGCTATTTTCCGGCTATAGAGTTAAATGATGATGATTATGAGCTTGATTTAACGGACTTTGAAACTTATCATACGATACCGAACGTGAATTCTTGGAATAATAAATTTTATTTTGATAACGATGACAAAGAAATTACGACTCCCAAAGGATCGTACGAATTACACGCTATAAATGAATATCTTCTACGTTAAATTTTATAATATCGACGCATAGTTGGTTCCAACAGTATTATTAATGACGCAGATGTTTTGCAAAATAAAGATGATCTCAAAGTACATGGTGAATATGTCCAATCATGCTTCGCGCTAATCATAATACGCTAAAGAGCGAAATCAAATGTATCTAAGGAATTAACTTTAACAAACCCAACATTGGATCGCTACTGAGATTCTCTAACCGTATACTGCAACCGAGACAGTGGCACCGATCGAACATACCAATTAATATCATCAACGTAAACATTATCCGCATAGAGTGTAACATGAAAGCGGACGCATACAGCAACGATAAACGCGTACACACGATACTTGAATTTTCACGGAACGTGCCACCAGGATATAAAATATCGAAAACGCCAGTACAGATCATTTATCTACCGATCGTCGCACGGAACATTACTGATTTAATGATACGTATTGTTGATCAAGAAAGATCATTACTCGACTTTCGAAGAGAGGAAATTACCGTAAGATTGCATATACGACGACGACAGAAATAATAGCGCGTGGTAAATGAAATGCTCGAGTTGAACGAAAGCACGGAGCGGACTAGGGACAATATTTTTACGAGGGACAATATTTTTGCGAGAAGACGAGTGATTGTGGTAGCAAGTGACAATAATCTGGTATCCGCTAAAAAGAAATTCAGCGCGTTGAATCGCGAATTTTTAAAATCATTGGAATTCGTTGTACGAAATACTTAATAACAAAATGATTGACATATTGAATATCGGAAACGAACGGATCTTTGAAGATCGCATCGTTAAGATTGAAACTCATACGTACAATCCATACGTCAACGCAACACTTGGATATAGCGATGAGATACGGATACCGATACAACATCAAGATTTGTACACGTTACCATGTGAAAGTATTCTATATGTTGAGGGAAAGTTAATCATATATAATATGGATGAAGAGGCAAGAGTGGTAATGGAAAACAATTGTGTCGCCTTTATGTTTGATGAACTTCGATATTAACTGGACGGCGTAGAGATTGACTGCAACAGAAACGTTGGAATAACTTCCACGATTAAAATCTATGTCTCTCTAACAACCGAGAGAAGTAAAATTTTGGAAAATGCAGCGTGGAATTCGTCACATAATGCTGTCGGAGCTAACTTTAATTTTTGTGTGCCGCTAAACATACTATTGAGATTTTGCGAAGATCATAAGCAAATTGTGATTAATGCGCGTCACGAATTAATTTTGATACGTTCGCGCAACGATAACAATTGCATATTTGGTCCAGCTTTGACGAAAGCCGAGATTAAATTATTCAAAATACAATGACATATGCCCCATGTAATATTGAACGAGGTCAATAAATTATCCTTGTTACGAGCGTTGGAAAGCGACCGATACTTGAAGATGATTTCGCTCATGGGATCTATACGATGGGATCTACGAATTTCCTTTGCTGCATAACACAACCAAGCATTCGTAAACCGTAAACGCCGCATCACAACTGGAGAAGCTGTGATACGTGATCTTTTTGCTGCAAACTGGCAAAAAAATACTGTGCCAAAAGATATTGCTACATTCGATGACTGCAAATTGACCAACGTTATATTCTATCTAAACTCGGAATTTTATCCCTACGATGATTTAAATTTGGATTTTGATGAAAATGGATTCGACCTCTTGTTCGATATGTATTCGCGTTTTTTCACAAATCTTATTATGGATGCGATGCTGATGATGTGTTATTATCCGTCATAAAATTTCTACATTACGGTCCTCTCGCGGTTATTGATTGCTTGCGACAAAACGAGTTAGTTAAAATTCCACCGTGGACGTGAGAAGAGAGTTTGAGTGCAAATAAGATATACCAAATACTATAGCTTATTGTCTCTTCCGCACGATCGCGTTGTGGAATATTGCCCATTAACCAACATGGTCTATAAAATTACCTAGATCATCAAATATCCCCTTCACTGTTAAAATATATAAAGATTGAGATTCTTGACAATTGATAGCAGTCGTACATCATTCTTGCAATCGTGCAGTAATATTTTCATCATGGTCGCGCCGACGTTTGTGGATCTGCAAGGATTTATTATCGGAAAAAACCTTATCGTGAAGGAAGTAGCGATACTGAGAAATGGATATGCTCTCTCACACTATATGTTTCGCAAGTCACGTACCATGGCGTGTGCTTACGAAATCTGAGAGAGCTCAAGCTTCATGGCTAATTGGACATCATCATGGACTTCAATGAGAAAATGGAAACGTTTCATACAACATGGCTAAACGTTTAATTACGATGGCTGTGATGGGTGCGACGGAAGAAAAAGATTCCTAAATTGTATATGTCAAAGGACGCGAGAAACAAGAATGGCTGGCCGATATACTTGGCGATGATGCTAGAAACGATGTTATTATTGAGACTTTGGATGCTAGTTATGATGATATCGCTTCATTAAATAAATTAGATGTTACCAATACTATGCGTTGTGAAAAACATTTAAAGAATTGCGCTTTAAAAATGTATTTAAAATATTTAATTGGTGCACAAATCATCATAAAGATTCACATAAATATTATTTAGAATAAATTATTTGTTAAAATATATTCTCTCCTTTTCCTCTTTCTTATCTCAGTGTGCGAGTATTAAATTTTAGTACGTGATAACAATGTCAGCTGTACCAGAATATAGATGTTACATTTCATGGGTGTAGACTTTAAATATTTATTTTAATGTTGTATAAATAATTTATCGTTCAATTATCTTTGCATATAGTTGATTGTGGATTATTAATCGTTCAATAGCCATTTAAAGTGTTTCGATAGTCGTTCAATAGCCATTTAAAGTAGATAATCATTCAACGTGGTTCAATATTCGTTAGATATTGGTACAATAATCATTCGATAGTCGTTCAAAGTGATTCAATAATCATTCAAAGTGGTTCGATAGTCGTTTAATGTGATTCAATAATCGTTCAACGTGATTCAATAGTCGTTCGATAGTCGTTTAAAGTGGTCTTATAGTGGTTCAATAGTCGTTCAAAGTGGTTCAATTGTTGTTCAAAGTGATTCAACAGTCATTCGATAGTGGTTCGATAATCGTTCGTTAGTCGTTCGATAGCTGTTCAAAGCCATTCGATAGTCATTTAAAGCTGTTCCGTAGTGCTTTACATTTATAATATATTATTTAAAAGATTTTAACTGTGAAAGTTGACTGTGGAAACATGCTGGCTTTCGTTTTAGTATCGCGTGTAGAAAGTAAGCGTTCTTTGTAAGTGATACATCCCCTACTCTAAAAAATGTTTTAATCGAGATAATGTCTATCCCGTTGTGTCCGTAACAAAGTGTTCGATTGTGTATAACATTTAGTGTGTCAAAATGTTTCGCCACAATCTGGTAAGTAGTATCCAGTAATTTCGTATGTGACATTATGTGTAACATTTATTAATTAATAATATATTTCAGTTTGTGCAAATTGATGTCATCCACCGTCAATACATGCGATGATGGCGAGGCAATATACGGTGATCGCATGCGAATTTGTGGGGCGACACACGCGAAGTCCGCT
Organism: Cataglyphis hispanica; assembly: GCF_021464435.1. Lineage (NCBI taxonomy): Eukaryota > Metazoa > Arthropoda > Insecta > Hymenoptera > Formicidae > Cataglyphis > Cataglyphis hispanica. Next base: position 3,938,644 of record NC_065977.1, on the reverse strand, counting down.
AAAGTGCAAGCGTCCACCTGTATCAATTTGAAGATATATTCTTTTTGAGACCTCTTTTCGGTCTCGAACCATATGAACAAGAGAAAAATTGGGAGGAGAATGAAGAGGGGAATTGGGAGGAGGAGGAGGATAAAAATTGGGAGGAGGAGGAAGAGTTTGTGGTTCGTTCTCTATAAAATGTAAATACTAATTCCAAATTTTATTAAAAATATTTACAATATTAACAAATACATTTAACTAATAAACCCTGTTTTTATTTGTTTCAGATGACACTTACATTTATATATTATTATTATTATTATTATTATTATTATATCAATATATTTTATAAATTTTTTATATAATAATTTTTCACACGCACACACACACACGCACGCGCGCACACACACACACACACACACACTCATCTTATATTATACACATAATTTATAATATTATAAATAAATAATATGTAATAATTTAATAATTTAATTTATAAATAATATATAAATAATATTTATTTTAAATAAATATTATTATATATAAAAAAAGTGTCAATTATTTCTGCCCTTCCTTTTCGTACCACTTTCTCTCTTTCTTTCCCACGCCAATGTGGACGCTATCCTTTTCCTACTCGCTATACTTCAGGCTATCCCTTTCCCACGTCCATGTTAAGCTTCACGCTATCTCCCTCATATCCACCGTTGAATGTCATATCTTGCGTATATGCCTCGCGCTATCTCTCTCACGCGAATGTCTAGCGCTATCCTCTCACGCGGACCACTCACGCTATCCCTCTCCCATACATCTCATTAACGCTATCCTTCTCTCACATGCATGCAATCTCTCGTGCGTGCTATCCCTCTCTTCCTCGCAGATCCCACACCTACCTATCGCGCCGCGGATCCCTCTCTTCCCCGCGGATCCAGCACCAATCAATCGCGCCGCGGACTCCTCTCTTCCCCGCGTATCTCTCACCGACCAGTCGCGCCACGGATCCTTCTCTTCCCCGCGGACCCCTCGCCTACCGATCGCGCCTAGGTCCCTCTCTCCCACCGCGGATCCCTTGCCAACATATTGCGCCGCGAATTCCAGTGCGTGACGACATACCCCCCCGCTTGATTTCATACCACGCTCCACGCGTAACATCATAACCTCCGCGGTATACCCCCTCTCCCCGTGTGACGTCATACCCCAATTGCGCAATTTCCCCTCTTCATCCCACCCTCAGAGGACCTGGGTTAGAATTCTCATAGCTCTACTACTGATAAGCAAAATGTTTTTATTAATTACTATAGTACAATTGTAATGTAATCGAATATATGAGTTTATGATAAAATTTTCAAATTTATCATAATTTATAGATCGGAATATTCAAGCGAGTGCAAGTGCACACGAGGCTCCCGCTCAGGCGCAGAAAAGTAAGACCGAAGAAGAGCTCGAAATGGAGTCTTCGTATAAGTTATTAAAAAAATAAAATATTAATTTTCAAAGACGTTTTAACAAAAATAATCACGAAATTTTAAGAAAAACAAAAATAATTTATGTATAATTTTCATTTTATTTATAATTAATTATTTATTTTGCTTCGGCAGTACAGAGAGGCGGTGGTAGCCAAAAGAAAAAAGTACCGGCTGCAGAACATGTGACGCAGGCTCAAAATAATGAGGAAAGAAGCGAAGAAATCAAATCGGAAAATCGTGTCGCTAATCCTTCGCCGGTGACGGAGGAGGCTGAAGAGGAGAAGGAAGAAGAGATGCACCAACGACAACGGCAATAAGGATGGTAATAATTTTAGCTACATCAATTTATTAGCGGAAAATACGCAACAATTTAGGAGATTCGATACAATGGGGAGAGAAGCGAGTTTCGCGATACCGTTACACGGCGATAAAAATATTTATAGATCATTAGAAAATGCATTTCGCAAAATTCACGCGTATATGATAAATATATGTCAACCAAGCGATTATGTAGGGCTATCCTTTCGCCAAATTTAGCTCATGGACCCGCGGGTATATCGTTTCGCCCTGCGCGTGACTTAATATACGAAGATATTTGGAGAGTCATAAGTTCGATAGCACAGAGTGCCGGCGGTCTCGATATCGCGGAACGTTTCGATATTCGCATTTTCAATGTCTCAGTTCCTTCAGGTCGTGGTCGCGTTAAATTAACTCACGAGGACGTTGCAAAGCGCTCGATAATAACAATTAATAATTCGGACAATTTATGTTTTCCGCGTTCACTCGTAGAAGCTCGAGTTTATTGTGAACGTGGTAATTTACACATGGGCAAATTGCACGAAAAAGGAGTAATATAAGGCATCTACATTCTTCGCTTCAGCGCGAGCTGGCAATACAATTAGTTAGGAATGCCGGTGTTACGATAATTGAAGAGGGTTACGGAATTGCAGAAATCGAGCGCTTTCAATGCTATTTTACAGTTGATAACATCGCGATTGTAGTTTATAATTTCGCTATTTTCGGTCGTGGTGCGAAACCAATGTACGACGGAATTGCGACACTCACTTCTCTCAATCGTGAACCCGCGCTACGTCCAATTATAATGTATTACGAGCGTTTACGGCATTATAATCCCATTGTAAATTTAAATGTCGCCGCGGGTTGTAGAAATTATTGCGAACCATGCAATATAGGTTATCGGAACGATAAAACGGGTCATTGCTGTCCGACTAAATGTCCGCATTGTTTCATTCTGCCATCATGTAAATAGTCAGACGCAGAAATTATAAAATGCAACGCGTGCAAACGGGCATTTTTCGGTAAGGAGTGCTTCGAGCGTAAAATCATACGACGATAAATCATCCGTAAGTATTTGCAATGTTGTATGATTTTGTGGCGGATGTGGCCGTATCGTTAAATTTAGCATGAAAAACGAATGCGGTATTTCTTACTGCAAATTATTCCGTTCGGCAAAGCCAGAAAATCACTTATGCTACATGCAACTTCTTCAGCACATTAATGATTCTTCTAACGAACCGTCAACTTTGTCATCGATAACGGCAACGGTGCCGGGCAAGAAGGAATAGGCGTAGCATTCGTGTTTTATGATTTTGAAACACGGCAAGATGACACGCTCGAAGGTACAATTACCGTAAAAAAATACATCCCCACTCTTTGCGTAGCGCAACAAATTTGCAAAGCGTGCGCGAAAGAAAATAATTTATCCGTGCGGTGTCGTTGGTGCGGGGTGCGAGAGTACTTTGTCATGATCCGGTAAAACAGTTTGTCGATTTTTGCAATGCGAGTAACAAAACGTTTCAGGCAAATCATCTGTATAGCGCATAATGCAAAAGCATTTGACGCTCAATTTATTTTAAAGTATATTGTCGAAAATCGTAATAACTTATTGTTAGAATCTAAATTAATATTAAGCGGCACAAAGATCGTGGTATTAATGGTAGGACATACGAAATTCATCGACAGTGTTAATTATATGCCGATGCGTTTATCCGATTTACCGAAGGCTTTTGGATTGCAGAATACGTCGAATAAAGGCATTTTTCCACATTTGTTTAATACTGTCGTAAATCAATCATATGTCGGACCATTACCAGACATACATTATTATTCTCCAGAATCAATGAAAACAAAAGAGTGCGAACGCTTTCTTGCATGGCATGCCGATATGCGACAGAAAAACACCATGTTTGATTTCGGTACGGCATTAGCGGATTGATCGGTACAACAATAGCGAATGATTTCGCGTTGTCGCGTTGTTCGCGAACAACGCGACAACGCGAAATCATTCGCTATTGTCGTACCGACGTCGATATTCTTCGACAAGCGTGCATGGAGTTTAGAAAAATTTTTATCGATCGTGGAAATGTATGTCCGCTCGAGGAATGCACAACTATTACTTCGACGTGCATGACTATTTTCCGGAAAAAAACTTTTTGCACTCGAATACGATAGGCATCATTTCGGCAGGTGGATACAGAAAACCAAATAATCATTCGTAAAGCTCTGCTGTGGTTGATATAGGTGGAGCGCGAGCTCGGCCATTCTATAAATCACGCAGGACGCGCGCATGAATATCGTACAATCGACGGCAAGCTCTTCGATGGATATTATGAAACGTCTGATACGTCAGGAACGACACAACGTCATGTACTACAATTTCACGGATGTTTTTGGCACGGATGTCCGTCTTGCTTTCCTTTGAATCGCGACAGACCGATTTCATGACCGGATTGTAAAGATACAATCGACTCACGTTACGAGCGAATTCTCGCAATCTCGTGGAGACTGCGTCAACGGAAATACTCTGTAATGGAAAAGTGGGAATGCTCTTTTGATCGCGAGATAATCGTGAAATGCGCGAATATCTCGACAATCACGCGCTGATGGAAATATCTTTGCTCGATCCGCGCGATGCATTTTTCGGTGAACGCACGACTAATATCGCGACGCGGGGTCGTCTGTATGAGGTTACAGGTACGGAAAAAATACGTTACGTGGATGTATGTTCCTTGTACCTATATGTTTTGAAAACAGGTACTTTCCCGATTGGTCATCCCGATATTTATGTCGGTGATGAATGTTCCACATTAAGTGGTTACATACCTTTGTCGAGTAAAAAAAATCGATTTTTTTTTATTGGCTTATTAAATTGTATACAGTTTCAAAAATCAATGATTTAAAGCGCATTAAAATATTCACAAAATTGACAAAGATATGAACAAAAATACGAGTGTACATGACTCACGTGCTCGACCAGCTGCCTGTTGCGACTTGTTTGCGATCTGTTTGCGACTTGTTTTTGCGATCAATCGAAATATAAAGCATTTACTATTCGCAGATCAACTAGTGCACATTCGCAGCTGAAAACATTATATAGTATAGTTTAAATATATAGTTAAACTCAGAAAAAAATGATACGTCGGTCGATTGATTTTAAAGGATCGCGTAAAATGCGACATATATACAGCCAAAGAAAAGAAAACAACCATCGAGTCATAAAAGTATGGAAAACGAGACAAATTACATGAATGCGTCCGCAAAGAAATTGCACGAAAAAGAGGACATTTCATTTGATCCGAACATTTTGTATTGCATTCTGCAATTGGCCGCTGTTTTTCAGCAGTTTCAGATTGTGTAGTTTGTAAACGATGGGGGCGACGTTAAATTTTTGCAATCAAGTGTTCGCGGACTCGGGTTCAAGTTGAACATTATGTGTATTATGTAACAAAGTTAAATGTAACAAAGACATTAATAGTGTATGTTCATCACCGCTCATAGGAATTGCATACGAAATTAATAGACGATTTGCTTTTGCAATGCGTATTCTTGGTAAGGGATTACGAAGAATGCAGCTTTTTTTGCGGCATAATGGATTTGCCCAAGAATGTCGCACAGAAATCGTTCGACGCGATCATGCAAAATATACATACTGCTGCGAAAGCCGTCTGTAAGGAATCCCTGAAAAAGGCTGCTGAAAATGAAATACAATTAACTAATGAAGCTGCACATCCAAATGTACCAAACGGCCTTAACGTATCTGGAGACGAAACATGGATGAAACGAGAATTTTCTTCGCTTTTTGGTGTTGCAATTATCATCGGATGGTACACGGGAAAGGTCATAAACCTTGTTGTAAAAAGTTCCTACTGCAAAGAATGCGAGACTCACGAAAAAGAGAAAGATACTATGAAATAAGAAAAATGGCTAGTAAATCACGAAGAACAGTGCTCAGCAAATCACATTGGAAGTGCAAGAAAAATGGAATTCGATGCCATTGTTGAAATCTTTCAAAGATCTTTAGTTATATAATACTGTATACGCATACTACATTGGAGACGGCGACTCAAAAACTTTTTCAGCAATTGTTAAAGCTTCTATATATGGTAATATAATTCCGAAGAAATTAGAATGCGTAGGACATGTACAAAAATGCATGGGTATGTCGCTTCGCAACGTTAAAAAACATATAAAGAAACAGCAAAAGTCACTAAATCAAAGTCGCAGAGCCTTGAGGGCAAAAGAAAATTAACAGCATCATTAATTGATGAATTAACTGTATATTACGGCTTGGCGATTAGAAATAATTGTGATTCAGTAAAAATATGAAGGACGCAATTTGGGCCACATTTTATCATAAAATTTCCCCCGACGCAAAGCCATAACATATGTATTGCCCGACCGGAGCCGATAGTTGGTGCACATGGCAGCAAGCGAAGATTGCAGGGACTCTCAAGAATTACGTACATAAACCTGCGTTACCAGACATTGTTCAAACAGCCATTAAGGGGATCCTTAAGGTCTGTTTTACCGATCAAAACGCGAATATTAAGTTAAAGAGCATAATCTTTTTGTTTATTATAAATAACGATAAATTCTTTTCCATAATTAAAGTATATATAATAACGTACTCGGGTAGATATGATTTCATATAAAAAGTGAAAAAAAATTACAAAATTACAGTTTAGTTATCGGCTTCTGCCGTCAACATTTATTTAATACAAAAAATTTGTAATCTGCACGTGCCTAATCAATAACAATCCGACTTGGCATTTCATCAAAGAGTATCAGTGAACTTAGAGAAATGAGTTTAAAAGCTTTGTATAAAAGATAATGCAATCTAAAATTTTCGTGCATATGTGTGTGTGCGAGATCGAGGCTCAAGAGTAAAACAGAGCAGTAGATTAGTTGCGTGATGTCGCGATAGACAGAGCTGCAATCTTATATGACAAAGACAGACATATTCGTACTATCTTCGTCTCTTTCATGTGTGTAGAGCAAAATACATGTTTGCAGAGTATGTATATACTAACATTACTGCAGTTTCTTTATCTTTCTTTTTCAATCATACTCTGTCTCTTTCTAATCGCTCGCTCACTATGTACTACGTATCGTTTTATGCTTCTCGCATATTCACTTATACGTTCACTTACGCTTCTCTCTCTCTCTCTCTCTCTCTCTCTCTCTCTCTCTCTCTCTCTTCTTTTGTTCATTTATTATTCTTTCATTCCCATTATTATATTTTTATATTTGTTCAACATTTATTCTTCTATTTTATTATTTTTCTACACGTAAATAAATAAATAAATTTATGTATTTTTATTTTATACAACATAAATGAGATATACAATACAAGTTATTTTCTTTTTTATTTTATTATAGTTAAGTTATAGTTATTTAGTTATTATTATAATTATTATTATAGTTATTATTATAGTTATAGTTATTATTATAGTTGTTATATATAGTTATTATAGTTTTTTATTTTATTATCAATTATTAGATGCACGAATCACAGGCGATCATATAAATCGTAAGTTATAAAGTAAAAGCTATTAAATTTTAGAAAATACTGCTAAAAAAATTGATAAAAATTTTTATTATTTAATATTTCCAGAATTATTCCTTTGCAAAATATATTAAAAATTATATGATTTATATCGTAAGTTAAATACAACAAATGTTTATACAAAAACACACACATGTATAATACTTTTATTTATACAAATATACAATGTTTCATTTATGCTCTATAAAATAAAGATGAATAAATTAATTTATTATTATGTAGGAAAACAAAAATACAAACAATAAAAATAAAACAAATAAAAGAATATAATAATGGCAATGAATACAAGAAAGAATAAGCAGAGAAAAAAAGAGAGAAAGAGAGAGAAAGAAAAAGAGAGAGAAAAAGAACAAAGAGAGAGACAGAGAGAGAGAGAGAGAGAGAGAGAGAGAGAGAGAGAGAGAAAGCAGTATGACTAACATATAAACAAATAATCGAAAAGTGATATATAATTTTGGTGACAATAGTATAAAATAAGGATAAGAATGTTAGGATGAAAATAAGGAATTAAGAAAAATTAAATATATAATTAAAATAGATAATTCAAAAAAAAACTTTAATTTATTTCTATTTCATTATATGTGTGTGCATGTGCTTGAGCGTGTGCGTGCGTGTTTTTGCGTGTGTGTGTGTGTGTGTGTGTGTGTGTTTGCACGTGTGATAACTAAATATAAATATAAATATAAAATGTATGTATCCGGTTGTGTTAAAAAATTGTATGTATCCGGATGATGCGGACGGTAGATGGTCTCAAGCCAAATAATGATATTCGAGCCGATTTCAAGCACGTGCGCTGTTGCCACATGGTTAACAATATCGAGAAAGAGAGAGAGAGAGAACAAGAAAGAAGCAAGCGAGATAACTAACATGAAACAGTTTCGGAGTCTCGTTCGCAAAGGTCGCTTTATCTATAATCTCTCGCGTTATATATCATTACTGTAAAATTTTTGTTTTTCGCACTTATTGATTCGAAAATAATCACAATGAATTAATGATATTTTACCGATTAAAATAATACTAAACACGATATAAGTCGCATAATTTTTAATCAATTATGTAAATAAAATTATAATTACAATTTTATTAAAAATAATCCGATTTATATCATATTTAGTGTCATTTTAATCGCCAAAATGTAATTAATCCATTACAATTATTTTCAGATATATAAAATGCAATATATAGAATTTTTATTTTCTAGTAAGGTGACATATATACGTCAAAGATTACAGATAAAGGGCCTGGTGAGCGAGACTTCGGAACTCTTTAAATTTGTCAGCTCGCTTGCTCCTTCATTCTTTCTTGCTCTCTCTTTTGTCGACTTTTTAGCATCGGTATCTTTCCTTATCTACAAAATATAAATCTTTTATAGAATAAAACTTGCATTTTGCATTTTATCAGTACGAATATAAATATAATGGATTAATGAGATTCTTGTGATTAAAATGATGTCAAACATGACATAAATCTGATTATTTTTTATCAATTATGATTACTTATTTCATTAAAAATTATACGAGTTATATCGTATTTAGTATTATTTTTATCGCAAGAATGTCATTAATCCATTATATTTATATTCATATTGATAAAATGCAAGTTTAAGTTTTTTTAAATGTTTATATTTTGTAGATAAAAAGAACTCCGATGCCGCATCATCCGGATATGTACCCGCGCTAATATGCGCAGAGGTATTCTTTTGCAATTTTGTTTTCTTTAATATAAAATAATTGCTAAATTGATTTTATACATAAAAACATTATTTCTATTTTACGAAAAAATTATATAAAATTAACTATTTATATGTATATTAATATAGATTATTCTGTATAATTAATAATAATTGTATTATCTTTGTATATTAGACATTATATATTATATATAAGGTATCCCTCAAAATTTCGAAATTTAAATTTTGTAATGCAATAATTCTGAAATTATTAAATTATTAAATTATTAAATAATAAAAATTCTTTTCAATTTCTTTTAGCAGTATTTTCTTAAATGTAGTTTTTTACTTTACAACTTACAATTTTTATGATCGCCTGTGATTCGTGCCTCTAATAATTGATAACCGAGCATTTAAAGTTTCACTTACTCTACATACAATAATTAATTGATAAATTATCAAACTTTAATATCAATCTTGTTACTAATAAGCTATAAAAATAAAAATATATATATACTTTCATTTTTATATAAAGTTCCCAAGTTTTTATTATCAACTTGTTATTGTTTAATATCAACATGTAAAATATAAATATAATAATTAATTAATCAATTTAATATTGAATTGATCTTATAGTTATTATCTGATAATAAATACATATACGTATGTTTCCATCTTTGTATATAAATTCACAAATATATATATAAATACACATACGTTATCAGCATATTATAGGTAACAAAATAATTTTGGCATGTTGATATTAAAAAGTTGATAATAATAAGTTGGGAACTTTATATAAAAATAAAATAAATACAGTAAAACCTGTTTTTGTGCGGTCCTTTTTTATGCGATTTTGTTTTTGTGCGATTGGTTTTGTGCGATTTTATTTTTGTGCGACTTTTTTTGTGCGATTTATTTTTATGCGGTATATGAATCTTAACGGCGTTAGCACCAATTTAATGTTTCCTATCAATGTACATATACATGTTGTGGACGAACTCTGATTACGTGGTCTCCTTGACAACGGTGTATCTGGACTTCGCGATGCTCTGTTCATTTATTTTAAACAATCTCCTGACAAGGCAGAGTCAGTTACGTACACAGTATTGTCGCTCGACGCGCGAACAGCATACGCTTCGTATTCAGAGTTTTATCCACGATTCACGTGATTAAGGATTCATTTTATAGTGAGATTAAAGGTAAATAAATTAGTTACTTTTGTTTCTATTTATATGTAGTTTTTATGATTTTTATTTTAATTTTAGACATAAGCACTCCCTTACAATGAATAATTATAGCCAAAAGAAAGTAAAAAGACAGACAATTCCATTAGAAACAAAAATTCTAATATTAAATAGACTAGCAGATGGTGAAGGATCTACAGCTGTTGCTAATGAATTTAAATTAGGTGAATCCACGATCAGAGCTATACACAAACGTGCGAATAAAATATATGAATCTTTTAATAGTGCAACAAATGACAGTAGTAAAAGAGCATCGTATTCGAGAAATATTGTATTAGAGAAGACGGAAAAGGCTCTCGTGTTGTGGTTTAAAGATTTGACTAAAAACGAATCCCCGTTCACAAAGAATTAATTCAAGAAAAAGCTAGACATTATTTCAACCAACTGAAGGACTTAGAACCAAGTTCGTCATCCTGTTCACGAAACGTGACATTTTCTGCGAGCAACGGCTGGTTTGCTGGATTTGTACAACGGTACGCACTTCACAATGTGAAGATACAAGGCGAGGCAGCGTCCGCCGATGAAACGGCTGCTATGAATTATCGCAAAGTATTAGCGGAAATCATTGATGATGGTGGATATTGCCCAGACCAAATATTTAATGCTGATGAGACTGGGTTATTCTGGAAAAAGATGCCCAGTCGAACATTAATTGCGAAATCGGAGAAAACTGCAAGTGGTTTTAAAGCGGCAAAGGACCGAATCACACTTCTTCTTTGCAGTAATGCCTCTGGTGCAAAGATGTTAACACCACTTATTATAAATAAAGCATTACACCCACGTGCGCTAAAAGGCGTAAATTTATCTGAATATCCAGTACACTTCATGGCCAATAAAAAGCATGGGTCACATCAGCTGTATTTACAACATGGTTCAATGATTGTTTTGTACCAGAAGTTGAAAAATACATGGAAGAGATGGGTCTTCCGTTTAAAGTATTGCTAATTGTAGATAATGCACCCGGTCATCCCTGTATAGAACATCCTAATATACAAATGGTGTTTTTACCACCAAATACGACCAGCCTTATACAACCACTGGATCAGGGCATAATCGCAAATTTTAAGAAACATTATATCAAATTAACTTTCAGCTACATTTTAAAAAGCTAGAGGACGATAACTTAAGCCTAACTGAGGTTTGGAAAAATTCTCAATTTTAGACTGCATAAACCATATTATTGCAGCAATTGGACAAATCAAACAACACACATTAAATTCGTGCTGGAAAGTGATCTGGCCTGAATGTGTAATTAATCGAAACGTTACCGAAAACGCGTCAACGTTATTATCTGAAATTAGTGCGCTCGCACATAACATCGGCGGAGAAGGCTTTGACTCTTTCAACGATAATGACCTGGACGAGATGATTGAGGACCAAGCTGTCGATGATAGCGACATTATCAATAGTTTGATAGATTATGAAAATGGACAAGAAGAACCGGAATCTATTACTGCGGATAAAATATATGCAGGGATCCAGATTTCGAAAAATTGGAAACGCATTTTCTTAAAATAGATACCAATGCCGAAAGACGCTTAAAATTCCAAAAGAGCTGAGATCATGCATGTCTCACTATCGTGACGTTTACAAGCAATTGACCAGTCAACCGTCGTCACAAAAACTGATCACCGACTTTATGGTACCAAAAAACAAACCAATTTAAATCCTATCTTCAAGCGACGAAAGCGATTTTCAACCGATTCATCACAAGAAGATGCGCGTTTTAGATTACGACGAGTAGCAGCAAACTATTTAACGTATAATTTGAAAACTTCTCCATATATATGTACAATGAAAAATTAAATCTTTTTACAATTTCTTTAGGTCTAATTTAATTATTTTATTTAATTGAAAGCATTCTCTCATCTATTTCATAAGTCATTGATGTATTTTCTAAGTCCGACTTTTTTATGCGGTCCCTATCCACCGCATAAAAAAATTTTAGGCGGTATATCGTACAAAGTTGTTTATTATATGTAAGAATTTATAAAATTTTCGAATATTTTTTTGTACGATTTCTTTTATGCGGTCCCTATCCACCGCACAAAAACAGGTTTTACTGTATATATATATATATATATATATATATATATATATATATATATATATATTATCATTTTTATATATATTTATATCTTATTAGTATTTTATTAGTAACAAGATTGATATTAAAGCTTCATAGTTTATCAGTTAATTATCATATAGAATAAGTGAAACTTTAAATGCTCGATTATCAATTATTAGATGCACGAATCACAGGCGATCATATAAATCGTAAGTTATAAAATAAAAGCTATTAAATTTTAGAAAATACTGCTAAAAAATTGATAACAATTTTTATTATTATTTAATATTTCCAGAATTATTCCTTTGCAAAATTTGAATTTGGGAACACCTTGTATATAACATATGTGTAATATACAAAGATAATACAGTTATTATTAATTATACAGAATAATCTATAATATACATATAAATAATTAATTTTATATAATTTTTTCGTAAAATAGAAATAATATTTTTGTTTTTATGAAATTAATTTAATAATATAAAAATAATGTTTTTATATTATAAATGTTTCGGTCATAGAATATTAATTTATAAAGATAAACATTTATAAAGATTAGTTTTCATTTTCATTATTACGCGATATCTATAGCAATTAGTATGTAAGTATGTATGTATCAGGCAGTAAGTCAGCTGTACGCACACACATACATGCGGACAGACGCACGCGATCGTATCAGTGCGTGGCAGGCTCAGTCTCAGTTTGTCGCGTGTCTTGTTCATACGCGTAATAAGAGATTATCGCGTATTATTATAGCACGTTATTACACGTTGAAATTTTCTTTCTTTTGTGTACTATTTTTAATATATGATGTGCGGGAACGCAATGAGACGCAAATATAATGAGAAAAGCTTGCCTCTTTTATTATATTAGTATTTTAAAATACTAGTTACAGGTACAGTAGTTAATTAGCCAGAGGCGATCAATTCGTGAGCTGATTGTTTTTTCATATCAAATGCGTTTTGCATGTGCGCTTTGATTAAATAATAAATGCCAGAGGCGATCAATTCGTGTGCTGGTTATTTCACACAAGATGCAATTTGCATGTGTGTAAAATAAATGCCAGAAGCGATCAATTCGTGAGCTGGTTGTTTTTCATATCAAATGCGTTTTGCATGTGCGCTTTGATTAAATAATAAATGCCAGAGGCGATCAATTCGTGAGCTGGTTGTTTTTTCATATCAAATGCGTTTTGCATGTGCGCTTTGATTAAATAATAAATGCCAGAGGCGATCAATTCGTGTGCTGGTTATTTCACACAAGATGCAATTTGCATGTGTGTAAAATAAATGCCAGAGGCGATCAATTCGTGAGCTGGTTGTTTTTTCATATCAAATGCGTTTTGCATGTGCGCTTTGATTAAATAATAAATGCCAGAGGCGATCAATTCGTGTGCTGGTTATTTCACACAAGATGCAATTTGCATGTGTGTAAAATAAATGCCAGAGGCGATCAATTCGTGAGCTGGTTGTTTTTTCATATCAAATGCGTTTTGCATGTGCGCTTTGATTAAATAATAAATGCCAGAGGCGATCAATTCGTGAGCTGGTTGTTTTTTCATATCAAATGCGTTTTGCATGTGCGCTTTGATTAAATAATAAATGCCAGAGGCGATCAATTCGTGTGCTGGTTATTTCACACAAGATGCAATTTGCATGTGTGTAAAATATATGCCAGAGGCGATCAATTCGTGAGCTGGTTGTTTTTTCATATCAAATGCGTTTTGCATGTGCGCTTTGATTAAATAATAAATGCCAGAGGCGATCAATTCGTGAGCTGGTTGTTTTTCCATATCAAATGCGTTTTGCATGTGCGCTTTGATTAAATAATAAATGCCAGAGGCGATCAATTCGTGTGCTGGTTATTTCACACAAGATGCAATTTGCATGTGTGTAAAATATATGCCAGAGGCGATCAATTCGTGTGCTGGTTATTTCACACAAGATGCAATTTGCATGTGTGTAAAATAAATGCCAGAGGCGATCAATTCGTGAGCTGGTTGTTTTTTCATATCAAATGCGTTTTGCATGTGCGCTTTGATTAAATAATAAATGCCAGAGGCGATCAATTCGTGTGCTGGTTATTTCACACAAGATGCAATTTGCATGTGTGTAAAATAAATGCCAGAGGCGATCAATTCGTGTGCTGGTTATTTCACAAAAGATGCAATTTGCATGTGTGTAAAATATATGCCATAGGCGATCAATTCGTGTGCTGATTATTTCACACAAGATGCAATTTGCATGTGTGTAAAATAAATGATAAAAACGATGATAAATATTTATTATCGTATTCATAAAGCTTATGATATGCAAAAAAATATTAAGAGAAAATCTCAATGCGAGGATTATCTTTATTGCAGAGACAAAAAGAATATGTGGTTGTGTCTCACAAGAATAGGCGATGGATGGGCCTACTCTTTATTTACAATATTCAAAATATTCGATTATTCAATATTCAAAATATTGTAAATTCATTATTTTATCGCGATTGAGATAAATATATAATGTATTGTAAATGTTTGCAAATTTATACTACAAATACATAAACATTTACATATATATATATCAATTCTATATATATATATATATATATATATATATTTCATACATATATAAAATATTATATATACGTGTATAATATATTATATATATGTATACATAAACGTGTATATATAAAAATGTGGACACAAATGTCCAAATGGTATTTCTCTTAAAAAATATATAGAAGAGTACACGTTATTATGTAAGCAATATTCAAATTGTGTTCAATGCAATAAAGACACGCATATATATTTTAATATCACACGTTTAGATATGTTTGGATACATATGCGAGACGATAAATAAAGCAGTAAAAACATATTGTAATATTCTCATTTGAATATATGGAACACAATGCAAAAATTGCATCTTCTATTATGCATGTTTAAATTAATTGAATACTATCGATAATAGCGGAACTACAAATGCCGGTATTATCGGCAATTTTAGTTACGTTTAAATGAGGGCGCTAACCCATCGGAGTTCGCCAGTCACTTAAGGATCCCCTTAAACCTGTGTACGAAATCCTAAGTAAAGAAGAATTGTTGCAAAGGTGTCTAGGAGGTTATACACAAAACAATAATGAAAGCTATAATCAGAAAATTTGGAAGATCGCTCCGAAATCGACTTTTGGCAACCTTAGAATAATTGAAACTGCTGCTTATGTGGTTGCGATTACTTTCAATGACGCAAATCGGTTGATGCACGCTAGGATCAAGGCACAGCAACAGACAAAGGAGGCGAGAACTGCTCGTAAGCAGGCAAAATCAATGTTAAATATGACAAATGAAGCTCAGGAAGGTATTTCTTATGGCTCTGGAATATCTGAGTAATCGTAAGTTCGATTTATAAAAAATATATTAAAAAGTTTTCATTTTCAAAATTTAAATGCGTTTTTCTCAAAAACGTATTTTTTGTCAGTGTCTGCACGATAACTCAGCGAATTTTTAATATTTTTGGAGAAAATTTTCTTCATAAAATTCTCTAAAATCTATCGGGAGCTTTTTCCGATTTTCGATTTTCGATTCTTATTTTTTTTTTATAACAAAGAAAGTGAACAAACTTTGAGGCAAAATTGTAACTTTCTTTTTCAAGTTGTCTAATTAGGTGAATTTTTATAAATTAAAAATCCCCGATAAATCGTAATTATAACATTTCTTTATAAAAAGATATTTTTATTTTTCAGATCGAACTAATCTACAATGCAAAATCATGCAGACATTAATATCATGAATACTCATCATTAATGCATGCAACTTGTCATAAAAGTTACAATTTTATTTAAAATTTAATAATTTTTTATATACATGTACTCAAATATATAACAAATAAAATAAAAAAAATTCTGTATTGATTACTGTATTATTCACTGAAAAAAAATTCTCGAAGGTAGGCCATTCTTGCACGCGACAAAGGTATGTAATCCCTTAATTGGGAAGACGCCGAATTATAATTTTAATGCATTGGAAAAACTCATACGTTGTAGAGTACTCGCTCCGCGTAATCTATTTCATTCCATACTACCATATCACGCGAAGGAAAAATTACTTTTCGCATTGTGTCGCAGTTGCTGTGAAACCTTTTCGCAAACGACCTGCACACATGACAATGCGGATGAGTGCGAATTCGAAGGTATTTGGGTGTTCTGCGAATTACGCAAGGCCGTCGAAAAAAGTTATCTAGTGACAGCAGTAAGAGATTTGGCAGTACAAAGTCAGCCAATTAGATCACACGACGCGTCAAAGAGGATTATTCGCCCAATATATAAATATATTCTTGCAACTTAAGCAAGAAGCCAGTGGATGGCTGAGCGAATGCGGGGAAAATGATGATGATGCTAAAGAACAATATACGGAAATATAAAAAGACCGAAGTGTTTCTCTGTATTGTTCTTAATAAGCGAAACATCGTGCGAAATCCCAACTTACGTTCTGTCGCGAAGCTGTGCTTAAATTCTTTTTGGGGGAAATTCGGCCAACGATTCAATTTGACTAATACGGATGTCGTGAGAATGCAGCAACGTTTTATGACTTTGCTGACGAGTGCCGAGCATGAAATAACCGATATATTACCCGTGAATGACGAAATAATATATCATGGCGACTGTGACAAGAAGCAGTTGTTTCCTCTCCGTCGATTAATGTGATAGCGGCATTTACAACCGCACAAGATCGTTTAACATTATACTCCTATTTAGAGCGATTAGAACGTCATGTTTTGTATTATGATACAAATTCATGTACGTAAGCAGCAGCGATCTGAACGAATATGAGCCGTGTACAGGAAATTTTTTAGGCGATATGACTGACGAGTTCAAGAACTATGGCAGTGGCAGTTATATCGAAGCGTTCGTGTCCAGTGGCCCGAAATTTTATGCTCATATCGTACGCATGCCAGACGAACGAACGTACAGATCGTGTAAAGTTAAAGGCATTACTTTAAATTATGAAAACTCACAGCTTGTTAATTTTAATAGTATTAGGGATTTATTATTAGCTAAAGAGACAGAAAATGAAGAGTACGACAAAAAAGCTGAAACTTCGATAAATTTACGATTCAGAGCAATTCGACGTACAGCGTTTCATGAGTTAATAACGCAGGATGAAACCAAAGTATGTGAGCCTGTATTATTAAAACGTAGATTTATTAATAGTCGTTGTTTACTACCATACAGATATATATAATAGATAAATAATTTTTCATATTCTATTTTTCTCGACTTTCGCACATTTATCGCTGTATATAATAACTTAGTAACAAATTCACATATTTTCCGTCCATTAAGAATTAACATCTTTTTGTAAATGTTATAAATATTATATATTTAAAAGTGAATAATTTGTACAGAACATTGTATTTCTGCTGCAGCATAAATAATAATGTTATTAATTTTAAATAACTGAACACATTTAATTTTTTCCTTTTCTCTCCTTCGTTTTTTCCTTCCTAACCTCTGTGACATCATAGCGCTTTAAATCTCCGGTAGTCTTTAAATCTATTGTCTCCAACGATAACGTCACTATGTACGTCTACCTGCGTTGCATGCCTCGACCGACGGGACAATCGTGTCCGAAAATGAACACTTGTATTTCGTCCGTATACCTTGATATCAGATAATTCCATACTAGCCGATTTTTCTTTTTTTAGCAAGAAGGATAGGAGAGAGTGGGCGACACGCGTATTGCAGTACGATTTTTTCGTAAGGCTAGTCGAAGAGGAGAGATGCCATATGTCATACGATATCTTTCGGTTTTCAACAAGAGGGAGGAGGAGGCGGATGCAACTCCGGAGGACAACTCTGTTGTCTTCGATGATCGCTATTTTACCGGCTGTTGACATGTCGGACATCTTGTCAACTTTCTCTCGCACTATTTTCAGTCTCATTTTTCCAGCTCGGAAAACGGAACCAATCAAGCAGCCGGCCACTATAGGGAACCAATTGGAGCGCTCAGTCCCTGGGCCTTTTCATCTAGTTTTTTTTAAGGAAACTCTACGCCGACTGAGAGGCAAATGTATATCGTCGAATTTACGTCCCATGTATGGATATACTATTTATTATAATATATATTATAATGTATATTATAATATATATTAAAAATATATATATACTAAAATCTTCACTTTCAATATCAACTCGTTATAACGGTCGGTTTGTGCTGCTTTTTTGTTACGCGTACTACGCGACAATGAGTATCTATGCGCAATAGATCATCGCATGCTTTTTGTACGCGGAATTAGGCATTTGGGCGCCCGAGGCAAAAGAAAAAAATTATAGTAGTATTATACCAAAGATATAATTAATCCATTAAAATTATTTTTACATTTATAAAATATGAAATACAGAAATTATTTTATATAATAAGATAATATATATACACGTAACAGATGACAAATAAATGAAGCCTCACGAGCGAGACTTCGGAATTCTTCGATATTTGTCATCTCACTTTTATTTTTCCTCCGTGTCATTTTTGTCGATTCTTTATTATCGGGGATCCCTTATGTCCTAAACACATATATACATATTATACAATAAAAATTGAAACTTTTATTTTATATTTTATTTATATAACAATAATTATAATAAACGATTTTCTTGCGATAGAAATAAGGGTCTTGCTAGTTTTAGTGTTCTGAAAATAAGGCGGATTTTTGGAAATTTTTTTTTTTAAAAGATATAAAGCATTCTAAACATTGTCCTTTTATTAAATAACATTTTAAATATATCTTTAATTTTTTTTCAAACAAAAATATTTGTTTCTTTCAGAGTTATAATATAGTCTAACCAGCGTGTCTAAAAAAAAATTCATGGTGAAAATGATTCTAGCCATTATAGTCAACTGAAATAAAAAAATTAAAAAGACTTGTATGAGTGACTATCGTGTAAACTGGAATGAAATCAATATCTGCAAAATTCGAATTTTGTGATTTACAAAGTTACAAACTTTTTTGTGAAAAATAAAATTTGTTTTTTTTAGACGCTGTTATTTTTTTATTTTTCAGTATTTTTTTACGCGATAGCCACTTATACAGATCAAGAATCATTTTAGTTTATTTATTTTTAGCAAGACTACTATCACAAGAATATCTTCTACTGTAATTATTTTTATACAGATAAAATATAAAATAAAAGTTTCAATTTTTATTGTGTAAGAAATTTATATTTAGTATATAAGAAAAGATCCCCGATGTTGGAGAATCGTCAAAAGCGACAGCGACAAAGAATGAAAGACCAAACGAGATGACAAATGTCGAACGGTTCAGAAGTCTCTCTCGTGAAGCTTTCTTTATATACATATAATCTCTCTTATAGATATAGATATAGATATAAATTTATTGAATCTCCTTGGGGTTACAATCTCTTACAATAAATACTTACAACTATCTTAACTCTAGCTTACAGCTAACTTATCTCTAACTTATCTTAGCTTAACTTCTATCTATTCCTAACCTACCTACACACACACACAATTCTATTTGCCCTATTCTAACTTGGGACCTCCTCTTCCGGCTCATATCATGTTTCCAATCCTTTCACTCATCTCATTCTCCATCCTCGATCTCTCTCTCGATCTCTGATCTCGATCTCTTGACTTTCCGATCCGATCCTTGATTCCTTATCGACTCCTCCGATCGCCTGATTTCTGATCGCATTCCGATCCTCGATGTTCCTCCGACTGCCGATCGATTCGATGATCTTCATCCGTATCGATTGTCCTTGATTCGATTTCCAACATGATCTTGAGATCGCTTTCACTCAATCACTCTTCAGATCTCCGATATCCCTTCGATTGTCCATGACCTGTTGTATCTTGACCCTTCTATCCTTTCCCAACGTTCCTTCTTATCCATCTCTATGCCCTTTTTCACAAAATAGTCGAAGTCTAGCACTCCTTCCGACCTTTTCGCCTCTACCTCCACCATGCCCATACCTCTGTCTTCAAAGAACCCACTCTTTCTTCTTTCTACTTCGATAGATCCTTCTTCTTCTTACTCCACTCCCTCAACTCCTCCCAACATCTCTTCGCAATCCCACTCCTCCTACCTTCCTCCAACTTTTTCTCAAACCCCCACGCCCTTCTTCCGGCCCTACGTCTTAACTTCTCCCTCTGCAATTCCTCCCATATAGCCCGGCGTTCCCCATTCCACTCCTAACACCCATCTCAGATACTGTATCCTCACTGTATACTTGGTATCCTCATCCAGTCCAGCTATGGTCAGATCTCGTCGGGCAGGCCGTGCTCATCAAATTAAGCGATTAATCCGGTCAATGTACACGGAAGTCTCGCCTCCCACATCTCAACCGAACGAATATTATGCATTTATTTATTACCTCCTCCGAACTTTCAACAGATATTCTGCTTCTGGGAATCGCGACGAAGATGACGTGCACATAGTGTATGAAAACCTGGCCCCACGACGTCCACGAGTTGTCTGTGTCCAAATCCTCCCAAAACAATTTAAATTGCGCATCCTAAAAAGAAACCCAGAAATAATTATTATAGATTGAAATAAAAACTTCTTATTTTAAAATACATAAAAATATTACTCACTGTCTCTCTCTCTCTCTCTTTTCCTATTACGTCGTTGCGTCACACGCTGTAGGAGAACATCGCCTGTTTTACCACTCGGCCCGCGATTGGTCTCTTCTCCAATATAATAGAAAATAAATTACTCCGCGTGTAACCGCCCTACTGCACCCTAGATCGTAACAACTGGTAGCTTCTCCAACTCCTTCCTCTCTCTCCATCCCCAAATTTCCACTCCATACCTCACCACCGTCCACACCAGTTTATCGAAAAGTCATAATCTTCTTCCCCAATAGTTCTTAAATTTCCTTTTTCCCATTCCCCAAACCGGACCCATTTCCGCAGTACCCTTCCTTAACCTATCTCTTACCTGTGCTTCCTGTCCTCCATTTTTCTGCATTACATAACCCAAATAAGAAAATTCTTTTACCTCCTCTATCACCTTCCCTTTCCATCTCCAGCTTACATTCCTTCCTCTCCCTCCTTTCCTAAATCATATATTTTCGACTTTCTATATTGACCTCAACCCTCTTTCCAATAACTCTCTAACCTTTCAATCATAATCTCCTCATCCCATCCTCTTCCTCCGCAATCAAAACCACATCATCCACTATGCCAAGGTGTAAATCTTCCTCCCCCCTAATTTAAACCCTCCCCATCCTTCTCTACTCATTATCTCTTTCATATCCGCCATTACCAAATTGATTAAGTGAGGGCTCAATGGGCACCCCAGCCTTACTCCCCTTCCTGTCCGAAACCCTGTTCCCAAATCCTCTCCCCTCTTCACCATGCTTCTAGTTTCCCTCAAAATATGCTCGCTCCTTCTAACAGCCCTTCCCTCACCCCCCTCGCTCTCATCGCTTCCAAAAATTTCCTCCTATCCACCGAATCAAACGCTGCTTTAAGATCTATAAAAAGGGCCACGAATTTTCATTTCTTTTTGCTCAACTGTCTATTCACTAAATAATTCTGTACAAATATGTTGTCCATTGTCCCTAACCTCTTTCTGAAACCCGTCTGATTCTGCGGCACCAATCCTTTTTTCTCCACCTCATCGCTCAATCTATTTGCCAGCACCGAAGCGTATACTTTATAAAGCGTCGGCGTCAGCGATCTCTATACTCTTCTACCCTCTCCCCCTCCCCCTTCTTTAATATCGGCACAATCACCCTCTCATTCCACTCATCTATCCATCCTTCTCAGCTATGTGAACCTGGAACCCGATTTTAAGAAAATGGATTTTTTAGATACGCATTCGATTACGCTTCGTTTGTTTTGTCTTTGATTTCGTTTGTACCTCAAAGGGTAGTAAGTTATTAAGGGTTGAAAAAATTGTCAACACCCCACTTTGAGATATCGTAATTTTTGTAATGCAATCTGATTCAGCATCGTTTGTACCCGTTTGTACCACTTTTTATTTCGTTTGTACCCTTACGGGGGTGGAAATATTGAATTTTCAAAATAGGGGTAAGAGCTAACTTTGCCATTTTTAAAAATATTTTAATTCTGTAAACGGGTGCTGTTTCGGACATGTTTGTACCCGTTTGTACCGCTTTTTATTTCGTTTGTACCCTAACGAGGATGAAAATACCGAGTTTTCTAAATAGGAGTAAGAGCTAACTTTGCCATTTTTAAAGATATTTTAATTCTGTAAACGGGTGCTGTTTCGGAATCGTTTGTACCCCAAAATTACCAAAATTCATCTATTGGCCATTTCTTTAAATAATTGAAATTTGCAAATGGGATCAGTTTTACCATCGTTTATATTCGTTTATACTGCAAAATTTTTATTTTTTTTTTTCGAAAAGGGTTTTTATCAAATACGAGCGTTGAAATGTCGATGATGTAGAACTCAGGTATTTTTTGACATTATTAAAATTTGTATATGCGATCTTTCCATTGTACTGCTATCTCATCGCAATAGTGCTATAGTTTTCGAAGTCTTATTAACACGATTAACATCTATTGCACAATTGTATTGCGTTCCTGCTTTTAGCGTAATCCAAAACTAACGGCGAGGACGTGGCAGGAGTCTAGTTTCGTTTTTTTTAATTAAAAAAATTTTTTTAAATTTTTAAAACTTAAAATTTTTTTTAATTCAATTTTTTTAATTCAAAAAATTTTTTTGTCATTTAAAAATTTGTAACGGGCCGCTTCACGAGCGGTTTCGCGTGCGCGGATAGCGCAATCGGGATCAAGGTTCGTGAAGGGTTAAAACACAATTACGAGACGCTGATAAAATGTACGTCGTTTTATTTGCCACTCGATGGCAATGATCAGCTGTTACAATGATACGAGTCGATACAATAATATTCGCAATGTTGTGACGCCGGTCTAGACAGAGTTATTGCGCGTCTCGTTAAAGGGCCCAGCTCGAGGCGCGGGGCGCGTGCGGTGAGACGGGCGCGTGCTTGTCGGTGCGTGCCTGTAGGCGCGAAATGTGCGCGGTAGGGCGGGCGCGTGTTGACAACATATGCTAATGGGTGCGAAGTTCTATGCGAGAGTATTCTCGATATCTCGCGGTGTGATAGCGTTACAGGTATGCGCGGTAAGGCGCGTACAATATGTGGCCGGATGGTCGGCGCGAACTGCAGGGTAGCGACCTGCAGTTGATGTATGCGTCAGTATCGGTGATGCGGCGCGTGTTCCCAGAAAAGGTTCGTGGGATGCGTCGTTGCGCGGAGTTCGGACGGTCAGGTGTACGGATCGTAAAGCTCGAGAATACTCGAGGAGAGCAGTGAACTCGTCCACTCTCGGTCCTTTACGGAGGTTTGGTGACAGGATTCGTCTCTGGAGCAGATAGTCGAGAAGTCTCGACGGAGGCTGCGAACACGTCAACCTCCGGTTTACTGTCTTTCGACGATTTCGGAACGGTTTCTGGATTTGTCTCGGGCGTACAGCTCGAGTAGATTCAATTGCCGGTCTGGTCTGGTCTGGTCTGGTCTGTGATTTGTCGGGCTTTTTATACCCTTTCGGTTACGGAGCGGTTGCGACACCCTCGGGGTGGGGGAAACGACGCGGGGCTTCCGGCGTGGAGCGTTCGGCGTTCGCCTTGAACGCTCGGCGCCGCTCGGCGATCGGCTGTTTGTGACAAACACCGTTGGTGTTTGTTGTTAGTTTAAAAATAGGGCGCTAAGCGCCTCTGCCTCTGCCCCTGCCCGGCTGGTGTTCGCCGGGCGGCAGACTTCCGACGGGCGACGTGTCGGGAATGATGGAGGGATGCATCGTTTCATGGTTTCGGCCTCCGAAGAGAGGTACGCTGTCGCGCTTCTCTTCGACATCTCCGGAGCCTTTGACAATGTCTGGTGGCCCCTTGTATTGGATAGAAAAACGGAATTGCCCGCGAAATATATTCGAAGTACTCCGGAGTTACTTTAATAATCAAAAAGTTAGAGTCACGTTCGATTCCACGGAGGTTTCCAAGCGGGCTACGAGGGGGTGTCCGCAAGCCTCCGTCCTCGGTCCGGCCTGCTGGAATCTTATGTTCGACGGTCTTCTACGGCTTCTGGAGGGCATGGTCGAAAACCGGTTTGCCACGGATGATCTCGTCGTCGTTATAAACGGTAACTCGTGTAGAGAAATCAAAACGGAAGACTGCCGAGTAGCCGACGCAATCGTAAATTGGTGCGAGTCCGCGAAATTACAAATCTCCGAACGGAAGCGATAATATTAAGGAGCGATGCGATAACGCGAAATCCAGTAGGTAGACGGGGAGGAGCACGACCGGATAGGAAGCGCAAAAATAATAAAATGATCGCGAGTTTCGAAAGTAGGCCGCCAATAATAAAAATTAAAGACGAAAATAGAGTTTAAACAAACAGTTAGATATCTTGGCGTTAATTTAGATAAATTTATGAGAGATAAAACACATTGTAATAACTTAAATAGCAAAGTCGGATTGCTTTTTCAAAAATTAGGTAGATTAGCAAGAGCCGAATGGGGCTTGCGCTTTAGGGCACTCTCTACAATCTACCGGGTCGTGTTTGCACCGACAGTAGCTTATGCCGCTGCAGGGTGGGCCGACTTGTGTGAGAATGATATTAGGATCTTAAAAGCCCTGCAGCGCCGCGTCTTGATTTCAATGACAGGCGCATATCGCACGGCTTCGTGGGACACGCTCTGTGTCGTCGCGGGAGCGATGCCAATTGACATATTACTCCGGGAAAATATCGCGCGATACCAAATTAGAATAGGGAAAAATGCCAAGACAAGAAATGTAGAAGTATCCGCCGAAATAGAGAAGAAAAACGCATTTGAAGAAATCGGAGATGAGGCGATAAGTATGTGACAGACCAAATGGTTTTCTTCCACCAAGGGTCGTACCACTTTTGCCTTCTTTAAGGATATACGCCACAGATTTTGGCTGCACGGTCCTTTGAAACAAATTTTTGGAGCACGCAAGTTCTCACTGGACACGGAGATTTCCGGGCGCTGCTCGAATCTCGGTCTTGTGGACAGTAAGGCGTGCATATGCGGAAGTGGAATAGACACGGTTCAACACTTTTTGTTGGACTGTCCGCTCTTTGACGCACAGAGGGAGACTCTGCGAGATTTAATTCCACAGAGCAAATGGAAATGGCCGGAGGCGGCACACTTCTTCGTGTCGAGCTCAGAGGCTTTTGTAGCATTCGCAGATTTTTGTTTCAAGTCCCTTTGGTTGAAAGGATTCGAATCTTAATCGTATTCGTAGTTTTGTCCAGGGAAAGATCGTTCAGCTGGGAAAGTCGGCCATGAAAGTGCGGTCCCGTAAACTTCTCGGAGAAGCCGCACTTTCGAATGATTTCGCGTCTCATAGTTTTAAGTTAGAAGTTAAATAGGTAGATCTCCAACTTTATATTCAGTGACTCTCGAGTCATCTCCTCCCCATCCTAGCCCTTTCAAGTCTTCCTCCCAAACTTCCGCCCATAACAAGGTCAGGGCGTGTATCCGGGTCGGGATACAATGGACAGGCCTCCCCGTGGTCCCCGTGGACGCGAAGGTAAGCAACGTAGTCGTTGAGTCGGACGCGAGTGTGCGGACTGGCGGACTAGGCGGCTCTTAGGAAGGATGGTGGGCTTACTGGTGCGACCAAACTGTCCATCCTGCGCATAAGATCCCGCAGGCGCTCCTGGATTTTTCTATCACCCGTCTCGGGACAACGTCGCTATATAGTGGAGCGGTTTTGTAACGTGTACCTGTATAGGTGATGGAGGACAGGATACTGCCCCCCGGGGTGGTGTCCTTTACAATAACTATCCCTATCCCCCCAGGGGTTGCAATTACTTTGGTAATTTGTAGTACGGGTTTGGCACCCGGGATACCCGAGCTCGTCTCAAGCTAAGGTTAGAAGCAGAGTGTTGAGGGCTGCATGGCCGCGGGGACGTTAATCTGCGCGGTCGCGAGCAATCCCTCTAGGGCACCAGGCGCAACCCTAGAGTATTTTAGTCGCCTTATCCAGATATAGGGGGCTCTGCTGGAGGGATTCTTATTACCCGCCACACTCGTGGGAATAACATTGCGATTGATACATTTAAAATTAAAAACAAAAACACTGTGGAAGAGAGAGATGAGGAAGAAGAACAAGCACGCAGAGAGGAGTACATAGAGAAACACAGTGGAACAAGTTCAATTTCGTCGTGCACGGAAGATATGTTACAAGGATACAAGAGGAAAAGAACTGAGATAGATGATTGTGAAATAGAACTGGAGAAAGAAAAAACATTAATGGATGAAGTAAAATATGAGAGAGAGGCCTTAGAGAGCTTCCTCTTTAATGAATCAAATAAAATAAATGAAAGTGCAATAAAGCATATACTTTGCAGATGGAGCACACTAGAATGTAAGTTGCAAAATCTATTCATAGAAAAAGAAAAACTGGCCGCAGTGCATGGAGAATGTTTGAAGAAAATGATGGTTAAAACTTATGCTCAGATGGCTGCTAACACTGTCAAGTGGGATTTAAAATTGATAAAAACGCAAAAGGTAAACAAATAAACAATCAAAAACTTGATAGAAATAGCTTAAGAAACTGAAATAGATCGAAGAAAATAATAATAGTAAAATCGCACTTAGAAAATGACACAAAAAGCAGTGATGAAATCAAAAAGATAGCCCTAGATGTGTTAAAACCTTACAAAGACAAAACAAGAATAAATATACGGAGATCCAGAGATAGTTCTATCGCTATAGAAACAGAGGCGGCTGAGGATGTTGAAATAAAAACGTTAAAAACGTGGATTTCCGAAAAGCAGGTTTAAAAGTAGAACAGCCTAGAAAAATCGGTCCATGTATATTGATATATGATGTAGATAAAACATTAACTAAGGACGAAATACGCAACAATATATGGAACAAAAACTTAACAAGAGCTGGATTAATTAAACAACAACTTGACGATAAGATCATGTTTAGATTTAATACAAAAAAATAAAGATCCGAATTTGGTCAATTGGATTATAGAAGTTCTAGCGGTAGTTTTTGATATTCTATTGGATAGAGGTAGAGTATTTATAGAATGGAAAGCCTGTAAAGTTAGAGAATTTTTAAATATTACTAGATGCTTCAAATGTCTAGGTTAGGGACATACGTCAAAAAACTGTGTGATCGAGCTCCCCTCTTGTGAACACTGTGCTGAAAGTGGACATATCCGGACGGAATGTTCCAAAAAAAAATAGTGACGTCAAATGTGTCTGTTGCGTTAGCAAAAGGAAAAGAAATAGAACACAGAATTAGAAATCCACAATGCCCTGAATACATAAAACAAGTAGCGTGATATAAAAGTAGAATACAATACACTAATACATGGTAAGGATTCTCCAACTAAATGCGCAGAGATCCACTCTAGTAGCTGGTGAGGTGAAAAAGATCGTAACAGAAAAGAACATCGACATACTATTGTTACAAGAACCACATAGGTACAAAGGGAAGGTTAAAGATTACAATTCAATATCGGACAGAACAATACAAAATCACGAAAACATGAACTCCAAGGCGGCCATTATTATGTATAATAAGGATATGATCGTAACACAAATCGAGCAAATCAGAGATGAACACTGTGTATGTGCACAAATAATTTCAGATGAAGGTGAATTTTATATAACATCCATATATTGTCAATTTTCCCATGGTATAGATCAGTATATAAATAAATTAGAAGCCGCTTTGAATCTGTCCAAAGGTATAAAAATAATAATCGGAGGAGATATAAATGCGAAATCCGTGCTATGGCATAACAATAGTAAAAATGATAAAGGAGATAGAGTTGAAGAATTTATAGAATCAAATAATTTAATTATAATAAATAAAAGTAAAAATCCCCCCACCTTCTCGACATCAATGGACAAGCAAATATTGATATAACTCTTGTTACGCAAGACTTGAAAAAGGGTATAAGCCAATGGAAAGTAAAAGATGACTGGTGTAATAGCGACCATAACGCAATCTATTTTGAATACAAAAACGAAAAAAGCATACGCAAGGAAAAAATGTATCTCAACTAAATTCAACATTAACAGCTGATTGGGATAAGATACGATTAAGTTTACAGTCGGAATTTAATAAAGAAAAGATGCAACAAATTATAAGATTACCTTCTGATGAAATGGTCGTGTTTTAACGATAAAATCTTGGAAATATGTAAAAAGAATAAGAAAGATATCGAACATAAAGGTGGAATGATGAAATATCTACGTTAAAGAAAAAGGTAAATATACATAGAAAGCTATTACATTAGTATAAAAGATTAAATTTAAAAGAACAAGCGTTAAAAGAGCATAAGATATATAAAAAATAAAGAATCAATATAATGCACAAATTAAAAAAAGCAAAATTGAATCGTGGGAAAATTTTATAACTGAAATAGCAAATAAAGACCCCTGGGGTGTAGTTTACAAATTAACCCCTTAACCTACGATTTACGTTCGAGAATTTTGGGCCAAAAACGTAAACAAGTTCGCGCAGCCTTTGAGCCATTCGCACGACTTGTGTAATACGCTGATTGAGCCAATTGTAAATATTACATCGCTCGTGATAGAACGGTCGCGGTTTGTAAATAGCACAGACAAGGCTCGTGATGTATTCCTATTATCTCATCTCTTCGTATCCTGATCAGTTTCAAGTTATTCTTGGTCACATTCGCACATCGAAATTTACTTTCATAAATTCTAGAGAAGCAACCCCACAAGATGTTCTCAGGAAAAAGATTTCGTGATGAAAGCAGTGACAATTGTGCTAATAATTTTGCTATTTAATATTAATTTATCTCGATCATTGTACACGGGCTATGCCCGTAATATTTACGTTTGGCTTGATCATTGTACACGGGCTATGCCCGTAATTGTAGGTTAAGGGGTTAATAACGGACAAAGTTAAAACTCTTGAACTTTATCATACGATTAAGACGGATAACACATGTACCACGGACCGGACAACATCGATAAATACTATACTAAATAAGCTAGTTCCGGTAGATGACACTTCAACAGAAAAACTAATACACAAAGAAATAAGAGATAAATGCAATAATTATAAAAATCAAAATTTGAAAAAAAAGAAACCCCCATATCTCAACAGAAAGTAGAAACAGCTATTAAAAAGATGAAAGATAAGAAAGCTCCGGGTGGAGATGGATTAAATCCGGAGATAGTTAGGGCAATTTGGACATACATCCCAGAAGCAATATTAACACATTGACAGCCGGCCCCGCGAAAACGCGGATTTCTGTGTCTGTCGCTTGAGCGCCGGCCCCGCGAAAACGCGGATTTCTGTGTCTGTCGCTTGAGTAGCTGCCTCACGATGATGTGGATTTTTTTTTTGCTGGCATGAGTGTCTTACACATCGATTTGTATTTACTTGCCATGGTTACGCCGATCTTCATTTGTCATACTCTAAAGATAAAACGTATACGATTGTTCAGAAACAATCCAGGCAGGAATCATTCTCGATCAGTGTATTCCGCGAACAGTATATCTTTCGTACGCTTATGTTTTTGGTTGAACAGTATAACAAGTTTTTTTCTTCTGTAACTTTTTACCCATATAATATGAGTGAAATTATTAATGAGCATATTGCTGACTCTCTATCGGATTATTCGATACACTTAGAAGATTCTGATATAGAAGTCGAGGACAGCGATAGTGATGTGGGTCCAAGAAGATCAAGAGCTATTCCACTACAGCATTCAAGTGATTCCGATGATTCCAGTGATTGTGAAATGTCCACAGAATCGCATAGTTACAGTAAAGTATGGTCAGATGTCGATGAAATTCCTAACATACCAGATTTTACTGGTGAGCCCGGTCCAAAGGTTTTCCTACTAATAAGAAAAGCATAAAAGAAGTCGTCGAATTATTTATTGGCAATGATTTGTTTCAATTAATGATCAATGAATCCAACATCTATTACCAGCAAAATAAGGACAAGATGAGTGAGAGGAAGAAAATGTCAAAGTGGCGTGATATTACTCTAGCCGAGATGAAAAAATTTCTTGGTATAATTATAATGATGGGCCAGGTAAAGAAAGATGTAAAAGATGATTACTGGTGCTCCGATTTTTATACGAGACCCCATCGTTCTCCACTATAATGCCACGTAATAGATTTCGCCAGATTTGGAGGACGTGGAATTTTTCAAACAATCAAACAATAACCGGTTCTAATAAGCTCGAGAAGATTCAACCCATTCTGAGCTATTTATTAGATAAATTTAAATCGGTATATACGCCTAGGAAAGAACTTTCGCTTGATGAATCCATAATTCCATGGCATGGAAATTATCTATAAAAACATACAATCCGGCAAAAATAATAAAGTACGGCCTACTTTGCCGTATGCTATGCGAAGCTAGAATCGAATATGTTTCCAACATAGAAATATACTGTGCGGAAGGTAAAAAATTGGATCAGACAATTATGTCATTACTTGATAAATATATATGTTTGGGACACCACTTATACATGGGCAACTATTATAATAGCATTAAAACCGCAGAATTGCTTATGACAAATGGTACACGAGTTTGTGGTATAATTAGACCAAATAGGGGTGTTCCCGAGTCTTTACGCCATCTCAGATTGAAAACTGGAGAATATAGATGTAAAAGAAAGGGTGAAGTTTTGGTACAGGCGTGGAAGCCGAAACAGAAGGTTGTATACATGGTTTCCACGATTCGGGAGAATTAATGAAAACAAATAAAATACACTGGAAAACGAAACAAGAAATGATAAAACCGCATTCCGTCATAGAGTATAATAAATATATGATGGGTGTAGATTTGGCAGATAAATATTTATCATATTATTCCATCATGAGAAAAACGGTGAAGTGGACAAAGAAGTCAGTCTTGTTTCTTTTAAATTGCGCAATGTTTAATGCATTTAGATTATATATTGAATTGAATGGTAACATTATAAAATATAAACAATTTTTATATACTGTTGGACGTTCTTGGATTGAGGAATTCGCAAATACTCAAGATGTATTAAATGATACTTCTAGTACTTCTCAATCTAATACTTCAAGTACCTCTGTACTTCCTACACTTCGCACACAAAAATTTGATAGCCCCCAGAGACTTTCGGGTGATATGAAGAAACATAAAGTTACCAGAATTCTTGGATCAGGGAAAAAAACCGATACGTACGACGTCCGTGTAAAGTTTGTTCTGTTGGTAAAAAAAGAAGCGAGAGTAGCTTTATGTGTGCTGAATGCTTAGTACCTTTACATCTTGGATAATGTTTCCAGAAATACCACACTTGCCTTAAATATTAAAACTTTTGTTTTCGGTTTACGTTATATATATGTAATAATCCACCATGAAATGAGAAACTGTATTTTTTTTATAATTATAAATTAAAAATTTTGATTTTGT
Source organism: Cataglyphis hispanica (assembly GCF_021464435.1). Classification (NCBI taxonomy): domain Eukaryota; kingdom Metazoa; phylum Arthropoda; class Insecta; order Hymenoptera; family Formicidae; genus Cataglyphis; species Cataglyphis hispanica. Next base: position 3,906,930 of record NC_065977.1, on the reverse strand, counting down.
TTAAATTTTTTATTACCGTTAATTTGTATATCACGAATATGCAAATAAAATGTACTATTTTACGAAAATTTATGTTTTAACTATTTTTTTTGGCTATTCAGTGATCAGAAACAAGCGAATAAGACCGACGTTCTGGGTTTAAGTGGCCGATACGTTGCCGGCGCTCAGGATTTAATGTCTCTTAGGCTGTCAATGTGTTAAATATATTTAATGAATGTTTGAAGCAGGAGGTTTTCCCCAAAATTTGGAAAAATGCTGAATTAAAAATTATATTAAAATCAGGAGATAGAGATCCACGAAATCCCACGATACCATTTGTGGCGACCCGACGGGTAGCGAACGCCGCGCGCCCTTGCAGCGATGACGACCATCCGTTCGCGAGGGTAACCAAACCAGCAACGGAGCGCCATCGGTGTAAGCGCACGGTCGGAGTCGCCAGTGCGTCTCTCTTGGCAATCGCGAACGCGCGCCGCGGGTGAGACAGTATCCGAGGCTTTCTCTCGTCTTAAGGACGCGCGCGATATCGTAGTTGGCAACCGGCGTCGCGTATGCACTATATGAGCGCACGCGACCCGTTGCGACTCGAACGCGCAAATTCGAACGATACGATAAAGTGAGAAAAAATATGCGATTTGGAGCCGAAACGGAGACGCTTTCCCGATCGCGCGCGAGCGCCTCCTGCGGGAGAGTGCATCGTCGTCGTCGATCCAGCGTTAGCGCGCGTGGTACCGGTGGTAACCTACGCCCATCATCCGCACGCCGTCGGCAGGCCAGCGGTCGTAGACGCGCGTCCCTCCCCGTCGTCATCGCGCGCCGTGGCAGAGGGCCAGCGTATCGTACGCGAGCGCGGGCTCTCCACGGCTCGAAACAACTCGAAACGGCGCGTACGCCGGCGAGAGGACAACACGCGATCCCCACGGATTCCGTCCGTCCGAGGGTTTTTCAAAGAACATTTCGCCCCGGCTCCTTTCCCTAGCGCGCGCAACAAAAAACGCGCGCTCCGGCAGGAAACGCTCCGATCGCGAAACACAACTTTTGTGCCGTGGCTTTTCCAACGGAGGCGGCAGTCCGCGCGCGCTCTCGGACGCGCGCGGCCAGGCTGATCGAAGGGCCAAACGATATTAATTTTCTCTCTCTACGGAGAGGAGACTAAGATGGATGAACGAAAGCGTTCGTTCGACGAACGCAAGAATATGCAAAACGATTACCCTGAACGGTGGATCATTTGGCTCGTGGGTCGATGAAGAACGCAGCTAATTGCGCGTCAACTTGTGAACTGCAGGACACATGAACATCGACATTTCGAACGCACATTGCGGTCCACGGATACAATTCCCGGACCACGCCTGGCTGAGGGTCGTTTTAGTACCTCGAAACTGCTTGCGCCTTTGCGCGCGCTGAGCCACGTCGAGCCTACGAGACGACGCACATTGTGTACAGTAGTAGTAGGCGCGTCGCTGTGCCCGGTCGCGTAAAACGGATTGCACGAGCGATCGTTAAACATTCGCCCGAGACGAGCCGGCCCGAGAGGCGGCCGCCTTGGCATCGTCTGAAACAACACCGAGGAGAAAGAGGGGGAGAGTAGTGCGAGCTTGTAGAGCGTAAAGTTGTAAATTAGAGAAGAGAATGCGATCGAGCGCGCGCGCGCCCGGAGACCCGTCGAAGGAGTGGAGGCGGCGGTGACACTAGACGTCGTCCTTTATTCTCTCGGTCTCTCGGTGCGCCAGCGCGCGCCCGGCGTCTTTCCTTTCTATGCGAGGCGCGCGATTACCTCCCGCGCCAAATCGGTGATAGGGGAAGAGAACCGCGGCGCGTCGTCGCCCCGGCGGTACGCGGAGAACAAAAAGGAGCAAGCAAGATATATTATATCCTGTACTCTGCGGGTGAATCGCGAGCCAACCGCGTGTCCGAGTCCACGAAATCTCAAAAAAGAAAAAGAAAAAAAGACTGGCACACGTTGTCGTGTACTCGTCGAATCCGTTTCGCCCGATTAAAGAGTAGAGTCGAAATATAAACATATCTCGCGCGCTATGTCGTGCGTCCCCGGCGCTATCGAATATGACGCGTTCGCACGCGCCGACCTTTTTCGAATCTTATATAAAAATCTCAAACGAGATTCCAATCGGCTTTGAACGAAATATAACGTTGTCTTTCTCTCCTTATTATACCACTAATAATAGTTAGTATAAGAAAGAGCGGATCAAAGTTTTTGGGTGGACGATGCCGAGCGACGACGATGCGTTTTCGCGCGTCTCTTCGTGCCTCTGCCTCACTCCCTTTCATTCAAACTCCTCAGGTACAATGCGCAGCCGTTGCGCCGCGCTGCTGATCTCCCGACGCTCTTCTCTCAATCTATCTCTATCTCTCATACCCTCTCTTTCTTATATCGAATCGCCTGTTCGCGCGAAGAAAGAGAGGTGAAAAGAAAAAAAGAGCTCTAGAGAAAAAGAAGGGCGAAAAGCCATCGGAAGAGGCAGCCGTACGATGGTCGAAAAGCTAAAACTATTTGACGACCTTAGAGCAGGCGAGATTACCCGCTGAATTTAAGCATATTATTAAGCGAAGGAAAAGATACTAACTAGGATTTCCTTAGTAGCGGCGAGCGAACAGGAAAGAGCCCAGCATCGAATCCCGCGTTTCCGCCGCAGGGAAATATGGTGTTTGGGAGGATCCGCTTATCCCGAAGTATCGCGTCGCGTCCAAGTCCACCTTGAATTGTGCCACTTACCCGTAGAGGATGCCAGGCCCGTAGCGACCGGTGCGCGTCTCGAGAGGATCTCTCCTTACAGTCGGGTTGCTTGAGAGTGCAGCTCTAAGTGGGTGATAAACTCCATCTAAGGATAAATACGACTACGAGACTGATAGCGAACATGTACCGTGAAGCAGACAGAAGGAAAGTTGAAAAGAACTTTGAAGAGAGAGTTCAAGAGTACGTGAAACCGTTCAGGCTTAAACCTAAGAAACCCAAAAGATCGAACGGAGAGATTCATCGTTAGCCGCGCTGGCTTCGCGTCGGTGGGCGATGTCCCGCGGAGTCCTCGCGGCTCTCGCGCGGGCACGCTACCGTGCGTCGATGTCCGGCGCCCATCATCGTGCACTTCTCCCCAAGTAGAACGTCGCGACCCGCTGAGTGTCGGCCTACGGCCCGGGTGCGTTAACGTCGCGTCGCCAGTAAAACGTCACGCGACAAACCCTCGGTTGCATGGCCGTCTGTTCGGCGGTATATAGCGCAATGTATCAGGCCGCTTATTTACGATGCGTCGAGGACGTCGCAAGCGCGCGCCACGGTATTCGGACTTTGCGCCGTCCACGGTCCTGGCTTGCTTGGTTAAAGTACGGATCACCTTCGACAGGCCTGTCGAACGTTACTCCCCCCCTCGCGGGGATGGGGGACATAAACCGGTCTAGCTAAAACGCTACTGCTTTGGGTATTCTTAGGACCCGTCTTGAAACACGAACCATGGAGTCTAATATGTACGCGAATCATTGGGATTTGTCGCGAAACCTAAAAGAGTAATGAAAGTGAACATCAACCCTGGCCGTCAATCGAGGGAGGATGGGCCGCGTCGAGATGCGGCCTCGCACTCCCTGGGTGTCTCGTTCTCATCGCGAGAAGAGACGCACCAAGAGCGTACTCGTTGTGACCCGAAAGATGTTGAACTATGCCTGGTCAGGACGAAGTCAGGGGAAACCCTGATGGAGGTCCGTAGCGATTCTGACATGCAAATCGATCGTCGGAACTGAGTATAGGGGCTAAAGACTAATCGAACCATTTAGTAGCAGGTTACCTCCGAAGTTTCCCTCAGGATAGCTGGAACTCGACGTTCCCCACGGAACGCGAACGAGTCTAATCTGGTAAAACGAATGATTAGAGGCCTTGGGGCCGAATCGACCTCAACCTATTCTCAAATTTTAAATGGGTGATATCTCTGGCTTTCTTGAATTATGAACGAGCATCTTGGATCAGAGTGCCAAATGGGCCAATATTGATAAATAGATCTGGCGCAGTGGGATGAACCAAACGCAGAGTTAAGGCGCCAAACTCGATGCTCATGGGACACCATGAAAGGCGTTGGTTGCTTAAGACAGCAGGACTGTGGTCATGGAAGTCGGAATCCGCTAAGGACTGAGTAACAACTCGCCTGCCGAAGCAACTAGCCCTGACAATGGATGGCGCTGAAGCGTCGAGCCTATACTCTGCCGTCAGCGGCAAGTGGGGTGGCAACGGGAGAGCCCGCGAGCGCGTCGGGTCTTCTGAGCCTTGCGAACGAGGCCAACTCGCGTTGTCACAAAACCCTGACGAGTAGGAGGGTCGCGACGGTGAGCGCAGAAGTGTCTGGGAGCGAGTCTGCCTGGAGCCGCCGTCGGTACAGATCGTGGTGGTAGCAGCAAATACTCCAGCGAGGCCTTGGAGGACTGACGAGAAGGGTTTCGTGTGAATAGCCGTTGCGCACGAGTCAGTCGATCCTAAGCCCTAGGAGAAATCCTATGTCAATGACGGCGTACAATATACGCGAGTGTCGAAAGAAACACAGCTATAAGAGGACGAGGAGAAGAAAAGAGCAGTATAGAGTGGAGAGTTAGTATACAAGGAAGAGAAGAAGGTTGTGTGCGGGCATCAGTAGAGAAGATCACCGAGAGCTCGCACCTGTCTCTCGCGCGCCCTTCTTTCATGAATACACCGATACTCGTGAAAAGAAGACTGTGACGCCTGGTGGACACGACGCGCGAACGCGGCTTCGGTTTTCTTTATCTCTCGCGCCTCTCCTCTTCTTTTTTTTCTCTCTGTCTCTCTCGTCTGGTATGATGTATATAAAGTTACACGCCCGTCGGGCGAAAGGGAATCCTATACCTATTCCGGAACCCGGCAGCGGAACCGCATACAATTCGGGCCCTCTTAAGAGTGTTCGTCGGGGTAACTCAAAATGATCTGGAGACGCCGTCGGGAGATCCGGGAAGAATTTTCTTTTCTGTATAAGCGTTCGAGTTTCCTGGAAACCTCTAGCAAGGAGATAGGGTTTGGAACGCGAAGAGCACCGCAGTTGCGGCGGTGTTCGGATCTTCCGCTCGGATCTTGAAAATCCAGGAGAGGGCCACGTGGAGGTGTCGCGCCGGTTCGTACCCATATCCGCAACAGGTCTCCAAGGTAAAGAGCCTCTAGTCGATAGAATAATGTAGATAAGGGAAGTCGGCAAATTGAATCCGTAACTTCGGAATAAGGATTGGCTCTAAGGAGCTGGGCGTGTCGGGCTTGATCGGGAAGCAGATATGGCTGACGTGCCGGGCCAGGGCGAGGTGAACGGTCAGCGTTCTCGCGCCGGTCCCGGAATCCGAGCTCGGTCCTGTGCCTTGACCTCCCGCGGATCATTCTTGCTGCGAGGCTTCCATGGCGGCGCAAGCCGTCGCGGTCGTCATCTTCCGCCGCCATTCAACACTCAGCTCAGAAATGGCACGAACTTGGGGAATTCGACTGTCTAATTAAGACAAAGCATTAACCCTCGCTGGTGTTGACGCAATGTGATTTCTGCCCAGTGCTCTGAATGTCAACGTGAAGAAATTCAAGCAAGCGCGGGTAAATGGCAGGAGCCTAGCTATGACTCTCTGCCCAGACCGGCATTTCCTATCACCAAAGTCCGGATAAGTATCCGAAAGCAGGACTGACTAATCTGGCGATGATGCGCCGTCGCTAATCGTAGCAAATACTCAACCACCTCCGGCCGTCGTGCGGCCGGTTGTGGGAGTAAGCAGCAAACTCTCGTTCACTGTCCGAGCTTAGCACATAGGGGAGGACGAAGCAGAACTGACGATTGGGGTTCCACTTGAATACCTTCCGATGGCAGGCTCGCCTGCCGGCCTCGAAGGCGTGGACCCCTCTTACTAGAGCTGTCCGTTCCCAGGCGCGGGTATCGGTGTCTGACTGGGTGAAGCATTTACGCTGTAAAAGGGTGGCTGAGTGCCATTGTGTGTCCCGAATTGCACTTTTTCGGGACGATACGCACACAGTGGCGCGAAACAGCCCGTCCCTAGTCGTACTCATATTCGGAGAACAGTCAGAGAAGCATAGTAACCGCTTCTGTCGCATTGCGTCTCGTACGACAGGGCGGTGAAAAACTTAAAAGCGAAGCAGCTAAGGGCCGCGATCGCAGAGCGGTCACCGTGCTGCTTCTGTGGGTGCGACCTGCGGCATGGGGATTCGTCTTGTCGGCTAGGCGGGACCCCACATAGGACGTTTCGCTAGGGAGAGGGGAGCGGGGCGGAGCGGACCATTCGGTTCGCTTCGCTCCTCTCCCCCATTTTTTTTTCTCTTCTTTTCCCTTTTTCCTGCTCCCTAATGGATGGAGCGGTTGGGATCATTGATCCTCTCCGCTTCGCCCCTTTTTTTATGAAAAATTTTTAATTTTTTATGCTGCTTCCTCTCACAAATAAGGGGTGAAGTGGGATCATTGACCCTCCCCACCTCGCCCCTTTTTTTATGAAAATTTTTTAATTTTTTTATGTCACTTTTTATGGCTTCACGACGGCCGTTCTAAAACATAGGTCAGATATGACCTTGTGACCATATATCTTGTGCATTGCTGCAAGGAGTGATGGCGTGTCGACGTCGGCTTCTCAATGTTATTAACGGAATTAAACTCCAATACTGCTCTGGCTGGGCTGAAAGTCATAGTTACTGGGGCGGCTATGTTTCCTCCAGAATAATCGAGCTTCTCTCAAAGACGTCCGGATGTCACTGCTGTACTGAGCTTGCTTTATCAACGCAAATGATGTTCAGCAGGCAAGCCCGGGATCTGAGTAAGCGCAGTTGGAACGTTGATGCGATTCAGATCTCTTGTTAAGTCCTTCAGCCTCGTACCCCTTGGATCTGGTAAGGAAGCATGTCGCTGGATGCAGAATGCGAATCATAGCTTCTCCTATATCAAGTCAACAGTCTATCTCTTCGTGGTACCTGCTGGTAATTCTGTGCCAGCGAGCACAGAGCCTAAAGGGCCTTTGGCGTCGCATGCTCCCTCGGCAGTTGATCATCAAACAAAGCCATGCTCGTAAGAGGGAGCACTGCGATATCGAAACGATTGGCGACTCAAACTAGGTTAGGCCTAGGAACAAATGTACACGTTGCGGTTAGCGAGGACAAAAGCGCTGTCCTAATTAGATAGATACTTAATGACGAACTGGCATAACTATAGGAGACGATTAGAGTTACAGAATAAATCGATTGTACCGATCTTTTAAATGGAAAATGAGCAACAGATTAGGAGAAGCATCGGACGCAGGAGTTCCCGGCCTCGGGGCTCTTGTGGCGGATTTATATTCTACCGATTAGGAGGCCAATGGCGACTACACTGGCATGTACATGATTAACGATAACGAATACAAAATTTTGTTTTCACTTGTAAAAACAACAATCGGCTGTTCAATCTGTGTTAAATTAAGTAGAAAAATCGAATTGCTTAATGTTAAAAATCTGGATAAACACCTCAAAGAGCAACATGTGAATGTAGTGATAGGATGAGGATGCAGACAATGTGCAAAGATATTCCCCAAATTACACAGCATTAGATGTCACATCCCTAAGTGCAAACGAACTGTCAGAGATGAAAAAGAGTTTCGATGCATTGCCTTCGTGGACACGTTTGATATGGCATTAGGCCTATCTATGCACGAAAGTCAAGCATCCGAAACTTAGAAACGAAAAACGTAGGGAAATTGCCGAGCGACCGTATCAAAGAGTAGGTCGAAACTTATCTGTTTGGACAGAGGATGAAGTGATCCTACTCACACAATTAAATGAACAGTTTAAAAATGATAAATATCCAAATGTCAAAATTAGGGAGCACTTGCCTCAACAGACTCTGAAACAGATAAGTGATAAAAGAACACTAGACAGAGACCGAGATACCCAGGCGGATCTTAGCCAAGAAAGCGAATCGGGCGTAAGCGACCAATTAGTAATGTCCATAGAAACCGAAATAACAAACGAACAGCCACAAATAGTTAGAACTGATTGCAATATCTAGAAAGATATATTAAAATCTCATATCGTTCAAAGCGGAACAATTAACGAATGCTTTAGCTGGATAGACAGGGTATTAAATGAAATAGTATCCACTGAGGCGATAGAGGGGCAGAATGTAGAAGAAGTTCTGTTAGAATTAGAAGACTTACTTGTCGAAGATAAAATAACACGTACGAGCCAAAAACCAATAAAGACACAAATAACAACACAATAACAACAAATAACAACAAATAAAGACACAAAACATAAGAAAAGGAGAAAAGCAAATCACAACCAGAAAAAGAAGTTTGATTTTGCAAGATGTCAGGAGCTATATAATAAATGTCTCAGGAGATTAGTAGACTGGGCACTAAATGAAAGAGTATACACGCAGACGCCAACGCTCCCAGAAGCCGAAGACATGAAGAGTCTATATAGCGAACTGTGAGGGAGCGAAAAGCAGGGCCAATTAACCCTGAATGGTCCCACAAGTCAATATTGATGCGCTATTTGCGCCAACCATGGTAGATGAATTGACGTCGAGAATGAGGCGTATATAAGCAGATTTGGCAGCAGGCCCCGACGGTATCAAAAAGGTACACATCAAAAAGGCAGGTGCCCTGCAAACGATAGCCAATCTCTTTAATGTATTGCTGATTGCTGAATACTATCTCGACAGGTGGAAGAACAACCGAACCACACTAATATCTAAGGAAGTGAAGGACAGTACAGACGCAAAGAACTGGAGACTCATCACAATAGGGTCCATGTTTGGCAGAATCTGGGATCCTGGATGCGAGGAACAGGTCCCAGGTTGAGCAAACAATCCGATAAAAAGGGTTCACAAAAATAGCCGGCTGCAAGGCAAACATTAATCTCCTCCAGGCGGCCTTGATCTTCATGAAGGCAGCTAAAGGGGGGATTATAACAATCTTTGATATAGCCAAAGCTTTTAACACGGTGCCACACGCCGCGATACATCAATGCCTTCGCAGAAAAGGTATATCGCTACCTGCATCAGATTATATTAGGAAAATGTACTCCGATTGCAAAACAAAAATTAAAGCCAGAAATGACAAGACAATCGAAATAGAACTAAAGCGAGGAGTCAAGCAAGGAGATCCTCTATTATTTCGCCTTTTTTATTTAATTTAACACTCGATTTAATCATTGAGGACCTGAGCGCTAATACAGTCGGAATTAATATTCACGAAGGAAACGTATCGGTTTTAGCCTTCGACGACATGGTCCTTCTCGCCGAAAGTAAAAAAGAAGCTAAGATACAAATAAAGAAGCTCGACCTCTTTCTACGACAAATGGGGATGGAGCTTTTCGATTGATAAATGCTCAACATTCAAAGTTATAGTTGTTCACAAAACATGGTTTTTAAAAGACCCAAATATCAATGTTAGAGACCAAAAAGTTCCCTACTCCGGACCGTAGCAAACAAGGGCATATCTGGGAGCAAGATTGAAACTGTGAAGCGGGTTCCAAAAAGCGATCAACGCCGAGAATATAATAAAGGCAGTGACGAATGTAGGCAAATTCAAACTTAAGCCACACCAGAAAGTAGATCTAATTAGAACCTATCTCCTACCACATACACGAATTGATCACGAGTCCGCCACCAACTTGGATCTTAATGAAAATAGACCACGAGATAAAACAAATTATAAAGCGAATTTTACAGTTGCACCCGTCCACCACAGATGGTGTCATATACACTGCGAAAAGCCTCGGGATGCAAAGAGTTGAAACAATTGTTAAGTTGGCAACGTTAAGGAGCAAAATTAAACTAAAACAATCCGAAGATCGAAGGTGCTCAGAGAGGCGATCGATGAATTAGACGCACGTTTCAGGAAATACGCGACCTCTCTCCAAATAGCATGGCCAGCAACACTAAAACAGGTGGAAGAAGCCAGGAAGAAAAACAAAAAAGGCGAAACGGAAAGGTGGCAGCAGCTTTATATCCCAGGGACAAGACGTGAAAGAGTTTAGGAAAGATAAAATAAGCAACGCCTGGCTATACGACCCGACACTATTAAAGCGAGATTCTTGGACGCTCTAAGGTTGCGCACGAACACATTCGGAGTACGTATAGCGCTTAGGAGAGCAGACCCAAATGTCAACGTGATATGCAGGTGGTGTGCGGCACAACCCGAAACCTTGGGACACGTACTGGGGAGTTGCACTCACACGAAACCGCAAAAAATTAGACGGCATGACGAGATTAAGAACTTTCTGGTGAACAAACTATCGAAAGCATACATTGTCTTCACTGAGCCAACAGTGAGTGTGACGAACGAATTAAAAAAGCCGGATTTGGTGGTGAAAGACCAAGAGAGACTGTATGTAATTGATGTCACAGTGAGATACGAAGACAGGAGTAGTTTAAGATACGCATTTAATGAAAAGTCCAACAAATACGTAGATACGGCTGAGTTTATACGATAAAGAATTGGCTGCCAAACCGAAGAGGTTCTTCCAATAGTGGTCGGAAATAGAGGAGCTATGCCACAGCAAACACAGGCAAATTTGAGGAGACTGGGTTGCAGCAAGAACGAGATGAAAACCATCTCACTAATAGCGCTCAGGTCCTCCATCAAGATAGCTAACGCCTTTATAGATTATGATTGAACTATATAGTTTGTATTTACTTGTCTGTATTTATATTTTTTAACTTATTTATTTACTTATTTTATTTTACAGGTTGACATGTATAACGAACAGCAGCTGCCGGCTGGAATAAATTGAAAAGCCCGTTTGGCCCTTTACACCAAACGGTGCAAGTCGTTCGGCACTCGCACTCCAGCACGCCACGGCGGCGAAGCAGCGAGTCGATGCGGCGGCCGCTGGACGGATGCCTCCTCGCGGCATTCCCCGGTAACATGTGCGAAACACGTGGCCAAATCCGTCTTCCTCGAATAGAGGACTTCGCTAGCACTACTTCTTCCAAGCTCCACGGCGGATTCCTGGCAGTGCCTAACAGTATGTTTTATTAACTTGACATATTTTATTTATTTACCTATTTATTTTGTTTATTTTATTTATTTATTTTGTTATATATTTTTTTTCTTTTTTTTACCATTGTGACTCTTTAATCCTAGAATAAGTGTTAAGTTTTAACCCAACAGGGGGGTTAAACCCTAGAAGTATGTCGTAATGCCTTCTAGCAAAATCGAGATAGGTTTCAGCCAAATGCATCGTCATCTAATTAGTGACGCGCATGAATGGATTAACGAGAGTCCCTATCTACTCCTGAAAACTGCATGGCTATGAGTCTCCAATTGGCTCCCAAAGTAGCAAGCGCACCTAGATGTGTTGGTGGGAGGTGTCCTGCGGCACGTGAGGTGCACCGCTGCGGGGTGAGGTCCCCGTGTTGGCTGGCCACGTCCCCGTACTCGGCTTTCCAATCCCCTCTACTGCCAATTTCCCAAACTTCTAAATTCCCGGCAGCCCATCTCCATCCGTTCATCTCTGCTGCGCTCTGGTGCGGTGGAGGGGAACAGGGGCCGTCGTACTCGCTCACCGGGCCCAGGGTTTCTGATGTCTCAGACCCAGCGGCGACGGAACTGGGGCCTACTAATTAATTTCTTTAATTTCAGGTTTCCATCTCTTTTCATCGTCGTATTTCGTTGTTATCGCTCGGTCGTTTTAGTCCGTCCGTCGTGATATAAGAATCGACGCATAGTAATAATAGGTAGGCATTTCCTTCAAATGACGCCCGTCGCAATGTTAAGGTGTTAGGAATCGTGCCGATGACATGAATGGTCGCGAGGACGTTAAAGTCGCGGTCGCTAACGATCCACTACCTCGGGGTACCTGCTGTCCCCTCGTTGTATTTAGGCTTGGTGGCGTAGTGGTGGCTCTGCGTTGCTCGACCTCTTTTCCACCGTACTTGTGGGATTTATTATGGATTCTGTAAATTTTTCAAAACTTGTGGTGAGGAGGAGTGCCCGCCTGGCAGATCGCTTCCAGTCAGGCGCGGCCGCTGTAATAGAAGCTAGGAATGTGCCCGTCGTCGAGTCGCGAGTCCGCTCGTGTGCGCGCTTGGTGACGGCCTCCGCTTCCTCTAGAGCGCCTTGCCAAGCTGTACCAGAGCGAATCCGCGACGCGACACGTACATATGCACAGTCCCAGGGTTACAGTCTTCGTACTGTCTTTGTTAAACTCGAACGATGCGATACAATTAAAACCGCGGAAAAGTCTCTGCTTGATGTCCACTCGGGAGAGACAAAACGTGAATATTAGCGATAGATCCGCGAATAGGGAAAAATGTAGCTCCGCGATAAATAAACTTTTAATAAAACCCACAATAAACGCGTGCGTCGACCAACCCTACATTTCGTGCGTATCGAACTCCACTCCATTGCCGATACATAGAAATTCGGCACCTTCTTTGTACTCCTCTTCTTCAGCGACCACAGGAATTAGGATTCTGTAACTGAACATGAGACGTTCAAATGCAGTAACGGGTGAGGTGCGTCAGCTCGTTGCGGAAAAGTGACTTGACGTCCTGTTATTGCAGGAAATTTGCGTCAAGTAGCAAGGCACGAGCCACATTTTCGTTGGTTTAGGAAAAGAATGAGGGTGGCTGCTGCATGCTCGCAACGTCCGTGGGCTGCAGTGGCAGTCTGTAACCCTCAATTTCATATGTTATTTGTCTCGTAGCTTAGCACAACACATTGTGTCTGTGTGGAAGTGCAGGCTCCCGATTTCTCTTTCTATGTTGCATCTTGCTATTTCCAGCATAGCGACGAGATAGAGAAACACCTCAGTCACCTCGAAATGGTGTTTCATTCGCTGAGGGGGAAGAGATTGCTAGTCGCCGTTGATGCCAATGCTCTGTCATCACTCTGGAGTTCACAGAGAACAGACGAAAGAGGTGCGAAATTTGAAGGCCTCATCCGATCATTTGGCATGAATGTGGTAAATGACGCTAGACAGGGGCCCACCTTTTGGAAGACGAGATGTTCGTCGTTCATCGACGTAACCTTGACGTCGCCCTCCATGAACCAGTTCATCGCCGATTGGAAGGTGATGTTTGACTGGACGACCAGCGACTACAACGCAGTCGACATTAGGTTGAGAGTACCAAAGAGATCGGATAGAGATCAGGGTGCCGCAAACATGAGGTTCGACATTCGCCGGGCTAATTGGGAGCGGTTCGCTGAGAGCCTGACTGATCTTTTAAGATCGAAACTGGAGATCCTCGACTTATGCTCTGCATTCGAGTTGAAGAAATGGCGGAGACGCTGGCGGCGGTTCTTACCGAGGCTTGTATCGCGTCAATGCCAAGAAGGAGACGTTTTAGTAAGTCCAATCCGTGTACAATAGAATTAACGATATTCAAGAAAAGAGTATATAGGCGTGCGCTCCATAAGGAGCAGGACAAGCCCACTCGCTCTTCTCTAAAGCTGGAATACCGCTTTTTCTTGCGGAAATACAGCAAAGGGGTGAGGAAGGCGAAGCTTGCCAGCTGGCGGAAGTTCGTCACATCGCATGGTATCTCGGAGCTCTGGGGTTTTGTTTATAAATAACAGGCGAAGAAACTCCGGGTTGAGGGGGTTCTTAGCACACTCCGGCGTGGCGAATATTCCACAAAGACATTAGAGAAGACCGCCAGTTATCTCCTGGATGTGCACACTCCAGATGACCGGGAAAATGATGACACGCCCGACCAGCGTAAAATTTGTCTATCCTCAAGGATTTCCCCCGATACAGCTGACGCCTTATTCTTTACGGCGGCAGAAATAACTGTAGCATTAAAAACAATAAGGCGCCAGGATTGGATCTCATTGAGGTTTCGCTACTGAAGACTGCATGTAGGTTGATTCCCGGTCAGTTTGTCAAACTGTTTAACGGGTGCCTCCAGTGGAACGTCTTTCCCTCTATCTGGAAGGAGGGCTCACTTCGAGTCCTTCTGAAGGGCGAGGACAAGGAGTGAACCAAAATCCTACAGGCCCATCTGTCTTCTCTCCGTTATAGTGAAACTCTTGAGAAGCTTCTCAAGACACGCCTCATGGACATGTCATTGGCGCCGGGTAGAGTCTCCGATCGACAGTTCGGGTTCATGCTCGGAAGTTCGACGGAGGATGCTGTTGTGGAGTTGGCCTCTGCCTCCGAAAAGAGGTACGCTGTCGTGCTTCTCTTCAACATCTCCGGGGCTTTTGACAATGTCTGGTCCCTTGTGTTAGATAATCTTAAAAAACGGAATCGTCCGCGTAATATTTTTGAAGTGCTCCAAAGTTATTTCGATACCCGGAGGGTTAAAATCACGTTCAGTTCCACGGAGATTTCCAAGCGGGCTACGAGGGGGTGTCCGCAAGGTTCCGTCCTCGGTCCGGCCTGCTGGAACCTTATGTTCGACGGTCTCCTACGACTTCTGGACAGCATGGTCAAAAACCGGTTTGCCGCGTACGCGGATGATCTCGTTGTCGTTATAAACGGTAACTCGCGTAGAGAAATCGAAACGGAAGGCCAACGAGTAGTCGACGCAATCGTAAATTGGTGCGAGTCCGCGAAATTACAAATCTCCGAACAGAAAACGGAAGCAATAATACTAAGGAGCGACGCGATAATGCGAAATCTAGTAGGTAGACGGGGAGGAGCACGACCGAATAGGAAGTGCAAAAGTAATTAAAAGATCGCGAATTTCGAAATTAGGCCGCCAATAATAAAAATTAAAGACACGAAAATAGGATTTAAGCAAACAGTTAGATATCTTGGCGTTAATTTAGATAAATTTATGAGAGAACACACTGTAATAACTTAAATAGCAAAGTCAGATTGCTTTTTCAAAAATTAGGTAGATTAGCTAGAGCCGAATGGGGCTTGCGCTTTAGGGCACTCTCCACAATCCACCGGGGCGTGTTTGCACCGACAGTGGTTTATTCTGCTGCGGGATGGGCTGACCTGTGTACGGAGTGTGATATAGTTCTAAAAGCCTTGCAGCGTCATGTCTTAATTTTGACAACCGACGCATGCTGCAGAGCACCGTGGGAATCACTCTCTGTCGTAGCAGAAGTGATGCCAGTTGATTTACTGCTTCGGGAACATATTACGCATTATCAAATTAGAATATGAAATAACGCCAGGATCAGGAACGTTGAAATTCCAGTTGAAACAGAAAAGAGAGTCGCGTTCGAGAAAATTTGGGACGAGGCGATAAATATGTGGCAGACCAAATGGACTTCTTCCAATAAAGGTCTTTACCATTTTCATCTTCTTCAAAGACATTCGCCACAGACTGGCAACATGATCCTTAGAAACTGATCATTGGAGCACACAGGTCATCATTGAATACGGAGACTTCCGGGCGCGACAAGAGTCGCTTGGTCTCGTCAATAGTGATGTGTGCATATACGAGAGTGGAATAGACACGATTCAACACTTCTTGTTGGATTGTCCACTCTTTGACACGCAGAGAGAGGCTCTGCAAGATTTTGTTCCACAGAGCGATTGGCAATGGCCGTAGGCGGCACACTTCTTCGTGTCCAGCTCAGAGGCTTTTACAGCATTTGCTGATTTTTGCCGCGAGTCCTTCTGGTTGAAGAAATTCGAATAGTAGTCGTAGTCCTCGCTTAGGAAAAGATTATTCAGCTGGGGAAGGCAGAGTCTTCAGGTATGAAGATGCAGTCCCGTAATTTTCTTGGACAAGCCGCACTTTTGAATGATCTCGCGTCTCGTAGATTTAATTTAGAGATAAATAGGTAGGTCTCCAACCTTATATCCAATGGCTCTTGAGTCATATCCTCCCCACCCATCCTAGCCTTTCCAAATCTCCCTTCTTCAAACTTCCACTAATAACAGGGTTAGGGCGTGTATCCGGGTCGGGATACAATGGACAGGCCTCCTCGTGGTTCCCGTGAACGCAAATGTAATCAACGTGATCGCTGAGTCGGACGCGAGTGTGTGGACCGGCGAACTAGGCGGCCCTTACGAAGGACTGGTGGGCTTACTGGTGCGACCAAACTGTCCATCCTGCGCATAAGATCCCGCAAGCGCTGCTGGATTTTTCCATCGCCCGTCTCGGGGCAACGTCGTTATACAGTGGAACGGTAGTTTGTTGTGTATGTCCGATAGGGCAAGGAAACAGGAGTGCGACGTCTTCGGGCGGCGCCCTCTTACACTAACTGTCCCTATCTACTGCTCAGCTCAGGTACCAGCCTGCATAGCTGGTAAAGCGCAGACAGTTGCTTGCCCCTACTAGTGGGGCAAGCGACTGTCCTTCCATATCTTGTTGCTGGGTCCCATAGCCTGGTGATAGACTGGTAGTCTCCGCTACGGCGGAGACGGTTAAATTGGGCATATCCCAATTCCGCTGAGAGGAGCCGTGTGGGTTAGGTTTAAGATCAGACTCCGCACGCAAAACAACCATACATGACATGTCCCTATCTACTGAGAGATACCGTGGCGCTCTGAGCGTCCGGGTGACGCTCTTTACTGATCCTTGCGCCGGTGCTGATGATCCGTTTGTCCGTGACGGATCTCGGCCCGCGCAGTAATGTTCTAAGTCGATCTCGAGGTCTGAGTGACATGGTTGGAACGTGATTCGAATCGCTACGCGATAACAGTCCTCTCATTAGGACCTACAGTCTCTCACGTTCAAGTTGTGCATCCACTTTCTCGTGATACTCCTGAAAACCAACCTACTTTGGAAAGTAAGATTCGGTAGATGTAGGCTGAGTGATGCCACATCGTTGTCCCTACATAGCCACGAGCCGGCATCATTGATACTATGATTCTCTGATGGACGTCCGGGTAACATTCCCTACTGACCACGCGCACGCACGCACGAGCACACACACACACAAACACACACGCACGCACACTATATATATATATATATATATATATATATATATATATATATATTTATATATATATATTTATATAGTATATGTAATTTACTTTTTTTTCATATTTCTTTTCCATTTTATTTATTTCCACCTTTGTTTTTTTATATTATATTTTATTAATTATTTATTTATTAATTTTTTTTCTTATTTTATTATTTTTTATTTCTTTTTTTAAATTGTTTTTATATTTTGGTTTAATTTTATATTTATTTTATTTATATATTTCTTTTTATTATATGTTTATTTTTCTCAATCTTTCTATTTGTCTTTCTATTTACTTTTATTTTGCGTGCTTATGACTTGTATATTATATACATAAAACGTTGCATGAAGAAAAGCTATGCGATATATGAATCAATTCTTTATTCTTATGCAAAAATACTAAATTATTTGGTTATAGCATCTTGCTTTGCTGTTCTCATCCCATAGAAGATATATATCTTCTATGAAATAAAAATGCATATAAAAAAATTAATTTATTTGTATAGAAGAAAAATAGCAGAAAGTTACGTTCATAAAAAAATAATATAAGCAAATGGAAAGGAAATGTTATAACTAGTAAACAAAAATAATAAATGACGTAGGACAAAATACGTTGCAAAAAGCGACGCTATAATCAAACAATTTGGCGCTTTTCCGTAAGAATAAAGAAATGATGATATCGCGTCGCTTTTCTTTGAGCAACATTTTCGTAATATGTAGAAGCTATGAACATACAAAGATAAAGGTAAATGAGTGAGATAGAAATGTTGGAAAAAATAGAGATGTAGTAAAGAGAGATATAGAATAAACGTGTAATCAAAAAATGAAAAGTTAAAAACACAATTAAAGAAAAGAAATAAGAAATTAATAAATTATAATGCAAAACAGCTATTAATTTTTAGATTCAAGAGAGAAGATTGATAGATATTTTTTATATTACCAAATATGCATGTTAGCAGAATAAATAAATTACTTCAACATAAAATGTAAAAAAAAATTTTGAATATTTTCACTTTGAAAAAAAGTTTACTTGCTTATAAATATATAAACAAGCATAAACATATATAAACATATATAAATATATCTATATAAAATTATCAATATATATTTTTTACATTTGCTATAAGAATCCTCACGACAAATTATTATTTAGCTTTTAATTTCTAAACACAGAAAAGAATGTATTATGAATGTACATATTTTCTATTGATATATATATATATATATATATATATATATATATATATATGTATATATATATTTATATATATAATTTGTACATTTGTAAATAAGTATGTATACATGTCATATATCATGTATATATATCAATTGATAAAATATATCTAAAATATATCTAACCTTTTTTCCATTTAGAAATTAATAAATAGCTAAATAATAATCAATTGTCATGAAAATTCTTACAGCAAATGTAATATATATATATATATATATATATATATATATATATATATATATATATATATATATTGATAATGTTATATAGATATATAAATATATTATTCGTCTGAAGTATATATATTTATTTCGTTTGAACATTTAAATAAAATTTATTTGTATGCCATTTATATACATATTTGATAACATCAATGAATAAAATATCAATTCAATTTTATTTTTTCCATTCATAAATTAATAAATAGCTGTAAATAATAACCAATTGTCATGAAGAATTGTAAATGTAAAATATATATAGATCATATTATATAGATATATTATATATTATATATTATATTTAGAAAATAGCAAAATAGAAAAAGAAAATAACTTACAGCATTTTTCATGTTATAAAATACATAATATAATTTATTTTTATGTAGGAAAATAAAATGGAATATAAAAAGAATTAAAAACAAATATAATAAAAGAATAGAATAATATAACAAAATGCCAATATAAAAAAATATAATAATACAGTAGCAGAGAGAGAGAAAGAAAGAGTGGGGAGAGGGGGAGATAGGGGGAAACAGAGAGGGAGAGAGAGAGAGAGAGAGGGGGAAAGAGAGAAAGAGAAAGCTTCATTTATTAAGAGCTCTGGAACAAAATCCCTTCAAGCGCCAAATAATAATACATTAAAAAAAAAAGAAAAATACATTAAAAGTAACTATGTGTGCGCAAAGTGTTTAACATGCAAAGAATGTGCTTATGTGTGAATATGTACGCTATGATTGATAATCTTTAATCTTATGGCATGCCAGAGAGAGATGCAAGAGTATACTGAGCATTCAAGAAACATTCTTATTTATATCCCAATCATGAAGAAGCATAGATGAGCAATTGCAAATAGAGCCTTTGTTTAAAATCCGCCAGTGTCGTCGCACTCCGAATAGGCTGAGGGAGACCATTCTAAATCCTAGCCAATGTGTCTAAAAGACCGTTTATATAATTCAGTTCTACATTGTGGCAGAAATAGCATATCCCTCGGAGCTCTAGTGGCATGGTCCGTTGTTGTGATCCTACAGTTGAAATTGAAGTGTAGAAGACTTAATTGTTTAGTTTCTAATATCTTATACAATAGGCATCCAACAAAGTAAGCTCTTCTAGCGTTGACCTTAAGCCAACGTAGCCTTACATAATAAGGTGTAACGTGCTCATCGGTCCTCACATTAAAGATAAATCTGACACAAGCATTCACTGCTCTATGAAGTCTCATATTATGTTCGGTTGTCATGTCCGTATAAGTTGCACAGCAATAATCAACATCTGGATAGAGCAGTGAAATGACGAGCTTAGATTAAAGAATTTCCGGCAATAGGTGCCTGCAGAGTTTTAATTGATATAGAGCTGGATGGATTCTGTTTGTCATATTAGTAACCTGCTTCTCTCAAGATAAAGTATTCATGATCGTGACACCAAGATATTTAATAGATGTAGAATATTGAATCCCATGGACCCATCCACTCTTATCTCAGGAAGTGTACTCAGATCAATGGCTTTGACAAATCTCGATGTTCCCATAATTATAGCCTGAGTCTTATCTGAGTTTAAGATGAGTCTGTTAGTAATAAATCAGCCCAGAATAGCATCAATGTCCTCGTTGACCTTCCGGATAGTCAGATAGATCTCTTGGTTCACAATGAATGTAGGCTTGAAGATCGTTAGCATAGAAATTGTACTTGCAGTGCTTGACCACAAGACTAAAATCAGCTAAATATAGAGTGAAAAGCAAGGGTCCCAACACAAAGTCTTGAGGCACCCCAACCCGGACGAGAGATGGAGACGAGGTAGTACCCTCTACGCTATCTTTAACCGCCTGAGTCCGCTCAGTCAAATAAGAGTGTATCCAACGCAGGACACTCTTAGAAAAGTTTAAGCTCTTCAATTTCTCGATTAGCAGAAAATGATCCACTCTATCAAAATCCTTCGAAAAATCGAAGAAAACAGACACAGTGACCATCCTACGGTCAGCCGCGTCTCACTTCGTCCAGCAACTTAATCAGACAAGTTTACGTAGAGTGGTTGTTCCGATAAGCAGACTGACATGGATCGTATAAGCCAGAATCCTCAAGATAAACACGAAACTGCACGCAAACTATCCGCTCCAACGCCTTCGACAAAGTAAAAAGTATAGATATTGGTCGATAATGTTGCACTTATGTAGGATTCTTGACTTTAGAAATCGGACAGATAAGAGTCGATTTCCACTTTACAGGGAATACACTATTCATCAAGAAGAAATTTAATAGATGCTCCAAAATAGGCAGTATACAGTGGATTGTCAGTTTCAACAATCTCAAGGAGATGCCATCCCCTCCAACTGCATTTGATTTGGCCCTGGAAATCACTCTCACGATATCCCGCGGCACTATATAATTCCAGTGGAAGTTCCTGTCATCAAAATTCTCCGCAAGCATATCCCCCAGAGAGCTATCCTTAATATAATCAGCATGCTCCGCATTATGTCCAAAGAATGCATTAAGTTCTTCAACAGAGTGCGAAAGACTCCATCCAGTATTCCTGACCTTAATAAGACCTAGATGTCTCAACCTGCTCCAGACCTCAGATGCCTTGCCCTCTCGATTGAAGATGTCGACATAATACTCGCGCTTTGCAAAACGCACAAGATTTTGTGATTTGTTGAGCAACATTTTGTATCGATCATAAAATACGTCATTTTTATGCCTGCGCTATGTTCTTCTGGCCAGATCTCTATCGCGCATCACCAAACTTATCCACGGACACGTCAGTCCAGTCGATGTCACCAACATCAGACTGGAAAGATGCTGCGTCAAAGCCACTCCAATCTTTGCAAACTACAAGTCTCTCATGACGAAACTGCAGTTTTATCCCGTACCTTATAAAGATAAGATCATGTACTGATAGAAATGCTACTCCACGCTAATCAAATTTCTTAAGTTTATCCCTGTCATCAATAATGCACAGATCTAACAGCGTGCTGGAATTCTTCAAATGATGAGTGGACATAAACGTCACCAGATATAAGCTCGACTCAAAGATAAAGAAGCCAAGCTGCTGACTATCAAAAGTGTTTTGATTCATGTCAGCATTGAAGTCTCCTAGGATGACCTAGGAGTGCCTATTGTTTACCTGGAATTCCAAAAATGATTGAAAAAACTTGTTCAGATAACCTGAGTTCGGGGGTCGATATACCACCGCTAGTAAGAGTTTAGATCTATCGTATATGATCTTCGCCATAATAAATTTTGGTCTACCCGTAACAGATCCATCAGAGCAACAAAGAATGGAGGCGCGAAAATGATCCGCTAGATAAAATGCCACTCCACCTCTAGATCTTCCAATTCTATCACACCTAAAGAGAGAATATCCAGGCAGTCTGATCATAGCATCGGTAATAGCAGGTCGAAGTCACATCTCCGATATACAGATGATGTGAAAGTCAGCACAGCAGTAGTAGTGATAAAACTCATCCAAATGCGCGAAGAGCGATTGGCAATTGAAATGGCAAATTTTAAGGTCCTCAAAGTCATTTATTATATCATTCATAGCTGGTGCTGGCTATTTTTCTTAACTCTTCTACCCAGTATCGAACATTTTGCAGCATCCATAGCGGAGTGAGCCAAGTCACCATGATGACGCTCACAGTTCAAACACTTAGGTGGCTGATCTCTATTCCTGCAATCCTTCATCTCATGAGCCCCAGCACAATGTCCGCAAGAAGGTTTATCTTTGCAATCTTTAGCAATATGACCAAACGTGAGACATATATAACACTGCACAATTTTCACATGATCCGCAAATGAGAGCAGGCAGAGTAGCGCAAGTAGATCCGTCCACTTCCGAGAAAGGTCCTTCGAACCGCTGATGACCTCCAATATGCAGCTGGTAATGCGAATGTCTTGTTTTGGTGTAAAAATATAAACAATCTTCACGTTATTCGCAAATACTCACTCAGGTTCTGAGCCAGAAGTTCATCCTCAATCTCTTTAGCCGACATATCAGCAGAAACTCCGTGTATAATAAGCTTAGGATTCAATTTCATGTTCTCACGCACCGTCAATCCAGCTCCCGTAAGGCTAAGGTGAGTCTTGATCTTCTCAATGTCAGGAAAGAATGCCTCAATCCTGATGCCGTTATCTCGTGCATAAGATATCCTCCTGAACTTAAACCACAGTCAGCCGGTTTTAAATCCCTGCACAAGATATCTTTAGTGACCTGAGGTGAGACGTATTTATCGCTCTTATTCTCACTCGGCTCCACCAGAAAGCTAGTGGTGTCAGACACCTCCACCGTCGATCCGCGAGACATGTACCTTAAATCCTGAAGCACCAACAACAGACGCTGTGCGCGAAAATTATAAGTGAGCTTGCGAGCGAGCGTGCTCCAAAAAGTCAAGCGCGAAATGAGACGGACGACGGACAGACACCCGCGAGTATCGAGACGCGATTAATTCTAGGACGAATATAATATGTACACTTTTTACAAGATTAATTACACGTGTTATACTACTGTAATTCGGACGCGGCGAATGAACAGCAATAAATCGTCTGTCTCGGAATAACTCCGGTAGTCACACAAAGGCACTGAAATATATGACTATTTCTATAAACGAAACCGAATTTCTTCAATCACCTGAATAGCGTACACGCATCGATTACTCTGAGCGGAATGTGCGGACTACGGCCGCCGGCTCACTTATAAAGTCACCGCCTTCTCGAAGGATTCAGAAGGTTCCCGAAATTTGTTCATTTCCGCCGACTGTTTTTATATGACTTGTTTGTCATAATTTCATCTTGGATCCTTCGAGAAGGGCGACGGTGTTTGTTGATGCCTCGCGTTTTCGCTCGGTCGCAGAAACGCCGCCTCGCATCGCGCACGCGGCGACGACGCGGTCGCGCGGCAACAACATGCTAACTTCGAGATGGAATGACAATCTCGAACAGACGCATACGATTTGTTCTTCTCACTTGAAGCTCCCGCAAAAATAATGTTACTCCTCACATTATTTATTGCTTCTTTATTAAAGTCATCTAGCACCTCCATAACAACCTTAATATCCACCACCGTACAGCCTGTAGATGTGATGATCTCTCATCAATTAAACTGGTTAAAACCGTGGACACATCCATAAAAGTATCTCTGCATGCATGGAAAGCAGATTCAATAATTCCTCTTTCTTACAGCGTTTCCATATTGGACAAAAGCAGCTTAGACACAGCTTCAGTATGTCTATTTACCATAGCCCTAAGTGCATTTACTCTCGAGGTATTCATTGCATCAATATTTGCTCTCTCTGGCATACCTGAACGATTTAATAGTGCCGTGCTCGAAGACTGTCTTGTAAGTCTCCTTCTTTATACGCCACTGTCAACCTGCCCACCAGCACCTACGCCGGCATCCATCCTTCACTCGTAAACAAAAATAGGCCTAGATCGAAAAATACCCACGGTAAGATTCACTCCAAGAAAAATCCAGTCGAAAATCCTAGAAACGGTCCAACAGCCCAGTCAATTGATCAGTACAGAAACTGCATGTACCAAAAAGTCAAGCAGAGGAAGCAGTTGACAAATTCTAAAAAAAAAATTAATGCCCCAAAGGGCAAAAAGCGGCAGAAATCGGCGCACAAAAACAAAATGACAAGAATACACGTCGTCTCACCCGTCAACAGAAAGGAGGAAGAGGGGAGAGAGGAGAGGGAGGAGAGGGGGGTGACGGGGATAGTGAGAAGGGTAGAGGGGGATAGAGAGAGGGGGAAAGAGGGGCAAGAGAGAGAGGAGAGGTGGAGAGAGGGAGGGAGGGACAGAGAGAGGGAGAGGAGCGAGAGAAAGCAATATGTATACGCATTGAACGAGCAATTAGAAAGAGACAGATTAAGCATGTGATCAGAAAAAGAAAATACGAGAAACTGCTATAATGTTAGGACATACATGTATATTACTCTCACGCATGAAAGGGACAAAAATAGTACGATTATGTCCGTCCTTATCATGTAAAATGCAGCTCTGTCTATCGCAATATCACGCAACTAATCTAGTGCTCTGTTTTACTCTTGAGCCTCGATCTCGCACACACACATATGTACGAAATTTTTATAAACAGTAATCTTTTTTACTAGGCTCCTAAACACATTTCTAAACGTTCACTTATATTCTTTCATTTCCGAGTGGAGACTTATCTTATTTTGCACATATATACTGCAAAATTTTTATATTAAACAAATATTGTTACGACCTGATAAAGAAGACCTGATAAAAAACTGTAATTTTTTAGTTTTTTTTCTGTTTTTAACATAAACTCAGGAAGTCTCATCTTTGTTTTGATATATACTTAAATCGTGGAAAAGGATTTATAATTCTATTCAACAAAAAAAAAGGATTTCCGTGTACAAAAGTAATCGTTTTATTCGGTAAAACAGACGACTTATGCTTTCCCTTAACAAATGAATATGTATATGAAACTTGGTTGAATACACTGGCAGAATATACGTAAACTTCAGTCCAATTGTTCAATCGTAAACAAGTTGATGAAATTGAACGCATGTTTATAGTAGATTTTAAACAGTATAAAGGTATTGATCCAGAAACAACTGATGATCTCTTTAAAAAAATTTCATTGGAAGCACAAGAAGCAGCAAAGGAATATGTACGATTTGTGATTAGAAGCAAACTTGGTCGCACAGTATCTGTGATATTAAATAATAGTTTATTAGAATGTATAAAATTAATATTGCAATTTCGCGAAAAGGCTAAAGTTTCTGTACAAAATCCATATATCTTTGGTCTTCCAAGTTATAATCGAAAACGTTTTTAAATATTTAAGAGCTTGTGTTTTTATGAGGAAATTTTCTGAAGATTGTAATGCAAAAGTTGCACATTTATTACGCGGCACTAAGCTAAGAAAGCACATTGCTACATTTTGTGCAAGTATGGAGCTTGCTGACACTGAAATATCTGACCTTGCAAATTTCATGGGACATACTGAAAAAATACGTAGAGAAGTGTAGGCAACCCATTATTAATCGTGATATTTTGAATATTACCCAACATTCAGAAACGGCTCATGAATATGATTCTCAAAGTACAGAAGAAAATTTTAATGAAGATAGCAGCAATAACAATGAAGAACATATGGTGGAAAATTTTATCTATATCAGAGAAGAAAATGTAGAAACAGCTAATATAAGTAAAGGTATAAATTATAAAATTATTAATTATATATTCATTAATAATGTTAGTGTTATGTAAATCATAAGAACATTGTAGTTATTAACATAAATCTTTTTAAAAGTTATGAAATAAAAAATCTATTAAAACGTGTATATTAACTATGTGATATTTACAAATGTAATATGTATATTAATTACAGAAACAAATGATAATTGCTCATGTGATACATCTAAATCAGGAATTTCAGCTAGACCAATTAAAAGACATTCTAGTAAGTATTGTATTATAATATTTTATTTTAAATTTGTTATTTACCATAATAAATATATCATAATAAGTTTATGTGGATGTGTGTTTGCGTGTTGCAAGCTATACTATGATATACTCTACTAGAGATCATTATTGTGTCAATTATTCTTTAAATATAAGATAACATTTATAATTTATAACAATTGATTAATCAATGAGATAATCTTAAGTCTAAATCTATTTTTATCATGTTTCCATCATGTTATTTAACAGGTTACTTAACATGATGCAATATAAATATGTAGATTTAGACTCAAGATTATCTCATTGATTAATCAATTGTTATAAATTATAAATGTTATCTTATATTTTGAAAACAATTGACACATAATAATCTCTAGTAGAGTATATCATAGTATAGTTTGCAACTTTCTCATATACACATACACACACGCGTGCGCGCATGTACACGCAATCCACACATCCAAGTTAAAATTTAACAATATCATAGTCTTTCAATGAAATAATTGATCGATCTAAATTCATAAATTTACATTATACCTCATTAAGTCTATTTAATTGACAATGCTTTAATTGATTTTATTAATTCCCTAAAATTTAAACTAAAACAAATTTAATAAATCTAATGATCAATAACGTTATAGCCGATCAAGTAAATTATTTATAGTGTAAAATAAATTATAATTTATAAATTGATTCTATAAGTATTTATTTGAACTTATGCAGTTGATACAGAACAAAATTCTAATAATATTATAGAAAATAACTAATTTCTTTTTGTAGGTTCTCCATATGATCACACAAAGCAAAAATGATGGAGTGAACAGGAAAAAACTGTCGTGTTAACAGCATTTGATCAAATCATAAGGAATGGCAAATTATTATTATACCTTCTTCACAAGCAATTCATGATATTATAAAACAAAATCCTTGCTTAAAATATAGATCATCACTGCAAGTAAAAACATGGTTGCACAATCAACTTAAACAAATCAAATCAAAATCAAATTAATTTTCTATTAATTTTGCTATATTCTTTTGTATTTTTTTCTGAGTCAAATGTATTCTTGATCCTCCAGATGTTTTGCTGTTCACATATTCACGATATTGTAAATAATATTTTGTTAAGCTGAAAGCATAATATACACAATAAGATAAGTTATATCAAGTTTATGACATTAAAATAAGCACAATTATTTTCTTAAAAAACAAATGCAATATGTTTTGTTTGTCAAATATGTAATATCTTTATGTTCGTCAAATATGTCAAAATTATTTTAATTTAATCAAATTAGAATTAATATTCTATATATTTGTTTTTTTTTTGTTCTGTACTCAAGTTTTAGTTATATAAAAATATGTAAAGATGAGAAAAATATAATGAATTTATTAAGATGAACCCGAGACTTCCGTTTCCGGTGTCTGGTAGTGTACCTCATTAGTTAAAAGTCGAAGTCATCAAAATCGGCGCACGAAATCGTCGTCGTCGGCATCAGTCGAAATCGCGTCTCTTTCATGCGGGCTCGTCAGGAAAGTCATCGAGATCCGCTGGATCCTCCATCTCGAAATGAAAGTCATCCAGGTCGGTCGTCATCTCGAAACCGGATCCGTCCTCAGGCTCGAGATCCGGCGCATCAAAATCAAAATCGAGATCTTTCAAATAAGTCCGGCGTCGAGAGGTCACTCTAATCGCAGATCGAAAATCAGAGATCTCAGAAAACATAAAGATCGGCATAAAAATAAAGGATCCTCGAAATCAAAATCCGGCATCCCGAAATAAAGATCACTCAGGATCCAGCTTTTACGTCGGCAGCATCCGAAAATCATATCCGGTCGGCAGATCCTCGGATCCAGGCGCTCTCGTCATCGGAAATCATCGAAATAATCGAGATCGATCAAAAGATCGGCATCCGTCGGCGCTCATCTGAATAAAGTCTTTGAAACAATGGCAATCGAGTAATCCTCTGTCGATCCGTCATCGCGTCAGTCGATCGGCATCGTTCATCGGTCATAAAGGATCCATTCGATCAGGCGCTTCATCAGCGTCTCGATCGTCTCGCGCATCGATCAATCCAGATCTCGTCGGCGCGCGGTCGTCCGGATCTCGGCAGCATCATCGTCGAAGTCGAGTAAAGGCGTCTGAATCGAGAATAAAAGCTCAAAGAAATCGTCGCGTCGATCTCGTATTAGAACATCGTCGGGAATCGAAATTGAAAAAGTCGGCGTCGGATCGTAAGTAATCGTCGCTTTCGTTAGATCGGCAGATCGAGATCGTCAAAGGATAAGATTCGTCGGAAAATAAGTCGTCGTATCGGAAGGATATTATCCGGCTCCGGTCAGATCGATAAAATCCGTCGAAGATCATCAATGTCCGTCGGCTCCATCGGTGTCGGGGATTATGTTAGAAGGGTTAATGAGAAGGCTGGAAGTTGAATGAATGGACAGAGAAAAGGCAATAGAATATTATTAATTAGGGACACAAAACGAAATTTCATTAGAAAGGAAAAAAAAGAATTATAGGAAAGAAAGGATTAGAAGATCAGATCGCGTCTCGAAAGGAAGATAGTTACTGAGATAGTCGAAAACAGGAGTGGACAATATTAATGTCCCATGAAGGAGATAGAGAATATGGAGAAACCGTCTAACTCGTCTTAGAGATCAAAATCTTAAAGTCCCTAAATTAAGTAGAGAATGGAATATCGGTCCGGCGTCATCAAATTCGTTCCGATCAAAAAGATCGGCAGATCGCGCGTTCATCCATCGATCGTTCCGAGAACCATCCGGCGGTCCGGAAAACCTCATCGTCGAGAAAATCGGTAAAGTCGTCCGGAAAATCAAAGGTCCGTCAAGAATAATCAGTCTATCAAAGATCAGCGCGATCGTCCGGATAAAGTCGCGGCATCGCCAGGCAAAAGTGGAACAAAGAGATCAGCGCAGAGCATCCATCCGCGTCCGGAAAGAAGTCAAAAATCAATTCAGGATTCCGGTCGTCGCGCGTCGGCGTTTTTAGCAATGGAGGAGTGGGATGGATATTTTAAAAATCTATTGGAGGAGGTGGCTGGCAGAATAGTGATAGGTTAGAGGGTAGGAATTAGGATGGATGAGGAGAACATAAGTAGGAATGAGATAAGGTCAGCGATTAGAAGACAGAATGATAATAAAGAGGTAGGGATGGATGGAATTCCGGTGGATGTGTGAAAATACGGAGGGGAGAAGATGGAGGAATGGGTGTGGAGAATATATAATAGGGTGTGGAAGGATGAAGGATGGATAGATGAGTGAAGTGAGGGGGAGATTGTGCCGATGTTAAAGAAGGGGGAGGAAGAGAAGGTAGAAGAGTATAGGGTGATGTCGCTGACGCTTTATAAGATGTATGCTTCGGTGTTAGCAAGTAGATTAAGTGATGAGAAAAAGGGTGTAACGTCCTGCCAATTTTAAAAACTATATTTTAGCTAGTAATTAAGTACCGCTTTTATCCCTACAAAATACCTATAGAATAATTATGTAATCCATTTGCTTTTATTT
Organism: Cataglyphis hispanica; assembly: GCF_021464435.1. Classification (NCBI taxonomy): domain Eukaryota; kingdom Metazoa; phylum Arthropoda; class Insecta; order Hymenoptera; family Formicidae; genus Cataglyphis; species Cataglyphis hispanica. The sequence continues at coordinate 3,877,696 of NC_065977.1, read as the reverse complement.
TAATTGTTAACTAATTTCATTAATCGCTTATTATTTTTGTTCCATATGGTTATTTAGCCTAAAACCTGAATATATTTTAATCCTTTTAGTAATAATAATCGATGGCGCAAGGAATTGAGAATTCCTTGGATTGACGAATCAGGAAACATTATTTAGAACTAGCTAGTTGTACAGCAGTGACTTTCTAGAACTAACCTGCTGATTACTTTAAGAACGAGCTTGCGAGCGAGTTTCATACTCGATAATATCGATACTAATATATAACTTTTAAGATTTTAATACTTAATCATACAGACAAATATATATAATAATTACTCACTCTTAAATTGAGGAGTAAATGCGCCGTACTTTATGGAATCATAAAACGTATATAATAATAATTTGTTGACTATAATTTGTTGAATATTTATAATTATTTTATCCAAAACATCACATATAAAACTTCCAATACTATATCCAATACAATTATACTTTATAAATAATTAAAATCATATTAATTAAAACAGGTTATTATATAATGCGCAAATGCTTCCATAAAGAAATGATTTTAATAAAATTAATATGCTTTATTGTAGTATCTATCAAGCGACCATAAATATAAATTTAAGAGGCTTATATTCTATGGAATCATAAATTATATACATTGCATATAATACAAATAAGTTATCTAAAATATCTATATTTTTAAACTATAGAATGCCATAACTTTAATTAAATTGCCAACTTATTATCAGAACTGAAATAAATAGAACAAATGATTCCATAAATTAATAAGCATAAATATTAACCATATTATTAAGGATTTTATATTATAAAATATTAACTAAGCTTAAGAAGAGAATGCGCATAAAAGGCCTCATGTTAGTGAAACCTGATATTGCGAGCGATAAGTCGAACGGACATGCGACGGCTACGACCACGAGCGCCGAAACTCAATAGACAGATAAACATATCGATCGACAATTCTCAGAAGAATTGTTGTTAAAAATCTTTCTTCTCAAAAGTCCTTCACTGAATCATTCTAAGAATCTTCCAGAGCGCGACGCGTGTGCTGCGCACGGCCCGAAGACCCTTTGTTTCGACAGTATATAAGCCGGCGATTTCGAACCTTCGGGGCAGTCAAATCGGGGCAGTCAATTCAGAGCATTACGTTCATTGCAGTCAAATCGGGGCAGTCAATTCAGAGCATTACGTTCATTGCAGTCAAATCGGAGCAGTCAAATCGGAGCAGTAAAATCGGAGCAGTCAGTTCGAGCATTTAGTTCGGGGCATTACATTCAGATCATTCAGCATTACGTTCATTGCAGTCAATTCAGAGCATTACGTTCAGATCATTCAGTCATAGCATTACAGTCAGTTCGGTCAGTCAATTAAGAGATCTTCAAGCATTCGAATCATTTATTCTTAGCTAACATTATTCATTACTAATTCCTTACTATTTCGTACAAGTATTCGCTCCGTATTATTCGTTCATTGTTCGCGTACTATTCATTATTCCATTTCGATTAATATAATTGTCGATTCAGTGTTAAGTTGTGTAAAACTAAAGAAATAATAAAGAACTTTGTGCATACATCTGTGTACTTTTATCCGGCCTACTTCATCCACGACCGAGGTCTTAAAGGACGAGAGAAGGGCTTAACAAAGTACGACCAGAACTTGAACAGAAGGAAAGATTTTTCTGCCACATCACGGTAAATACTTACAATTACTATAAATCTCATCTTTCCATAAATATTAGAAACTTTATTTGAATTAACTGACAACCCCTAATATCAATTAATTATCTTTTCATCCTCTAAATAATAAGACATCCTCTGTCAAGCATTAGCATGTGGCTGACAGTTTCCAGTCAGTCAACTTTAATCTATTATCCTACTATTATTTAAAACACACCCCTAATATCAATACTAAGTAAGATTTATAAATTCCATGCAAAATATATACTACTGTTGTCATTTGAACCTGACTTAATCTTGCAACACTTTGCTCTTTTTCCCGAAAATCCATCGTTGCCGAGCGCTTATGGTGCCCCTGGCGACTTCCTCCTTTCTTCTTGAATTCTTTATATAACCCTTAAACCTAGTTGCCGAGCGCTGATCGAGGTGCCCTGGCGGCGTTTCCTATCAATTTAAAAATCTCCCACAAGAAATGACAACAGGAGATTAAATTAAAATCAAATTTATTATCTAATTTTCTGAACACAACCCAATCCTTGAACCTAGTTGCCGAGCGCTAATTACGGTGCCCTGGCGACATTCGACCTCTTTTCTAAACCTTCCCTTTCTATCAGAAATTTAGAGTCATAATATAATCAAGTATTGATATTAAATAAAAGACCTTATCCTTTAGACAATTCTCATAATAAATTAATTCGATCTAACTAACTCTCTATTATTTAGTGTCCACAATTTGTTAACTATCCTTAATTTCTATCATAATGTTCCTTTTCAAATCTTAATTCTCTCTTAATAACTCTTACGGTTTCTAATTAATATATATATATATCTTAAGTAACAAGCCCCTTGCATATGGTGAACCCGCAATACAAGCGGACTTGCCGCTAAAACGCAACCATAATCGATATCCTTCTTTTATTATAATATTAAAAGTCTATTCTTTAAACCTGATTAACCTTCGAATTACATATACCTAGTTGCGTCTATATCCCTAAAATACCTAGTGAAACTTCCTAGTAACCAAATAGTTCCGCGCCTACATCATTCCCCTAGATCCACTAGATTAGTCCTAGCTCTCGGCGTCCCTGGGGTATAGCCGGTGGAAGCAGGTTGCCCTATAAAAGTAGAGAGCAATCTTTTTCTCACTAACTGAGGTATAGAGAGAGAAAGAGCGTCGCTGAGACGTAACAAGGGATTTGTACCGCAGAATTAGACGGGATTCAGGAAAGGGTTAGGGACAATTGACAACATATTTGTGTTGAATTATTTGATGAATAGGCAGTTGGATAAGAAGGAAGGAAAATTAGTGGCATTCTTTATAGATCTGAAAGCAGCGTTTGATTCGGTAGATAGGAGGAAATGGTGGAAGCGATGAAAGAGAGAGGGGTGAGGGAAGGGCTAGTTAGAAGGAGTGAGGATATTTTGATGGAGACTAGAAACAGGGTGAGGAGGGGGGAGGATATGGGAGCAGGGTTTTGGACAGGAATGGAAGTAAGGCAGGGATGCCCATTGAGCCCTCACATATTTAATTTGGTGACGGCGGATATAGAGGAGGTAATAAGTGGAGGAGGATGGGAAGGGGTTAGATTAGGGGAGGAGAGAATTTATACTTTGGCATACGCGGATGATGTGGTTTTGATTGCGGAAGAGGAGGATGGAATAAGGAATATGATTGAAAAGTTAGAGGGTTATCTGGAAAAGAAGGGGTTGGATTTAAAGTGGGGAAGTCGAAAATCTTAAGGTTTAAGAAAGGAGGAAGAAAAGAAAAGAATGTAAGTTGGAGATGGAAAGGGAAGGTAGATAGAGGACGTAAAAGAATTTACTTATTTGGGTTATGCAATGCAGAAGAATGGAGGACAGGAAGCGCAGATAAGAGATAGATTAAGGAAGGGTGCTGCTGCAATGGGCCAGGTTTGGGGAATTGGCAAAAAAGAGGTGGGAATGGTCGAGGAAAAGATCGCGGTTCGCCAATCGCTCGTCAGACAATGCGTCGCGTCTCGGAAGTCGAAACCGAGCTTCGGCGTCCGAAAAATTCGGCGTCGATAACCAGAATCGATCCGGAAATTTCACAAACCTCATCACGGCGTCGAAAAGATCCGAAATATAAAGGCAGGCAATCTCGAGGATTCAGCTCACGTCGGTAAAGTCAGAAGTCGGAAAATTAAAGAAAAGTCTCCGATCCGGGTCATCGGGCGCGCGTCATCAGTTCAGGCTCGTCGTATAAATATCGTCATCAAAAATAAGTCAGAAGTCATTCAATTATTATCGCTTCCGTCGAAGATCGGCAGGTCAGAATATCAGTCTGGAAATCAGAAGTCGAGATCAGTAATAAAGCATCGATGTCCGTCACATCAATTCGAGAGAAACTCAGTCATCGTCGAGATCGACGCAATCTCGGCTTCTCAGCTATTCAAAGGCGTCGTCGCGTGTTAAACTAACAAAATCCCGAATGGATAAAATAATCGAAATCCGGGAGTAAAGGAAAAAGATAAAGAAAGATGATCGGATTAAGAATTAGGATTAGAAGATAAGATTCATGAGGAGGAGAGATAGAGAAGAGAAGGAGGGAAAGTAGGTGGAAAGAAAGAGAGAGAGTAGAAGAGAGAAAGAAGAGTGATGTGGGATGGTGAAGGAAGGTGTATGAAAGGAATGGAAACGCGATATGAACCGGAAGCGGAGGTTAGAGTTAGAGCAGGGCAAGTAGCGGTGTATGTGTGTGTTTGTGTAGGCAGAATAAAAATAGGTAGAGGTTAAGATAAGATAAGTTAGAGTTAAGATAGTTGTAAGCTAGAGTTGAGGTAAATGTAAGAAATTGTAAGAGATTGTAATCCCAAGGGAGATCAATAAATCGTATATCTATCTATATATTAAAATGAACCCTAATCTGATCCTTCCAATGTTTTAACATAATAAACTCATATGTGCAATAAGTTTTGTTACATTCAGCTAATGTTTTAATTTTTTCTCATTTAAGGACAAATGTTAGAAAGATAAAAATCATTATTGAATATCATTAAAAAAGTAATGCATCACGTTAATAGTTAGATATTTAAAGTATACAATAGAAATTAAATAAAAGACATTAAATGAATGTAATTTTATCAAAATCTAAGATGGTAAAATAAACATTTATTAACAAATTTTTTATATATTTAAGATTAGTATAAGATATGCATGCTGTATTTCATTGATGACAAATTTTTAACGATAAATACACTAAAAATTTAGTAGATAAATTTTGTTTTTCATCTTAAATTTTGATAAAAATACATTCATTTGATGTTTTTTTCGTATAAAAATAACTGTTAGAAAATTAAAAATCGTTATTTGATACTATTAAAAAAGTAATACATTGTTAAAAGATATACTTTTAAAGAATGAGATAAAAATTAAAAACAAGACAAATAAATATATTTTTATTAAAATATAAGATGAAAAACTAAATATTCATTTTAACATTTATTATCCACTTTTTTATGTATTTAAGATTAAAAAAATTTATCAATGAAATACAACAATATTAGCATGCGTTGTGATCGATGTAACCCACTATTTATACATACAAAGTGTTCAAAAATATAATTAATTAACAAATATATAAGCGATTAAATGTTCTACGTAAACTCGCTTTTGTCTGCTTTCATTTTTATTTATTTTTTTTATTTTGATTTAACTTATTTATGGAGATGCTTCTTATGAAAAATTTTTATATACTTTATAGATTCTATATTATCCTTGAATTTCAACTCACCCAGTACATTTCAATCGTTTATTTATTTTTTGATTAATAATACTTTTAAACATTTTACATTAGTATATATTTTATTTTAGTATATATATAATGCGACGACTTTTTCCTTCGCGAGCTCGTACGCCGTCGCGATCTCTCCGTCGCGCGGATGTTCCGTTGCGCCGGCGAACGGGAGTACGATTCGCCGATCGGGAGATACGGGAAAAGGAAATCATCTACAAAAACAATGAATTGAGAAATGTTGCGGTTACCCGCCGGGAAAGAACGGGGTGGAAGGTGTTCCGCGCGAGCCGTGACGAAATCGTAAAACTCGCGAGAATTGAAATTGGGCGCCAGATACGGTCTTGCACGTATCAATTTCGTCAAATACGCGAGATAAGCGCGAAAAAGACGCGGAGAAAGAGCTCGATTTCGTCGCGAGCGGACTAGCTCACCTAATGGTAGAGGGGCAGGACGGATGTTGAACGCACACGATATAGAAGCAAGAGGCGACACAGACAGAGAGCGACAAATACGCGTAAAAGAAATTAAATTCGTCGAGCATAACAAAGATATAACAACTTTATTAATTTAGAGGTGTGTCCGAATGATAAACAACGATAAGCGGTGATATGCTCAGTGTTATTAAGTTCGCGGAAGCGAGTCTGGGTGTTAGAAATGACTTATCGCCACCGAAAATAAGACGCCGTTAAATTAGAGCCGATCGGGCCTGTGCCCGAGCGCAATTATACCGAGTCGATTATCAGACCCCTCGCGGATCGATAATATTTCGCTCGGTATTCTACCATGCCGTATGGTTACCACAGTGCGCCCTTAGCATGCGCCTCGCTAATCTAGCTCGCAACGCTCAGAACGATACTCCATACTTTCCGCGAAATCACTACCTCAATCATCCATTCTAACGCATACGATTCGACAAAGAAAATAATAAACCCAAATATTCGCACGAAACGCCCTCACACTCGACGGTTAACAACAGGAATACCTAATCGCGAGACACACTCACACTCGGTGACTTCACACGACTTAGACGCTAGACGGCGAGAAATTACGCGCTAATATATTACGCAGAGTATCGGTCCGCGATTTCCAGAGAGACGATATACAACGCGCAAAATTTCTTGAGTCCAATACTCGAGACGTTTCGGGGCTCGGATCGCTTGCCGACGGAACCGTGTCGCTAATACAATTACGCTACCATGACGCGATAATCGCTAAATTTCCGAGCAAAACTCGAACGCTAACACAACACTAAGTACGGCCACGACGCGATCCCGATATCGCGAACATGCTTGGCTAACACGTAGCGGGATAACCTCACCGGCGGCGATGCTCTCCTCTCAGGAGTCCGGAGGCTCGGCTTCTCCTCGCTCGTCCTCGTGCTCTCGCGATCCTCCGCAATCACTCTCACTCGCCTCGCTTTCGGCCGGGATCCCTCCTCGCTTGCTCACGCTGGTTTTCGCTCTCGTGCCCCTTTCTCGCCCAAAAATACGTCTAACTTTCGCTCACGCTCGCGCCAGTCTGACCGGGAGCACCGCGATCTAGAATCGGTAACGCCGGGCCAGAAAGGGATGCGCAACCGGGGTGCGTGTTATCACGGCCAATCACGCGATAATACGCGAGGCAGCCGTCTGGCGGCACGTTCATGATCGTACCGGCGGCGCGCGCACCTCCGAGATCGCGATCAATATTTATACACTGGGCCCTTCGGAGAGGGCCTTGGCGGATTCCGCCGGGATCTTGGAAGCGAGGAACGCAACGGTGTCTCTCGCCGACCTCCTCTTTTTCCTGCCGTGCCTCGCGGCGATGGAGCTCCTTTGGGGCACGTCTCCGCACGGTCCTGCGTCGAGGCGCGAGGATCCTCCTCGTCCTCTCGTGCTTCTCGCCACGCTTCCGAATTCGGTGGTTGATAATTCCTTTCCTTTTTCCTTTCGTCCTCCGAAGGTCGTCTTCCGTATTGTTGTGATCGTTGTTTTTGATGTGGCCGTTTTCACGCTTCTCCGGTAAGGCTCCCGTGTTGTATCCAAATAAGAAAATAATAATACAATTAAAAAGACGAAATAAGTCCGACAAATAACGCCCCTCTGGAGATTTCGGTACGGCTCTAATGTTTTGAGACTGGCGCGGATGCGTTTTCCGCGCTTAGCGATCGGAGAGAGATCCGGTGAACGTGCGCGAGACGGCAACGTCATACTATATATATATATATATATATATATATATATATATATATCGCGGCTTATATCTATCACGACGCATGCTGATGTCGTTGTATTTCGTTGATATGACAGATTTTCTAACAAAAAATTCTAAAAATTTAAAGATAAGTTTTGTAGATAAAATTTAGCTTCTCACTTTAAATTTTGATAAAGGTACATTCATTTAATGTTTTCTTGTATAAAAACAAATGTTAGAAAGATAAAAGTCATTATTATGTATCACCAAAAAAGTAATACATTGCGTTAATAATTAGATATTAAGGTACACAATAGAAATTAAATAAAAGACATTAAATAAATGTATTTTTATTAAAATCCAAAGTGAGTGAGAGAAATCAAACATTCATTAATAAATTTTTTGTAATTAATGTTTGAAAATCTTTCACATCAATGAAATACAAAAGTAATTTTACTAGATTAATGAAAATGTTATCAGAACTCTATTTTTAAAAATTATTTTCAATATTAATATTTCAATCAAATTCACGAATTCTATTAATAAGAGATATGTATATAAAATGTGCAAAACAGTCAATTGCTGATAATGTGATACTCTTTACTTTATCAGCAATATTATAGTCCAGAAAATCATATTTAATTGTTAATATGCATACAGTTGCAACGCTTTCAAACTTACAATTAGATTACGAATACACATTTTATATACATACCTCTTATTAATAGAATTCGTAAATTCAGTTGAAGTATTAATATTGAAAATAATCTCTAAAAGTAGAGAGATAACATTTTCATTAATCTAGTGAAATTATTTATATATAGGTACAAATATTAACATCCATATAATCTATACTCTATTTACTGGTATATTAGCATAAAAAGATTAAATTTCAAATCCGATCAATATTCATTAAAAAGTTATCAAATCCAATAATGTTTAACTCTTTGTATGAAATTTAACACGTCTACAAACAGCTTCAACTTTAGCTAAATCAAGAAACAAAAAATGTTGTATATACAATTTTACATATTATATCCTTGTATATGAACAGATAATGATGTATTGTATATTCTTAAAGATTTAAATCGATATAAATATTTTATTTTTTTTATAATTATAAAAATAACAAAATAATGTATAATATTTCATACACACATGCAGTATTCAAAGAATGGCAGAGAAAGTTGTATCCTTGAGATGAATTTAAAACCTCCTGCAAAACTAATTCTGATGTTATATTGTTATAATAAAATATGCTGGCTGCAACTTGTAGCAATAAAACATAACTTTCCATATATCATTTCCATTCTCAATTCATAGTCTGTAATAGAGAAGGGCTTGATAAGATATGATGAAATCAATATTCCTTCTACATATTAATATTTTGATATTTCTATTACATGTACCTGTTGTGAAGTTTCTACAACTTGCTCTTCCTCTATGTTTAAAGATAAAAATGATTCAAGATCTAGGCACAGTCCTAACAGTCCTTCAGATGGACCACTAATCAACTCTAAACTATTTATCGAAATAGCAACCTCTTTCTGAATATTTTTCTCTAAGAATAATATGCTTGATTTAAACAAAATAAGATGCAAGGAAAAATAATACTCCAACATGTGTTGCAAAAGTGCACTAACCTGACTCTACCAAATGTGCTTCAATTCCATCATCGAGTTTCAAGTTATTTAAAGACTCAGGTACTTCGGATATAAAGTTCAGATCTGCTAAATTATTGTTGTCAACATTAGAATGCACTTTACTAAATTCAAAATTTGCTAAATATATTACTGAAACATTTAGTAGTCAAAGCAACATAAGATCGTAGGATAATTAAAAGATAGTTATTCCGCAAACATAAATTTTCCGAACTCGTCGACCGATTGAAAAAATAAATCTAAATTTACATTTACGACAAATGTTTGAACTACTGCAATGCACTTATTTATCATCACTTTGTTGCAAGCTCATTAAATCTTGTTAAGCAGAATTAGACATATCTACTGTGACAACCTACAGATAAATTTATATATATATATATATGTATGACTACTGGTATATATATATATATATATATATATATATGACTACTGGTATATATGTATATATATATATATATATATGACTACTGGTATATATATATATATATATATATATATATATATATATATATATATGTTTTCATATTCTTGAAGACAAAATAAAATTTTGTATAATTTTTAATATATAGGGTGTTTATTAAAAACATGTGCTCGTCTTTGATATTATACTTTTCATATATATAGGTGAGTGAAGTTTAAATTATGTATATGTATAAATACTTGAGTATATACGATTCACGTGCATACTTTATATATCGGATATCCTAAAATTAAGTATTTATATTCTTAATTCTCTATAATAGCGTGTACATATATAATATGGAAGTTATTAATGCGATTATTATTCTTAAATTATGTATATTGTTACGTCCAGACCCTTTAGAGTCAGAGTCAGCGGGAGGGCGTAATCTATTTAACTCCGTTAGACAAACGCTAGACAACGAGTGTCTCGGAGACGAACGAATTGACCGGGGCCTGAGACAGGTCAACGACCGGAAGGGCCGTTTTTACTCGGTCAGTAGGCCGTTCGGTGGTCCCCTTTTCGGTAAAGGAACTAAATCCTTATTACCCGGGACGGGACCTTGTGCGATCTCGGGATGTGAGATAGGAAACGGGTTAACAAGAAAATTATTTATATATCAAATTTTCACGTTTATTTTGTAATAAAATAAGAATGAGAACACGAGAACAAATTATTGATATTATCTAATTAAACATTGTCCTTAGCTTAGTACTTAATATACATTGTTTTTTTTCAACTATTTTTTTATTTATGCGTCTTAGCGTTTTTATGTGTGTGTGTGTTACGGGATTTCCTCTAGGATGCATGTAGAAGGGGGGAATTGCCTCCACAGGATTTTAATGGGAACAGCGACAGGATGTTTACACCCCGGGACGAACCACGGGATTATGCTATCGGGCAGGCCCTCCGTCAATGCAGTCCGCAACTCCTCGAGGTCCACTGGGCCGGGCCCTATGCAGATGGCTCCGTCCGGAAGTGGGTCGTAAATAGGGGGGAACTGGCCCAATATCCGGTGGCAGAATTGGTCCTCGGAAAAGCTTTGTCGGTGGGGTGACGATTCCCGTTCGGACCGAGACGAGTCCTCGGTCTCTGAGGATACTCCCCCTGCTTCGTTGTCGGTATCCCGTAGTTCGAGGGGGTCTTCCTGGTAAGAGGGGCGATGAGGGGAGGAATAGGGGGAGTCACTCAAGGTAATAATCGAGGGGGTGGGCGACTCCGATCTTAGACGGGTAGAGAGGGGTGGAGGAGAAGTAGCTGGGGTAGGGGAGCGAGGAGTGTCAGCCGTGGATACATTTATATTTATATTAACGTTAATATCGCTTAAGGTGTTAGTTTCCGCCTGAGCCCGAGCCAACCTCTTCCTAAGCCGTCTATTTCGACGGTTACGCGCACGCTTCACCGACGCACGGGAGGAACGTTTCCGATTTACTCCTTCCACTGAGGGAGGATATAATAATAAATAAAAAATAAAAAAAACGGTTTGGGGATATAAAAAAAATCCGAAATAATTCTTGGGGGTTTGCAACAAACTTGATAGTTAATAGAAAGGGAGAGTCAGAGAGCGAGAGAGTCACGGGTAGCTCCGCAAAACGCGAACGACCCTGGGTAACTGAATAATAGGAGAGAGAGATAATGAGAGAGTCACGGGTAGCTCCGCAAAACACGAACGACCCTGGGTAACTGAATAATAGGAGAGAGAGATAATGAGAGAGTCACGGGTAGCTCCGCAAAATGCGAACGACCCTGGGTAACTGAATAATAGGAGAGAGAGATAATGAGAGAGTCACGGATAGCTCCGCAAAACGCGAACGACCCTGAGCAGCTGCATAATAAGAGAGAGAGAGATAATGAGAGAGTCACGGGTAGTTCCACAAAACGCGAACGACTCTTGATAACTGAATAAGAGAGAGAGAGAGATTATGAGAGAGTCACGGGTAGCTCCGCAAAACGCGAACGACCCTGAGTAATTGAATAATAAGAGAGATTATAAGAGAGTCATGGGTAGCTCCGCAAAACGCGAACGACCCTTGGTAACTGAATAAGAGAGAAAGATTATGAGAGAGTCACGGGTAGCTCCGCAAAACGCGGATGACCCTGGGTGACTGATAAAGAGTTTCGGAAGTATGGGAAGTAGAATAAAAACGTAATAGTAATAATTTGATTTTAATAATAATTCTAAATTGTTGACAATCGATAGAATTCCGAGAATATTCGATAAGATTTTTAGTTGGATGGTTAACCAAGAATTATTTTGGACTATCTAATTGAAGAGTTTAAGCACTTACTATTTATTGAGTGCGATGATACTTGGTTTACAAACGGAATCCGGTAGACCTTGGCTCTTGAGCTCGTCGAGGGGGAAGGTTGATTCTCAGCGCTCACGGTAAGATTCTTGATTGGTGGTCACAAAGTCTTAACCCCTTCCCGTGCTTTAACGAGTCTGGCTCGTGATGAAAATTTTGGCCCAAAAATGAATATGACGAGCCAGGCTCGTGAATAGATAGTCGGCCCAAACGTAAACATCACGAGCCAGACTCGTAAGTAGATAGTCGGCCCAAACGTAAACATCACGAGCCAAGCTCGTGAATAGATTGTAGGACCCAACAAAGACGTGCAAAGTTTGTTCTAAGCATGGAATACGAAGCGAAACGAAATGGGAGTGTGAGAAATGTAAAGTAGCTTTACATCTACCAGAGTGTTTCAGGAAGTATCATACCATGGAGGATTTTTAGAGTTGTTAGTATTTTCTTATTAGATATTGATTCAAGGTGAACATTTATAATAATTAAATTTTTTGTTTACAATATGCTATTTATTTTTCGGCGTGGTATTATTACATTCCTTTGAACAAACCCACAGTTGAAGATGCAAGGATTTCTATTGAACTGTTGTTAATTCATGCAATATAATTTTGTAACTGTTATCGATTATTATTAAATAATATATGTTTATAATGTCTGCAAAAGGGAAAAGGTATTAGATTTTATTTCCACAACAGCAGTATCGTGGAAAAGTGTCTATATCTGAGGTATTTACACTTCGGCTCGTATTGTGACCTTTCTCGACCATCAGCTTAAGAAGCGTTAACGCCTAACACTTGGGCCCAAGTTTCGTCGAGCTAAATGGCACGGGAAGGGGTTAATGACACTAGATGCACTATAAATCTTGCCTCGGAATACACTGTGGCGGAAAGTGATTTTGCGAGCACACGATGCACTTGGGTATAATTCCAACCAAGTATCTCGGAGTATGTAGTCAGGAGACTGATTAACTTTTAGAGAACGTTAGAGAGTGTGTCGAGTGATCTTGTCCGACGTTTATTAAGCCCTTTTGCTCCTCCTCTCCATTGGTTTGTTAATCTATTTTAACGAATAGTTGTTTCTAATCACGCCCTCCGATTTTTCCTAGGGCGTTGCTCTAGATTCTTAGATCATAGGTATTGGTGAAGATCTTTGCTGAGTTTTGACCAATGGAGAGTAGTTGCTATCGGGTGAGAGTGAGGCTTTCATTTTACGGATTGAGTCATCCCCAGTTTGCTTTGATCTCCTAGGTTGACATTTCACTTGAAATTTACGATAAACAGATAACGTTAGAGGATGGTCTGGCAGGCAAGCATGTGGTGTCAAGTGTCGCGAGTTTTCGACTCCGGATCATTTATACATTGTTCTGGACCTCGCTCTACTTTCTGCTTAAAGTTCTTGGGTCTGATATTTGAGCTTGCATATCTCGCTGTCTGTTTGTCGTTCGCTTCCACATGGTTTTATATTTCTAACGCTTGACCGTCTGTTATCTTTTGTTTAAAATTCTCGAACCTTCAGAATTGTAACGTTAAATTTATAGATCCGCTGACTTTCGACAGCGAGATTACACAGTCCTGCTTCTCAGACTTCGCCTGCCTACTTTTTTTGTCGGACGTAGTATTTCTTAGAACATAAATTTATGTCGCTAACGGATTTTCTATGAAAGAAAACAACCATGCGGTCTGCAGGACTCAATAATTTATATATTAGAAAAGAAAAAAAAAGGAATATTCGTGAAGTCTACCGGACGTAACAATATAATATAATATAATAGTTACAGTTCAAATCTTTATATAAAAATGTTCGTTAAGTACGTGGATACAATTTTAATACCACTCTCTTTATATTAAGTGAACAAATTTCATATCCCTTAATTAGAGGCATGTGTGAAGGTTTCATGTACCGCATATCCGAAAAGTGTGAATCATCAAATCTTAACCGATCCTTATACTTTATTATTCCTTTCGTTCTCTTGCACATAACTGATATGTGATTATTTACTTATAAATTTGAAAAAATTAATTATGTGGGAAGTCACACCACTCCCCTTAGATAAAATTTTGGAGTAAAATATTTTACGGAGAAATTTATTCACCCAGTTTGGCACGCATGTCGCGGAATGTATAGACTATTGGTATCGCTTGTGGTTCTTCCGGTTGTACATTGGTTTCGGCGTCTCTCACATTTTCCGTCTGTGTATTTTGAGAAATAACATTAGGTTGTGATTGTTGCGGTCTGTTCGCTAAGTACAACAATAAATGCGTAAATGAATTCCAGATTGCTCCTAAAAGATGCAGACTACATCTGTACGCGGCGTGTAGTGCGTATCCGTGAATTAAAGTATCAAATATTATTTTGATTAGTCTTATTATAATAAATACGCCGAAAATGCCGGCGGTCGCTGTGGCAAAGGCAGTAAATCCATTCCACATTTTCGCAAGTGTATTATTATAAATCTGATTTAACTAATCTTCGTTTAGTAAATTTCGTGAAGACTCAGTGTCTGATTGAATTTCTTAGTCTGTGAAGCTTCGGACGATGATATGTAATACGGCACTTTTTTCTGCCGAATATAATGTGATCTCTTAAATTATCAAGTTCCTGTTGCGTATACATGCCACTAGTGGCCAAAGATTTAGGAACCAAATATTTCCAGGATAGCTTCGTTAGAGGCTTGATTTCGTGAGGTAAATTATCATTGAAAGAATAGGGGTGAATTGGAGCCATGTACCGTCTATGTTATATAGAATAGGTAATGATGTATTTACAGTCTTTGAGTGTTCCGTGTTTAATGACAATGTGTGATTTAAGGGTCATGTAGAGTGACGTGTTCCTGAATGTGACTTGTAGTTCTGTATGACAAGAGTTTGTTTTCCTAAGTGAGACTTCAATAGGGATACACTTTATAGTGTGTATTTCTTCACCTGCAGTTACAACTATGTAACCAGGTGATTTCATTATTTGGTAGGCGAACTCATCGGGTAATATTGCTGCATGTGATAGAGTATTTCGTATCACTTGTTTCTCGAGTTTGCAATTCTGTTGGATGATGTTTTTGTATAGCGAAGTTAACTGATTTCTCATATAACGTTCTACGTATACATATTTAAATTTACATACGTGAAGAGATCTAAATTTGTAACGGCTGTTTTAGATTTTTCTTTAAAGATATTCCCCTTCTGTGTCTCAAATATAAATAGCTTTAGTTGTTTTGTTCCATGTAATGTGAACCGCAATAGTGTGTTTGCGTGTGAGTGTTAGGGATAATGTGGTTTCTTAGGATTCAAGAGTGATTACGGTGGTGTTTAGAGAATTCAAAGGACCTAGGAATTTAGTAACGGCTCCCTCATAAAGAACGTTGTAATTTTCGAAGCCGCAAGCAGTATTCGGAATACTTTTCCAAAATGTACTTCCGGGTTCTTTTGATCAATGAAAAATGGAAAATTTCAAGAGAAATACAAAAAATGGTTTATTCAAAGTCCCTCGCTAGCTACATATTTTTGCCATCTCTTTGGCAATACATGAATACCGCGACGATAAAACGACGCGTCTTTGTACCAAAACCATTCATCCAACCAATTTTGCACTTCTTCGAAATTGGCCAAGTTTAGCCCAGCCAAGCCATGCGCCATCGACCGGAACAAGTGATAATCGGAAGGGGCCAGGTCTGGCAAATACGGCGGGTGCGGTAGCAGATCCCATTTCAGCGTTTTGATGGTATCCTGGATGAATAGAAGTGCGATGACACGGAGCGTTGTCGTGTTGCAATATTACTCGTTCGTGTCTCGTGTCTCATTCTGGCTGTTTTTTGAGCAATGCATGGTTCAAATTAATCAGTTGTTGTCGGTAGCGATGCCCATTGATAGTTTCGCCCGGTTCCAGCAGCTAATAGTACACGATTCCTTTCTGGTCCCACCAAACGCAGAACATTGTCTTCTTTCTGAAGCGATTTGGCCGTCGATGTTGATACTTTGCCAGATAAAAACCACGATTTTTTGCATTTGGGATTCTCGTAATATATCCACTTTTCATCACCAGTAACAATTCGATGCAGGAAATTCTTTCTTTCATGCCGCAAAAGCAATATTTCGGAAGTGGCTCTTCGATTTTCCATCTGTCTCTCAGTCAACTCATGCGGCACCCATTTTCCTTCCTTTTGAATTTTTTCTATGGTATATAAACATTTGGAAATACCTTGACGAGTCATGTTTAATGCCTCCGCAAGTTGATCTTGTGTTTGCGTATCATCTTCATCTAATAACGCTTGCAGATCAGCGTCCTCAATTGTTTTTGGTCTTCCGGAGCGCTCTTTGTCCTCAGTGTCGAAATCGCCACTTCTGAAGCGTTTAAACCAATCTTTACAGGTAGTTTTCGATGGTGTATGTTTGCCATAGGTCTCCTCAAGCAAATGTGCTTCAGCTGCATTTTTTTTAAGTTAAAGCAGAAAAGAAAAACTTCCCGCAAATGCTGTTTATTTGGCACAAAACTCGACATCTTTGTTGTTAAAAAAAATATTTTTGCGTTGCGATATGTTGGTATTACGATTAGTTATTTTTAATGTCCAAGAGTAGGAAATATAGGCCGCTTCTAGCCCACTTGCTTCTTAAGAACCAGGTGTAAGAGTAAGAGAGAAAGATATATGATAAAGTAAGATAGAAAGATATCTCAGAGGAGGAGTGACAGCACGGTGGAAGGACAGGGGGGGTACGTATAGCGAGGGAGACGTGGGGCGGGGCGCGCGCGGTCGTCGGCGAGGAGGGGCGAGGGGGGATTTTCGGAGGACGAGCCGCGGTTTCCTTATCGGCGCCGCTTAGAGCGCGATGCGTTAATAGCGGTTTTCTTTTTATCGGCGTCGCTTCGAGCGCGCGATTTATTAATAGGTGTGCTTTAAGGAGCGGAGATAATGCTTATCGGCGCTGCTTCGAGCGCGCTTTTCGATCGGGGTATCTCGAGCGAAGGAATGAAACGGAGTGTCGGTGAAGGACGATCGATTCGTGAGAGTGTGTTTTTATAACGCGAAGTATAATTCGCTTCTTTTACGATATATCGATGATATAAAAGTGCGAGTACGATAGACGTATTACTAGGAAAAATATAATTCGCGTGTATGTACTTTCTTAAAAATATATTTATTCTTTTAATACATAATATATTAACAATGCAAAGGTGCGCGTACATAGACGCGTTACGAATCTCCGAAGAACAAAGCCTGTAGCTCGCAGTCGATCAGCTCGTTGCGGTCGAAGTGCTCGTCGTCGCGTATCGTTGAGGGGATGAGCGCGGGATCGCAAACGCCCGCCGCGACGTCGAGGAAACGAGCCAGTTTGTTGTCGGTATAGGCGGTTCAAGGACGTAACGAGGCAGTTGACGCAATGTTCCAGATGTAATACGTATACGACGGTGTTTCTCGATATAGCTAGACGAACCTTAGGCGTTTCGAGACGGAGAATTCGAAGATTGTTTAGTCTGCTGAATCGAAGCGTCAATTGTCCGATGTACATCGGTGCCGGAGGGCGCGTCTCTTCGCGCTCGTCGGGTTGAAAGTACTACGTGAGCGTGGATCGTAGATCGAGCAGCTCCTTCCACGTATCCGGCGTTAGCGGATCTCTTTGCCGTGAATATCTCCGAGAACGATTTCCACGAACGAAGGTCGACTGACGTTGATGCAGACTTTCAGATGTTTGTATCCCGTTTTCGTTAATGGGTAGCATCTTCCCAAGATTCTGAGAGGTCGCGCGATCGCGTTGCTCGCGTCGCGTTTCGGAATTCGGTCGCTGTTTTGTCTGAAAGAAGGTAGAAGGCGGATAATTAAGTAGAGAAGAGCTCGAGATGATAAAAATATTTATTCGCGAGAAGCTTCTAGATGTTCTTACCCGTTATCCGTTCGAACTTCCTTGGAGTATCCCGCGTTATCTTCGCGGTTTCGTTCGACGAACCTCAGTCGATCCTCGAAAGAGTGCTGCTGTTGCGGCAGTCCCATTGCCACGTACATCTTCTTTTTGTTCGCGAGCTTCGGTGACCGTCGTTGATAATGAAGCGCTTAACGGTAGAACGGTCCTTATATATTCGCGTCAAAATTGCCCCTTCTTCGCGCCTTTGTATTTTATTTTTAAAGATATTACAGGAAGTCGCTTCCATCGTCCTCGTCGGTGCTCTCGGTTGAGTCGTCGAGGCGATAGACGCGACTGAGGAGATCCCATAATTGTCATAATAGCCCGTTCGTGGGGCACTTTATACCGAGAACGCGCAGGTCGAAGGGACCTGCCGACATTACGATATTCTTAAATTCGTTAAACGCGTAAAATTGGCGTTTAGCGAAGAAATACAGATTACCGTCGATGTATCGAAAGGCCGACGTTATCGCGAATGGTATTCCGGGAAATATATCTTTTAACGGAGTGTGTTTAACGACCAGCATGCGGCATTCGTCGATCTTCGCTACTTTGTCGTCGTCGTAAATAGCGTAGGTTCGTCCCAAGTGCGCGTTTATCGCGGCGTTGATCTTAGCGTTTCGAGGAAATCCGATACTACGAAGAGATCTAGACCAGCCCGGTTTTAACCTAGAACTGGGAGATTCCGCGAGATAGATCGCATCGTCCGTGAATAGCGCGAGATCGCCCGAGGGTCTTTGATACGCGGCGGATAGGCGCGTGAAGTTGTTTGGAAGAAACGTCGCGTATTCCGTTAGCGTCATAGGTTTACCGTAGCGTCTTTCGGTTAGGTCGACTGACCATACGTTGCGTCGGTTGGATATGTACAAACGTCGATTCATTATTAAGGTCGCGTCTAGACGCCGTAAGACGCAAAGATCAGCGTGTGATGGATCGGTCGGTACGACACCGGTCGTCGGCGCTACGGTGGTAGCGGGCGTCACGGTGGTCGCGGGAATCGCGGGTCGATTTCCGGTCGTCGTGAGATCCGTACAGATTCTGTATAGCAAGGATATCCTCCACGCTTAGTTTAACCGGATATTGAAGCTCGTTGTTGGGTATATACGGAAACATCATCGAGTCGTTGCGCATACTGTGCTGCAGACCTAAGGAGTGGCCGATCTCGTGAGTTAGTGTTAGCAGTAGATGATACTTGTTAGAGGGATTCTTGTTCAGAAACACGTGCCACGGTTCTTCGTCGTCGACGTGTACCTTCGAGGCGAAGTCGACCGCTCCGATGGGGAAGAACGCGTGAGCGAGGTCTCCTCCCGGACCTTCGAAGATCGCCGGGCAAATGTCGCCGTTCTCTCGATTCGCGTAGGTGTGAGCGTCCGTTCGATACGATATTAATATATCGGGACGTAGCGAGTCGCGCGCGAATTTTAACGACGAACTCGCCGCCCATAGCGCGAACGCCGCTTCAGTCGTTCGTAAGAGTTCTTCGCTAGCCACTTGAAAATTCCACGTGAGTCTCGTTTTCGGCCATTTTTTCGCGAATGGGCTGTACGCGCGATGGGGAATGTCCGCTAGACCGCATCGCGGTTTGCGCATAAGATTGAGCGTATCGACGTTTAGCGCGCCATTACCAGGTAGTTGATAATATTCTTGAAACAGCGACAGCGCGCGACGCAGAGACGTCGCGTTATCGGACGACAGCGATTCCCTGCTGTCTCTCAGAAAACCGTACGCTCGCAGAAAGCGGAAAACGCCTCCGTTCTTTCCGGGTCGACCGACGTCGCGGACGTCGCGGCGATGAGCGTCATCATTAGGACGAGAGAGCAGTCATCGCGTGGATCGAGAGCAACGCGCGAGAGACGATCGATCGCGAGATAATGATCGCGATTGATTCGCGCTTTAGAGGATACATCTATTTTTATCCTCTTCGAATTTGGATGCGTGGTGGGGAGGGGGATATTAGAGCGAGAAAAGAGAGAGGAGTAGACGCGGATGCGCCGATGATTCGTTCGAGGAAATAGGTTTCCTTCGACGGTGACGAAGGTCGGTTGGGTATCCGGTACACGCCTTTTCTAAGAAATTTTCAAGTTTTTTCTATTTTTATTATTTTATCTTTAAAAAAGGATATTGAGGGTTAAAGGAGGAATAGTCATAGTTAACAATTATCTCGGAAAATAGAATGCGGTCGTATCGCGTCATTCGCGCGTCGATTTTTATAAGATGCGTGAATAGTCGTAGTTAACGATTATCCCGGAAAAAGAATGCGGTCGTATCGCGACATCCGCGCGTTAATCTTTATAAGATGCGCGATCGCTTCGAGAGAAACGTTAAAGAGTGTTCTCGTTCGCGAAGAAGTATACTCGATATGAATTTGCTCGAGCAAATGGCGAAGATCGAAGAATCCGTGAGGGCTGCGCGGGAGTTGCTCGCGAAGCACTCTCAATTGCCTAGGAGTAAACGGATCAACGAACCGTTCGACGCTAATATGCTCGACAGGATGACGGAGATCTGCGTCGCTGTGAATACCGCGGAAAAGATGTTAGCGGAATATAATCGTTCGTTAGAGAGAGAACGAGCAAAGGGACCGCTCGACGCGAAAACGAGAAGAGAGATCGCTTTGATCCACGAGTCTTTTAAAACCATGGAGAAGATCTATATCGAATTTATGACGAAGACGAAGAACGCGGTTGCGCGAGCGAAACGTGCGAGTAGAGGGGTCGGCGAATCGTCGAAGGGCGAAGAGGAGGAGTGATATCGTGAGTATCGTATGCGTTATAACGCGTAAAAATTAATTGTTCGATAACGATCGTTTTTTCTTTTCTCTTTCAGAGATGCGGTTCTTCACGCTCGTCAATCGCTTGCGTTTCGCGATGCAAGTAAAAAAAAAATGTGTATCGATTTGCAATAAATATAATTAAAAATGTATATCTAGTAAAAATTTTTATTAAATTTACCTTTCCCTCTTACAACAATTCGAATATTTAAAAGATTCTCAAGACTCTTTTGTCTTCGCAATTTTCTATTTTCAGTATTATCTTAAAAAAAAAATGCGGTTCGAGTTATACCGCGATATCCGCGTACTAATCCTTATAAGATGCGCGACCAGCGTTGAGAACGCCAAAAGTGTTTTTATTCGCGAAGCTGTCAAGAAGTAATATATTAATAATATGGATTTAATAAATCGCATTATAAAATCATCGGAATATGTAACTATAAATGCCGATGTGATTGCTATTAAATCTAACATATTACAAGATATCACGACGGATCTACGCGAGGAAGCCGAAGGAGCGTTACAGGAAAGTCCTGAATTTTTCAAGATCGAATTTCGAGTGGAGGGACGCGACGAAATTCTGGAGCAAATGTAAGTATTAGACGCGTGAAAAATGTTTATTTTTTATATCTTTTTATCTATTTATTTGTTTTTATATTTTTTAGAAATAAAATAGAGGATTCCATTAAGATCGCACGGGAGACGCTTTTCGATTTAATTACTAAATCGAGAGCGATAGGGACGCAGGCTAAGAGAGTTCGCGGAACGTTACGCGACTCTCGTGATCGCGGCGACGAGGAGGTCGGACCGTCGGTGAGTTTTGAAGAGGTTGACGTATCTGCTAACGAGAGCAAGGACGCGTGAATTTTTCGAGGAGGTCGAAGCGTTTGCGAGCAAGGACGCGTAGGGCGGTGAGTATTTGCGCGATTTTATAACTTAAACTCTATAATATAACAATTTTATTCGTTAAACGGTTGTTTTATTTGCAGAGAAAAAATGGAGAGTTTCTCGCGCGCGTTTGCGTATATTTTATTATATATTTTTTCTTATATATTTTATAATTACATTTATATTTTATTATATATACGCGTTTAATATAAATTATATATTTTATTATAAATTATATTATAATTATTCTACATTATACATTATACATTATACATTATATTATAAATTATATTATAATTATTATACATTATATATTATACATTATAATTATTATAAATTATATTATAATTATTATACATTATAATTATATTTTATTATAAATTATAAATTATAAATTATAAATTATAAAATTATAAATTATATTATATTATAAATATTATATATTTTGTTATATACATTTATTACAAATATTATCATATAAAATAAAATCATTTATAATTTTTATACGATGCGATTTAACTCTCCACGTTATCACTTCCTTTCCCACGCATAGTCTATCCTTTTCTTATTAGTCTCGCGAAAATGTCGTATCTCGTCTCTCACGTTACGTTTTGCTCTTATTGCGGTCGCCATAAGTAAAAGAAAGATTCGTTCGCGCAATAATACGTATAAATTTTATTTCTTAAAAATATATTTTTTTATCGCGCGATGCGTAATAAGCGTTACGGGGTAGAGGATATGCGGCGAACAATTATCGTTATATTAATATGTATATTTAAAAAACAAATACATTTTTTAAATAAAATATATAATTAAAAAAGTTTATAATGATATATAATTAAAAAAGTATATAATGATATATAATTAAAAAGTATATTATATGGTTTATAATATGATAAATAATGCGATATATGATAAATAACATAATATACAATTTAATGATATATAAAATGTAGTTTATAACACAATATATAATTTAATAATATAGAATGTAATTTATAATGATATATTAAAAATGAAAGTATATATATATTTTTATTTTTATAGCTTATTAGTAACAAGATTGATATTAAAGTTTGATAATTTATCAATTAATTATTGTATGTAGAGTAAGTGAAACTTTAAATGCTCGGTTATCAATTATTAGAGGCACGAATCACAGGCGATCATAAAATTGTAAGTTGTAAAGTAAAAACTACATTTAAGAAAATACTGCTAAAAGAAATTGAAAAGAATTTTTATTATTTAATAATTTAATAATTTAATAATTTCAGAATTATTGCATTACAAAATTTAAATTTCGAAATTTTGAGGGATACCTTATATATAATATATAATGTCTAATATACAAAGATAATACAATTATTATTAATTATACAGAATAATCTATATTAATATACATATAAATAGTTAATTTTATATAATTTTTTCGTAAAATAGAAATAATGTTTTTATGTATAAAATCAATTTAGCAATTATTTTATATTAAAGAAAACAAAATTGCAAAAGAATACCTCTGCGCATATTAGCGCGGGTACATATCCGGATGATGCGGCATCGGAGTTCTTTTTATCTACAAAATATAAACATTTAAAAAAACTTAAACTTGCATTTTATCAATATGAATATAAATATAATGGATTAATGACATTCTTGCGATAAAAATAATACTAAATACGATATAACTCGTATAATTTTTAATGAAATAAGTAATCATAATTGATAAAAAATAATCCGATTTATGTCATGTTTGACATCATTTTAATCACAAGAATCTCATTAATCCATTATATTTATATTCGTACTGATAAAATGCAAAATGCAAGTTTTATTCTATAAAAGATTTATATTTTGTAGATAAGGAAAGATACCGATGCTAAAAAGTCGACAAAAGAGAGAGCAAGAAAGAATGAAGGAGCAAGCGAGCTGACAAATTTAAAGAGTTCCGAAGTCTCGCTCACCAGGCCCTTTATCTGTAATCTTTGACGTATATATGTCACCTTACTAGAAAATAAAAATTCTATATATTGCATTTTATATATCTGAAAATAATTGTAATGGATTAATTACATTTTGGCGATTAAAATGACACTAAATATGATATAAATCGGATTATTTTTAATAAAATTGTAATTATAATTTTATTTACATAATTGATTAAAAATTATGCGACTTATATCGTGTTTAGTATTATTTTAATCGGTAAAATATCATTAATTCATTGTGATTATTTTCGAATCAATAAGTGCGAAAAACAAAAATTTTACAGTAATGATATATAACGCGAGAGATTATAGATAAAGCGACCTTTGCGAACGAGACTCCGAAACTGTTTCATGTTAGTTATCTCGCTTGCTTCTTTCTTGTTCTCTCTCTCTCTCTCTCTCTCTCTCTCTCTCTTTCTCGATATTGTTAACCATGTGGCAACAGCGCACGTGCTTGAAATCGGCTCGAATATCATTATTTGGCTTGAGACCATCTACCGTCCGCATCATCCGGATACATACAATTTTTTAACACAACCGGATACATACATTTTATATTTATATTTATATTTAGTTATCACACGTGCAAACACACACACACACACACACACACACACACCACGCAAAACACGCATCGCATCACTCGCTCACGCACATGCATACACATATTTAATACTATTTCCATAATTAATTATCTGACTTACTCTCACATTTATCCTTATTTTATATCATTGTCACCACTATCTATATCTCTCTCATTATCTACTTTCTCTCTCTCTGTTTCTCTCTCTCTCTCTTCTTGTCTCTCTTTCTTTCTCTTTCTCTCTCTTTCTTTCTGCTTATTCTTTCTTGTATTCATTGCCATTATTATATTCTTTTATTTGTTTTATTTTTATTGTTTGTATTTTTGTTTTCCTACATAATAATAAATTAATTTATTCATTTTATTTATTTTATAGAGCATAAATGAAATATTGTATATTTGTATAAATAAAAGTATTATACATGTGTGTGTTTTTGTATAAACATTTGTTGTATTTAACTTACGATATAAATCGTATAATTTTTAATATATTTTGCAAAGGAATAATTCTGGAAATATTAAATAATAAAAATTTTTATCAATTTTTTAGCAGTATTTTCTAAAATTTAATAGCTTTTACTTTATAACTTACGATTTATATGATCGCCTGTGATTCGTGCATCTAATAATTGATAATAAAATAAAAACTATAATAACTATATATAACAACTATAATAATAACTATAACTATAATAATAACTATAATAATAACTATTATAATAACTAAATAACTATAATAACATAACTATAATAAAATAAAAAAAGAAAATAACTTGTATTGTATCTCTCATTTATGTTGTATAAAATAAAAATACATAAATTTATTTATTTATTTACGTGTAGAAAAATAATAAAATAGAAGAATAAATGTTGAACAAATATAAAAATATAATAATGGGAATGAAAGAATAATAAATGAACAAAAGAAGAGAGAGAGAGAGAGAGAGAGAGAGAGAGAGAAGCGTAAGTGAACGTATAAGTGAATATGCGAGAAGCATAAAACGATACGTAGTACATAGTGAGCGAGCGATTAGAAAGAGACAGAGTATGATTGAAAAAGAAAGATAAAGAAACTGCAATAATGTTAGTGTATACATACTCTGCAAACAGGTAGTTTGCTCTACACACATGAAAGAGACGAAGATAGTACGAATATGTCTGTCTTTGTCATATAAGATTGCAGCTCTGTCTATCGCGACATCACGCAACTAATCTACTGCTCTGTTTTACTCTTCAGCCTCGATCTCGCACACACACATATGCACGAAAATTTTAGATTGCATTATCTTTTTTACAAAGCTTCTAAACTCATTTCTCTAAGTTCACTGATACTCTTTGATGAAATGCCAAGTCGGATTGTTACTGATTAGGCACGTGCAGATTACAAATTTTTTGTATTAAATAAATGTTGACGGCAGAAGCCGATAACTAAACTGTAATTTTGTAATTTTTTTTCACTTTTTATATGAAATCATATCTACCCGAGTACGTTATTATATATACTTTAATTATGGAAAAGAATTTATCGTTATTTATAATAAACAAAAAGATTATGCTCTTTAACTTAATATTCGCGTTTTGATCGGTAAAACAGACCTTAAGGATCCCCTTAACGACGAACGCTCACAGACGCGACAAAAAAGCTAATCCCATTTTAGGAAATAAGGGATACAAGTACAAGCACGTCATCGCTCTGCTTCTGCAGTACGCCGGCGCGAAGATGGGCGCGGGCCGCGCGCCATCGACTATGCGAGTCGCGGGAAATAGAGTCGAATACGTGCATTGGGACGATCCGAACGAGTTAGTAGATCGTCTGCGATTGCTAGACGCTTCGCGTCGAGCCGGAAACAACGCTCACGACAAAGCGATTCAATCGATAATCGAGGAGCTTCGCGAAGCGGGCGCGATCCTATAAATCGATCGGTCGCGTCGCCGATCGTCGCAGTCGCGCGCGAGACACGCGCGATGTCCGTCAACAAATTCGGCATATCTCTGAGAGAACACGGCGATGACGTCGGAAGACTACACCCCGCTATCGTATCTCTGCGAAGTTACGTGCGCGATAACGCGCTGTGCGCGAGTTCGGCCGACGAGTACGACGAAAGAGCGCAAGATAAGACGCTTGGCCTCGCCGAAAGAGGACACCGACGCGACGAGCAAAAGTTACGTCGACCTCGCGTTACGCGCCGCCAGAAAGGATGAAATCGAGCACCGCGAGAACGCCGAGAAGATCGCGTCGCGATTGAGAAAGGACGCGGACGAAGCGGGACAAAGCGTCGTGCTGTTGTTCACGAGATTAGCTCAGCTCGAAAGCGTTTTAAGCAAACGATTAGACGTCGCGGAGAGCTCCGTTTCGAAGATCAAGACGAACGCCGACTCTCTGAATAAGCAGAGCGAAAATTTTAACAAGCGAATCTCGCAAAATTTCTCGAAAATAGCTACGGCCGAAAACTTCTTAGACAAACGAATAGACGCCGCGTGGAGAGTCATTTCGAGGATCGAATCGAGTATCTCTAAGAAAAACGTAGAACTTAACAAAACGTTACAGAAACTGAACGAGAGATCGCAGATCGCGGCGAATTCCGTAGAGAGGATACAGAAGTTGGAAGAATCGATGTCGCGATTAGCGAAAGAATCGAACGAGTTGAACAAACGTATAAAGGATTCGGAGAAAATCGCGAGCTGATCCTCCGATAAAGCGAGCTCGATAACGTCTCGAAACGAGAGAGGAAAACGACCGTGAAAAGACGTTACTTCGATAAGGATAGGATGAGCGCCGAAAAACGAAGACTAGTGGAGGAGTTGCACGCGCCCGCGAGAAGAATTTGCCGCGTCGCGGTGCGCGGGTACGACGACCTGTGGCAGGCGGATGTGGTCGAGATGCGCCCTTACGCGAGACTCAACAAAGGCCACAACTACATACTCACCGTTATCGACGCGTTGAGCAAGCACGCGTGGGCCGTACCGCTCAAAAGCAAGAGCGCCGGCGAGGTCGCCCGAGCGTTATCTAAGATAACGCGAGAATCTAAACGGTGTCCGAAAAATCTGCAGACCGACAAAGGAAAAGAATTCTACAACGCCGAGGTGCGAAAGTTCGCGGAGAAGCATAGGGTGAATCATTACTCGACGTACTCGGTGATGAAAGCGTCGATCGTCGAGAGATTCAATCGCACGCTTAAGAACTCCATGTGGAAGTATTTCACGTTAAACGGAACGTACAAGTGGATCGACGCGCTACCTCGTTCCGTGAAAGAGTACAACGCGCGAAAGCATCGCACTATCGGCGCGAGACCCGTCGATGTGACTCCCGCGATCGCCGATAAACTTTTAAACACGGTATACAGCAATATAAAGATAGCCGCTCCCGCGAAATTTAAGCGGAACGATCCGGTACGCGTCAGCAAATTTAAGACGATCTTCGAGAAAGGTTTCACGTCCAATTGGACCACCGAGATATTTCGAATAACTAAGGTACAACGAACCAATCCAGTGACGTATCTATTAAAAGATTCGTGAAACGAACCGATCGCCGGAGGATTCTACGAACACGAGTTGCTCCGCGTCTCCGACTCCGACATATATCTCGTAGAGAAGGTGCTGCGTCGAAGGGGCGACGAGGTTTACGTGAAATGGTTGGGGATGGACGAAACGCACAATTCCTGGATAAACAAAGCAGCCGTATTACGATAAAATATATTTATTAATAAAATAATTGTATTTATTATACATTATATATTTATTACATAATTTAATAAAATTCTATAAACTAAAAAAATAAAAATTATTACAGCGGTATTTTATAATGCCCCCCACGATAGAGTAGTCGTCGTTCCGGGTACGACCGCTTGTCGTCATACGGACTAAGCGCGATCTTCGACTCCGATATCATGTACACCTCGTGTAACTTTGATCTTAAGCACGACTGCTCGCGCGTCATCTCGATATCTCTGTTGCAAACAGCGCGCGTAATCGTCGAACGTTATCGTTCTCGCGACGACGGCGCTTTTCACGCCTTTGATCTTCTTCGTCTCGCTTCTACCGTCTACTCGCAGCGCGTACAGTTTTGCTCTAAGTCCGACAAATTCCGTCATAATCGCGTCATTATTCTCATCTTTCATTAAACCTGGTACTCTTTTATTAACAAGAGGCATATCGTACACATTGTCCGTCGCGTAATCGCTCGTGTCGAATCTATTGATATCGCGCTTCATATCCTCATACACGTCTTCGCATTCGACGCGATAGATAAGACTGTCCGTGTCGGTGTACATTATTTCGCACTTATCTCGATACAACGGTAACATATACTCGTAATGAAATTCGTACAAATGAATCTTCGATATATCGAGGATACACATACCTACGTAGATCGATTTGTAAAATTTAACTTCCAGTTTGAGCAATTCTACAGCTATTAAATCCTCCGCGAAGACGCTCCTACTATGAAAGTTGGGTTTAGCGATCATCGCTTCCGCGTCGTATCGCCCATCCCATCGGGTCACTAATCGAACGTCCGAGTGATTGACGCACGTTCTCCATAGTTTTACCGAACACGGCGTTGTTCATTAATTTGTACAGATTTTTCTCGAACTCATTTTTAGCGCTAATTCGCAATCGCGTGTTCAGTTCGACGTATTCGCGCAACCACGAGGATTGCGCGAATTGTAATATTTTATGTATTTTCGTAACACGTAATCCGTGTTTAACACATTGTTACAAGTTACGATAATGCGTCACATAACGACGCTTATCGTACAGCGTGGCGAGGAGTTTGTCCTGCCGTTTTCCGGGCGGCTTATCGCGCGTCGGGCAAAACGGCAAGTCAGCGTGAGAGTTGTGAAGATTGGACGGATACGCAAGGTCGATTTCTAAAATATAACCGATAGGCGAATTCGACATCACGGACATTAAATCGATACTTGAAACGTCCTCGACCCATCGAAAATTCTCGTAAAGCAACGATTGACACATCGCCCATCCGTATAAATTATTCAAAATTATTCAAAACATTTGAAATACATAAGATACGACGATATTTCCAAAGGATTATACGATTGTAAGTATTTGTTATTAGCGCGCGCGTATCTATTGGAACATTGACTCAGCCCGCCGCGTATTCCGCGTTCCACAAACATCACCATATCGATGTCGGTTAAAAGCTCGAATCGAACGCCTGTGTACTTTAACATAGCGTCCCACGTATCCGGGTAACGTGCGGTAATAATGCGCGGGATCTAAACCGTAACTTCTCATACACGCGTCGCGAAAATTTTTGAAGATATCGGCTAATAAAAGAATATCGGTTTTTAAATACAGATCGCTATATTCGCCCAGCGTCTGGATGCGAAATCGCTCCCAGACTTTTATCGCTCGTTATCGCTACCCGATACGATATCGCCAACGTACTGTAGAACGCCTCTCGCGGTGGCAAAAGAGTCTCGCGCAACTTATCGATATCGTCGACGTACTCGTACGGAAATACACCTTTTCGCGTGAGAAGCTCAAAATCGGCGTCGACGAGATCGGGAAACTCCGACCGCGCGATCTTTAACTCGCTCTTATCGAGATAAGACGCCAATTTTTCAAGACTCGCATTAAGAAATTTAACCCTTTGAGTGCTGAATACTCGCGGCCTATACGGTCCGTACGGACGGCGCGCGACTGGCGTTGGCGATCGCCGGGGACTGAATACTTTTTCGCCTAGTATGGATCTCGTTGACGGTATATGACACATTATAATATAGTATACAATCCAATTACTATTCCGTTGTCTATTCCACATTAAATGAAAATTTTTATTTTCAATATATACTGTTTACTCACCTGGTAGAATTTGAATTGCCAGTAATTTAATAATTATAATGTATTTGGATATTAAAAATCAGAAAATTAAACAAATCATAAGGATTATATAATCATGGAAAGGCTTCAAATATATATATTTTAAAATAACATATACATTAAATGTAACATAACATTAAAATAACATTTAATACATAGATATTTAAAGAAAAAACAATAGGAAAAATTAATAATTCATTTGCGTATGATAAATCTCAAAACAAGTATCGACACATAATCCGATGTCGCATTTTTTACATTCATATGGTGTATCCTTCCTTCTTTTCTGTCTACTATAGACAACACATTTCCTTCTTGTCGATTTTCCCTCTGCATTTAAAGTTTTTGAAGGGAAATGTCTCCCAGTCAAACGAAATGGTAGGTTTTCTATGCTTCTTTTGCCACCACCCGCTTGTTTCCTATTTTGAGAGTATTTTTGCAGAATTTGTTTGACTAGTGACAGATGATCCTTATATTTTAGTTTTTTACCAGTCACACATTGATACAGGACATACGAGTTATATATTGAGATGTCTAATAAATGGAAAAAATACTTCTTATACCACTTTAGATATTTTCTGCATGAATTTATTGTACTTAGAACCATGTCTACAGAGTCCATTTTGATGTTGTAATCTACAACACATTCTGGTTTTAACTTGGGTGATTCTGTACGATAATGTATTCGACCAGATTTTATCATTTTCGGTTCGTGAGCACTTGATAACATCCATCTTTTCTATCTCGCCACTTCAATGCCAATAAATTATTTGTACATCTGTAGTCAAATTGCCCTTTTGTCAATTTTCCCTTGAAATGGGGCATATCTTTTCTGTTTTTCCGTACTGTCCCAAACGCATTAGTTTTATGTTTATGAAGTACATTATACAAATGCGGGCTTGTACACCAATTATCCGTTATCAATGTATGGCTCTTTTCAAGGTATGGATGTAAAAGTGTCATAACAATATCTGCCGATTTCCCAATGGTTGTAAAATTATGTATAATATCTGTATTTTTTCCAATATATACTATATAATCTAATACATAGTTTGTTTTGCAGTCGCACAGGATAAATGATTTGATACCAAATCTACTTCTTTTAGATGGAATAAATTGTTTAAAGTAACACCGGCCTTTGAATAACATAAGGCTTTCGTCAATGCACAAATCTTTGTACGGATAAAATGACTGTGAGAAAGAGTTCTTCAGAATATCAATTATAGGTCGTATTTTTATCAATGGATCATCACTTTGTACATTATTATCATTAAAGTGCAACATTTGCAATAACATCATATATCTGTCTCGCGCCATAGTTCTTCGAAAAACATCAGTTTTTAACATGCCATCAGTCGACCAATACTCTTTTAGATCCAATTTCTTCACCCGCGGCATTAACATCATGAGAGCTAAAAATGCGTACATCTCACATATTGATGTGTTTTTCCAAGTATTGATACGAGAATACGTTTTAAATGTAGTATTTTCAATAACAAATTTATAATAATTGTTTGTCTCCTCAGCAATATGTGAAATTAACCCTTCTGAGAAGAAGAGTTGAAAAGCATCTAAAGGCGTAGCTTCTGGAGTTAATTCTTTTACTCCAGAATTGTTGTCGTTAAATGCATGTAGTGTGGGCTTGAAATCTTTTTTCGACCATGATAACGTTGGAAGTACTTCATTCAAGTCGGATCTTTCTAAATTCGAATTTGAATTTAAATCATCCTCATCGGTAGATGTGCTAAGTATTCTTTGCCGTTTATTGATCCTTCTACATCTAACTATCCCATTATTTAAGCTGTTTTCTGAATCTTCCAAATCTGATGTGTATTCGTGTGGTACCTGTATTTCGTCATCATAACTGTCGCTTAAATCTGCCGTTTCATCCAAGTCGTCATCGCTGTCGTCTTTTGTAATAATTTCTTTAAAATTGACACACATTTTTAAAGTATGAAACAGGGGCGAATATCAATATGAAAATTATGTGCACTATAAGTTTAATACGACAATATGCCAATGCAACAATTACAACTGTACGGCGTAACAGGAGAAATGAGTTATCAGAAACTAACTGAAGTGGCGTCTAAAACAAAATTTCGTTTTTCATCGTTACTAAGCAACGAGGTATGTGAGTGTTGTATAGTACACTATCATTTTTGCCAGTCACGTATTTGCGATCATAGTCCATACTGATAACATCCGCTGAGCGCGTATTTGCGTCCATAGTCCATACTGATAACATCCGCTGAACGCGTATTTGCGTCCATAGTCCATACTGATAACATCTGCTGAGCGCGTATTTGCGTCCACAGTCTATATCGATAGCTTTCGCTGGACGCATATATGCGCCCATAGCACTCAAAGGGTTAAAAGAATCCACGAAACGCAACTTCACGCGTTTTCCGCGCGCGAACCGCCCTCCCTCGTTCGACGCTTCGTCGACGCTCTTCGCAAAAGAGACGTACGTTTCCTTCGTTAGCGGTAACAGCTCGATGCTTCCGGGAAAAGCGTTAGCCACGTCTCTAATGATGAAATGCGCGTCTTTGCTCGATAAATTGTGAAAGAATATAGGAATAACGTAAGTCTCCTTATAATTTAGATTGCAACTAAAATGCGCGGGATCTCTGTACCGCCCGGTCAAATGACAGTGATCGCGAACGCGAACGTCCTTCGACTCGAACGGTCTTTCGCACACGTGACAATTCGTCGCGTCGCGGAATCTCTCCCGTTCGTCCGCCGTAAGAGGCGTCATAGGCGCGATAGCGTTCAGAATGTCTCTCGCGCAAAGCGCTAGATCTCGCTAGATCAGTTCCAGAGCAAACCACGACACGCAGTTCTCGCCGCGATGCGATCTGTACATCGATCTAGTGTCGTCGAACGCGCATCGCGCGTAATATCTCACGCTGTGAGCCTTATGACGTTGAACGATGAACGTATTCGGCGTTCTTCTCTCCTCCTTCCTCTCCAGCGCGCATTCCAAATCAGCGTACACCACGAACGGAACTCGCTCCTTTCTCTAGTAGTTGTTAAAATTTAACCATTTGTCCTCTTCGGTCGGAAGAACGATAGCGCACTTGTTCATTCTCTCACAATTCTCGCTATGAGCCGATAACTTATCGCTCGTCCGAAAATAGTGCATGCATCTGCGAAATATTTATTATATAGTATATTCATTATATAGTGCGTTATTAACAAACTTTTTAGTTCGTACTCACCGATCGCATATGTGCGTTTTATGTCGCCGAGCGCTCAATTGCGAGCCGACGAGACGGGACAGATACTTAATCCACGCGAAGTGCGTCGCGTTATCTCGTCGCGTCGCGTCACGTCGCTAAGATACAACAAATTAACGTGTCTCTCCCTCTTGCTATTGGTAAAACGCAGAGGAACTATATCTCTTTTCTCATCCTTTTTATTCTTCTTATCACGAATGATATATTCGTTAATAGATATATCGTTAAGATGCTCGAACCTGGCGATTCCGTTCAAATTCATAGGAAATTCGACATCTTCCAGATTCAATATCGCTGTATAGTGAGGGTAACGCAAACTTCTCTTCGCGTGCTTTTCGACCGGGTATAGAGCGGCGACTACCGCCCACGCGAAACACGCATCGTCCGTAGATCGCACGCTAAGGTCTATCACAGATTTTTTCAACTTAATCTCTCGCGGAATTTCGACGTAACATCTGGCGCGCATAGGATTATATCTGTTCACGTTCACCGTTAGATTCAATATTCGCGATAACGCCCATCCGCTATCGCGCTCTTGAAACTCTTCCAACGACGCTAAAATCACATCGACTATGCGCTTCCCGTACCACTCTCGCAAATCGGACGTAGGCAGAAGCGGATGATTCTTCGTGACGATAGTCTTAACAGCGATCTTGTCGCCCGAGACGAACTCGCCATTGAACGCGGTATTGACTTTGACGCTGTCGTATCTGTCCATAACATCGCATACTCGATCGAGCACCGTGTCTCTAGCATCTTCGAGAAACCGCAATGGTTCGATATAATCGAGATTCATAACGGCGCCAATTAAAACGCGCCTAGCGAAAGCCGTCTCGATCTCAGACCACGAGAATCCCTCGCGCCTCTCGCCGCCATCCGAGCGCTCGAAACGTCTACACAGATCATCTCTCGCGCCCGTCAATCGAACAATTCGAGCGATTAGAGAGTTGATCGTCCCGGTGAATCTCCCTCGACGCTCCTCTCGACACCTCTCTCGCAGAGACTCGAGACGCTCGTCGCATCGGCGCGCCCACGCGAGATACGCGTCCGTCGTCGCGACGCTCCGCGCGCTATTGAAAAGATCATTTTCTTCCGTTTCTCTATCCATTTATCGTTAGATGCACAGATTCTTTAATAATAAATCGTGTATCTTTCTTAAACTCTTCGAGATAAACACGATACTCTTAATTCGCGTATTAATCACTCTTCCGGCTAGCCTCGTCAAAGCGCTCAACGCTTCAAAATAGTTTTCAGCGATTTCTCGATTCATTAGTCGTTCCTCAATGTACGCAGAATCTTCCTACAAACGAACCACGTTTCCCCTTTCTCGTACTCCTCGATGTAAAACAAGGCTCTCGTCTCGCAACCGCTACACCAGTGTCTCAACACGTCGAAGATCTCGTCGATGAGATTCCTCCCCCGCACCACCTCGCCGACCGTTACCTCCGTCAAGTGCATCGACACGCTTCTGACGTAACTTGGTCGGTGTGCGCAATCCGCGCAATATCTCTCCTCGATATATCTCCCATTATCGAACAGACAACCGAATTGATAGTAGCAATGCACGAAGTGATTCCTCTTCCACGAAAAATCTGGAACGTCGTACCGCCACTTCCAGTTGCGATAAAGCAGATAGCGATCGGCTCCGACGTCCGCAAAGAGCTCGAACCGCGCCTCGCTCGTCTCTCGCACGAGTTCTTCCGTGAAATCGATCTCCTCCGCGCAATATAAACAATCCTCTATATAATTTTTACGTAGTTCTTCCTTTAAACAAGTTGGAATTTCCAAAATCTGTATATAATCGATACTCTTAATATGAGTATTAACCACTCTTCCGGCTAATCTCGTCAAAGCGCTAGGTACGCGCTTTATCGCGACATTCCGAAGAAATACCCTCGAACTAATATTTCGCGATAGCGGCGTCCTTTTATAACGACGAGAACAATGGAAAAAGAGCGCATCTCGGTTAACCGCGCCGGATAACTCCGTCGCCGGACGCTCCACGGCTCCCCTAATCGCGAAACGACGAAGAAAACTCGAACGAAACCATTATCTCCGCTCCTTAAAGCTCACCGAACGCCGCGACGCTATTTATAAATCGCGCGCTCGAAGTGGCGTCGATAAAGAAAAACGCTATTAACGCATCGCGCTCTAAGCGGCGCCGATAAGGAAACCGCGGCTCGTCCTCCGAAAATCCCCCCTCGCCCCTCCTCGCCCCCTCACCTACGACCGCGCGCGCGCCTACCTCGCCATACGTACCCCCTGTCCTTCCGCCGTGCCGTCACTTCTCCCCTGAGATATCTTTCTATCTTACTTTATCATATATCTTTCTCTCTTACTCTTACACCTGGTTCTTAAGAAGCAAGTGGGCTAGGAGCGGCCTATATTTCCTACTTCCAAGTTATAAAAAAAACACAACTTCAGATATGTATGTCGATTACATGTGTCGTTAGCGCCACCCATGTGTGAAACCCGGAAACTTAATTGCGCACCTAGTATATCCATCGTCCGAATCTACACACGCTTCCTCCTTAAGGTCGCAGACAGTTCCAGAATTAAGTAAAATTTTCCCTGAGCTTAATTTAACGGGTACAAATGCGGTTCTCAAAGATATTTTAATGGTCACTTGGACTATCACTTCGTCCCAAGTGCCGTAATAATCGGAGTATTGCACTCCTTTGCAAATACTATCTGTATTTATTTTACCGGCGAGGATAAGGCTCCTATAATATGTGTGATTGAATTTTAGACCGTCTATAATTTCGGAATCTCTTATTTTTAAAAGCACTTCTTTATGCATTTGTATGCATCTGCTACGAGAGGTTTTCTGCAGATAACTAGCGTAACCATTCTGCACTGTAGATATGTGGGAGTGCATCCCGTAATGATAAATCGTTCTCATAATTTCAATTTTACATTGTAAGACTTTGGTGTGAGTGTAACTAGACACTTGGAGTAATTGAATATAAATATTTGTAGTGGTCAGTGTATCTATACTTAGATCGCATTCTCCGGAGCGTAGTAAAGATATAGTAACATAATATTGTAACGATGCGTACATCGTTACTCGGCCGTCCACCCGCAGGACGCCGCAGTCCGACGACCACCGGTCGGACCAACACGCGTGAGACCGCCGTCCCACGCCCACCAGTCACAGGACCGTTAGAGCGAAGGCGCTATGCGCCCTATTATATTTTAAACCGGTGAGCGAACATAAATATTTTGTAAATATTTATAGTTGTTTACATTTATACCACCGGGTCGGCACACCGTACCGAAGCACGAGTCGCGCGCTCGGGAAACCGCTCCGACCGTTTCCGAAACTTCCCGAGCCGCGAACGGGCTTAACCGAATTGTTGAAGAAACAATTATTGCGCCGATGCGATACCGCCGACGCCGGGTATAAATAAGCGCTCCACCGGCTAAAAAGATCAGAATCTTCTCCGCCGCTTTGAAGTCGGCAAGACGCTCAGAGCACTCCGAAGAAACCCATACGCTTTACAAGCAAGATAGAGGTTGGGTGTACTCCGCCTCTGCTGGGCTTTCCCAACATCTCGCCATACAAGCGTTCTTACCAAATCCTTCGATCGTCCGGCAATAATTCTAGCGGTGGGAAGTTACCCGCCACCGACGGATATTCCCGTCTGCCGGACGCTCCTATTCCGCCGCGAACCATTCCCGCAAATCCGGAAAAGCTATCGCGAGGTATCTCGTGCGCCGACATAATCCGATCAAGATTCGCCATCTTTACGCCGACAGAATCCGCGCGGCTAGGGCCGTGAAACCGTCCTACGCACCGAATTTGGCGATACGCGATTCGCCAAGACGCGAGGCCCCCGCCCATCGCGTAGGCACTACCGCGCGCCATCACGATTACCTAGCCGACAGGTGCTACCACCCATCGACGCCAGGTATCGATTATCGCACACGACATTTCGATTCACCGCATACGATCGCGCCGTTCGCGAGTGCCCTCCACGCGTGCACTCGAGCGCGTCCCGAACCGAATCACACCACCGCGGTGCATCCGCATTACCGCCGAAAATACATATACGCATTCACGCGTCACTCGCATCTATACGTTGTTATACACGCATCCGATAGACGTTATATACACACACACTCATACGATTTATACACGCACATTCATACGTTATCATTCACGCGCGTTTATACACCCATCCACATTTGTAACCCCGCAGTCTGACATAAATAAACACACTATTTATTTTATCCACGCCTTACGATACTTGCTATACCTGCCGAGCCCTGATCCCGGCCGAGCTATCCCGCATTAGCGCTCGGAAAAATCCGACCGTTACAATATAACGTTAAGATATTATCCCAGTGAGAAATGGTAGGTTGGAAAGACAGCTATTAGACGGCTATGTTGTTTATAGTTGAAAATTAGTATCCCATTAAACTATTTTTTAACTAATCGAAAATTTTATTCTTATTGATGTAGAAACGTTTTTCTGCAAATTTGCAACTTGTACTATAATAGTTTAAAATTATAACAGTTTAAAAATAAATAATAATTAAATGTATCTCAGTGAGAAATACCGGTTGAAAAAACGTATATTAGGTGTCTATTAAACATCTATATTGACGGGAATTGTATTATCGACTGCGCGAACACCATATTTGCGCGCGGTGTAACTATTTACGTCGTCGATTTGAGTTATCATCACGTGATATAGACTTCACTATATCACGCATATATTAGAGCATGTGATTTATCGGCTAAGAAGCCGATCATCGCTGAATCGATTCGGCAACCGATAAGAACCTGCAAGATGCGTAGACTTGTTAGCATTGTTAGCTGAAACACGATACGAGATACTAGAAGGTTGTACGCTTAAGCGCTTTTTTGTTTTTCTCAGTTTTATCATATCCGTTCGCGATTATAAGGAATAAGACATTTCTCTCGAGTTACCGGTTATTAATTTGTGTATTATCAGTATGTTATCAGTTATCGGTTATTAATTTGTGTTTTATCAGTATTACTAAATACAAAGGACATTATTGTGATTGCATCATCTATGAGTGTTTGGCTTTTGCATTAATTATGCCTTTTTTCTGCCCTCTTTCTACTTTTTCACACATATTTTCCGTCAGATGTAGTGTTGTTATAATTAATAAGCCAATACGTATTAATATTCTTGTACGGAATATTTTCAATACCTTCTTCCAAAAAGAACGAAGTTGTTCGACGAAAATGATAATAACTGTATGTTTATGTTATATTATATTATTTTATTTTTGCTAATTATTAAGTAAAATTGTAAAATTAATCTGAAGAAATGTATTTTTCTAGTGCTTTTTAATTATCACATCGATTTTCATCACCAATAGATATACATAATCATCAATAAATATTTTTATCAAAGCAGAGATTGTTTTGATTACTATATAATAAAAAAGAACATTAGAATTATTAAAAAACAGAACAAGAGAATTTTCGAAGAAAAGTTTTAAAAAAGTCAAATTTATTATCATGGATTCCAACGAAGAGGTAAATTATTTAAATTTAATATATGTATTTTAAGTAATATATGTATTTTAAGTTTTGTACATAATATCATGCAAATATTAATATCTTTTCTGAAACATTCATTTTTCTTGTATTTACAATTAGTGCTAATTTATGCACTAAATATTTAAATATCTGTAATTTATATATTTCATACATATTTTTAATCATTTAAAAATGCATTTTATTTAATGTACATAGATTATTTCATATTATTAATAACTATAGGACTTTCAGAAATTAATATTTGTGTAGTGCATTATTTGTGTAGTGGTTTTGTCAAAAAATATTTACAATATATCAAAAAGATATTCAATAATGATGCTTTATTAACATAAGTTTTATATTATCCTAAATTGTGTACAATATAAAACTTATAAGATATCGAGTTGTTGAATAATCTTTTTTATATATTATAAATATCTTTCAACAGAATATGCACTGTATAAATATAAATTGTCAAAAGTCTTACAGTTATTAATAATATGATAATGTGCATAGATTTATTCAAATCTATGCATATTCAGTAAAATGCATTCTTGTTAAATAAATAAAAATGTATATGAAATATATTAATTTCATATATCTAAATATTTTATGTATAAATTAGCAGTAATTGTAATTGTAGTATAAAGAATATGAATCGAATGTAAATTTATCAAATAATATTTTTAAAAATAATGATAACGATGATAATATAATTAAAGATTGTATCTAATTTAAAATATTTTTCTTAAAATTAAATAAAGTAAGAGATATTATTTAATAATTTAAAATTTGATTTTAATAATTCTCTTTCTTTCCCTTTTTCTCTTATAGTTTAATAATTTATGTAAATTTTTGTAAACTTTTGTTATTTATATAACCAAAAATTATATGTGTGAAAGCATTTTTTTTACAATGCTAACATAAATAATTAAATATATTTAAAAAGTAATTGTTTATTATATTCCAAAACATTTTCTAATATTTATTTTTAAGAATAAAATATTTCAGATTGATTGTTATTAAATGCATGTATTTGAAACAGTGATTTCTTATTATGTTTTAAGACATATTTTCTAACATTTATTTTTAAAAATGATATATTTGGTTTTGACTGTTACTAAATGTATGTATTTGGTGATGGCTCATTATGTTTTGAGATATTTTTTAACATAGATATTTGCCATGGCTTTAATTATTACAAAAATCTATTTTTACATTTCTCTTTTTACATATATAAAAAAATGCAATTTTATTATGTAAATAAATGAAAAAATTATATTTAAAAACAGTTTAGAATATTGACACACATACACACACACACACACACACACACACACACACACACACAAACACACACACACTTATATATATACATATACATATATATATAGATAATTGAATGTATATATTTAAAATTTATTATTTTTTAAACGATATTATCTAGCATTAATCTTTTTAAAATAATTTTTGGGTTTGACTATTATAAAAAGTTTATTTTTCTTATCTATAAAATATATAGCTTTTTAAATGTAGTTTTTTCGACAGTATGCAAATATAAACTGCAAGTATGTATTCATGCATATAACAAAGGAAAATCTTTATTTTTGTCATATATATAATATGTATAGATATATCTAATATGTATATATGTGTAAGAAGAGAGATATAAGAAAAGATTGTATTAAAATCTTTTTTTATCCTTTCTTTACACAATTGATAATTGTAACAAGGGAATGAATTAAAATTTTTACAATCTTTTTTTCACTTCTTTTTTTACATACAATAAATATGTGAAAAGGATGCAGTTTTAATTTTATTCAATACACATTATTTAAATACATACTCTTATAATAAAATTAAAATTGTATTCTTTACATATATATATATATATATTTATTATGTAAGAAAGGAAGTGAAAAAAAGATTGTAAAAATCTTAATTCATTCTCTTGTTACAACTAATAATTGTGTAAAGAAAGGATAAAAAAGATTTTAATATTATCTTTTCTTACATCTCTTTTTTTACATATGAATACATATTTATAATATATTATTTATAATATATGTATTTATATTTACATATAAATACATATATTAGATATATGACAAAAATAAAGTTTCACTTTGTTATATGCATGAATACATACTTGTATATATATACATATACACATATAATATATATATTGCGACGACTTTTCTCTTCGCGAGCTCGGAGCGCGTCCGCCATTGCGATCTCTCCGTCGCGCGGATGTTCCGTTGCGCCGGCGAACGGGAGTACGATTCGCCGGTCGGGAGATACGGGAAAAGGGATCGTCATCAAAAACACAGGGAATCGAGAAATGGTTACACACCGGGAGGGAACGGGGTGGAAGATGTTCCACGCGTGTCGTGATGAAACCTTAAAACTCGCGAGAATTGCAATTGGGCGCCAGATACGGTCTTGCACGTATCAATTTTCGTCAAATACGCGAGATAAGCGCGAAAAAGACGCAAAGAAAGAATCCGATTTCGTCGCGGGCTAGCTCACCTAATAGTAGAGAGGCAGGGCGGATGTTGAACGTACACGATATAGAAGCAAGAGGCGACACAGACAGAGCGACAAACACGCGAAAAAGAAATTAAATTCGTCAAGCGTAACAAAAAGATAACAGCTTTATTAATTTAGAAACGGTGCATCTGAATGATAAACCAAGATAAACGGTGATAGGCCCGGTGTCGATAAATTTGCAGAAGCGAGACTGGGTGTTAGAAACGGCTTAGCGCCACAGAAAATAAGACGCCGTTAAATCATAGTCGATCGGGCCTGAGTCCGAGCGCAATTATACCAGATCGATTATCGGACCCCTCGTGGATCGATAATATTTCGCTCGCTGTTCTGACATGCCGTACGAGTACCACATGCATTCAGTGCACCCCTAACATGCACCGCGCAGATGTAGCTCGAAACGCTCCATACAATGTTACGCACCAACCGCGAAATCACTCGATCGCTAATCCACTTCAAGTGTGGGATTTGACACACATAAGCAGAATTATTTCCATGCGAAACACACTCACACTCGACGACTAACTAAAGACATACAGGATCGCGAAACACACTCACACTGCACGGCAGACTACTGCCACATACCGGACTTTAACGCTAGACGGGCGAGAGATTTCGCGACTATCATATTACGCCATATTACCGAGCCGCGATCTCCAGAGAGAGGACTTATGCTGAATCTAACGCGCGGTAACCATCGAATCCGCGAAACCAATGATCCGGACGCTTCGGGGCTCGAATCGCTTGCCGGCGGGGCCGTGTCGTCAATATAATTGCGCTACAACGACGCGATAATCATTAAACTTCCGAGCGGAGCTCGAACGCAACACTAAATTACTGCCACGACGGCAGAACGACGCAATCCCGATATCGCGAACATGCGTGGCTACGATACGAGGGGATAACCTTACCGGTAACGCAGCTCTTTCCTTGGGAGTCTCGGGCCTGGTGGGCTCTTCTCCCTCGACCTCGCCCTCGGAAACCCGCGAGTTCTCCTAGCCCTCGGCCGGACTCTCTTCTCTATCGCACGCTCGTTTTTGCTCGCCCCAAAGATCACTCGCACTCGTCCGCACGTCCATCTCTCACTCTCGCTCGCGCCAGTCTGACTCGGGAGCATCGCGATCTAGAATCGGTAACGCCGGGCCAGCCGGGGATGCGCAACCGGGGTGCTTGTTATCACGGTCAATCACGCGATAACACGCGAGGCAGTCGTCTGGCGGCACGCTCATGATCGTACCGGGGGCGCGCGCACCCCCGAGATCGCGATCAATATTTTTCTACAGAGTGACTTCGGGACGAATCCCTCCGCCATCCATCCTTCCTACCCGTGTCCCCGCCTCCGAGTTTTTATCTGAGGTGGAAGGCG
Organism: Cataglyphis hispanica; assembly: GCF_021464435.1. Lineage (NCBI taxonomy): Eukaryota > Metazoa > Arthropoda > Insecta > Hymenoptera > Formicidae > Cataglyphis > Cataglyphis hispanica. Next base: position 3,835,042 of record NC_065977.1, on the reverse strand, counting down.
GATTCCTGGTCTGATGTGTTGCATCGGGGCCAAGGTCCGTCAGCAACACATTCTCCTCATACCACCGAGGCCAACGGTTTAGACAGGAAGGTCACCCTGTGTCCTGCTCTGCATATTTCCCTCGCAGGAACCACACAACGCAGAACTCCTATCCGAATCTTCATTCAAGGAGATGGAGCTACTAGCGGGGGCGACGGCGGTCCCCAGGGGGCTTGTCAAGACAAGCCTGCCTCCCCCCAAGCTTCCGCACCACCCGTGAATGACTCCCTTTTCAGAGAGTCATCCTGACTCTAGCCTTCAGATTCGGGACTTGAGCCAGGGGCTATGGGTCCCTCCTCCTCCGGCCAGTCACCCAGGAAATCCCTGGTTGCGCTACTAGCGCTCGCGAGACTCCTTGAGATCACACGGACCCCTCCCCACCCCGGCCGTGCATGGCTTGAGAACATCTCTGCCCCCGGTCTACTAATCGGGCGTTCGCCCGGTTTTCGACCGTGATCACCGCATCCGTAGGGAGAACCCGGATTCACCGCCACAGTCCAGATTCACACGACGGCACGTGGAATCTGCCCGAAGCCAGAGTACCGTCAACCGTTGAGGGGACCCCAACGTTACCGACTCACACCACGAGGAGTTGGGGTTGGCGCATGGACCGATGCCCTTCTGCGAGTCAGTAGATAGGGCCAGTGGGAATCTCGTTAATCCATTCATGCGCGTCACTAATTAGATGACGAGGCATTTAGCTATTTGTTTCATCGCAGTCATCACCGCTACCTAATATATACAGGCTACGAACAAAACCGCAATGATATTGCAAGGCTGTTTGCTGTTGGCGTTTGCAAGGCGCCTTGGACATATATAATAGGAACGAACAAGTGGTCCTCTCTCACTCATAATCATGCATCCGCTGCGTCCTGTGACGAATTACCACCGAATTAAGTCGTCAAGCCTACAGCTCTATTTTCGGCTTGTCTCAGCCGCCAATTATAACGCGTTGTTATAGCGTTAAAACGCAGCCAATTGAGCCACGATCCCCATAGCACGCGAGTCGTTAGCGTCCGCAGCTGACTTGTAGTGAGGCCAAGCCGCTTCAGCTCCCGCTCGCTATCGGGACTCTAGACACCCCGCCACGAGATGGTAATGGCGGCATAACAAACACTGTCTTTGTGCACTCCTGTATGTTCTGCCACGCGGTCTCTCAGATCTTGGATTGATCGGTATTTCTCCACTTTGCGATCATGAACAACGTTTAGAGCCGTTTCGCTGGACACCACCTGCGCGTCAACGAGGACAGCCTCACCATCTTTAACTATCGTCAGGTCGGCTCGGCGCCTTCCGACAGAGGTCGAATACGCGTGTTCCGCATCGACATGCCATCCCTTCGTTCGCAAGAAGCTACCGACTTGACGGCATAGCCGCCAAGTCGTCATACCGCAGGATTCTCCCTCTGTGCGTTCTGAAACATCTCTGCACGCAGTGAGCGGGTGTCTCGATATCCGGACAACTCGCCCGACAGAGCGTCCATTACGACCTCGGGAGGATCTCGCTCTCGACGATAAGCAGTTGACCCAGATGTGGTGATGATGCACGTAGTCAGTTTCGGGAATGGATCTTGCACCCGCAGAGACCCAGTGGGAACTCAGTTTGGACGAACCGACCTCTCTGAGTCCTTTCCCATCGCACGACTCGTGCAACCAGGCTGCACACTTCTGTCTGAGCTCGGTTGTTGTGGTCACTCGCTCCGCCCGCAAACGCATCTGGTTTTCACACCAGACCAACAGCCTCGCCACATACGTGGATTCGGCAGCGGCAGATGCCGTGGACATCGAGCTCACATACAACTTCCAAAGTCGGTTGTACTTCAAAATAGGGATTAAAGTTCTTAATAAAGGCATGCCAAGCCCTCCACTCTGTATTGGCGCATGAAAGTACCCAGGAGGGACATCATAGGGCAATCGCAGCCAGCGTCGAACCGCAGTTCTAACCAGCACGTCCGCACTTCTCAATGTCTTCGATGTGACCGACCCCACTTGGTGATAAAACCTAGGGAGGAGGCAGTCACGGAGCAACCGCAGCCTCTGTTGAGGCTTAAGCGGCGCTTTTGTTAAGAGCTCGATAAATCGAGCTAGAGGTGGGACGCTTGCGTACTCCCTAGCACTTGATATGTACTGCCCAAATAGGTCCAGACCTCGACTGAGGATCTCTGCGGTAACAGCGCTCCCCCCATGGTGAAGCTATGTGTTAGATCGACCTTCACTTTCTTGTCTCGGCCAGACGCCACCAGTGACAGCACTCCGGTTTTCTTCGCGTTTATGCTCAGACCATTACGCTCAAATGCGGCATTAAGTCGCATAAGATTTTCCTGAAGTCCTACCTTCGTGGAAGACAGGAGCACAATGTCGTCCGCGTAGCCAAGAGTGCCGACAACGCGACTACCGAATCGGTAACCAGCATCCTTCAAGAGAACCACCAGTGCTCTATCCACGACGAGATTGAACAGCAGGGGCGACAAAGGATCACCCTGTCTCACACCACGTCCCAGCTGCGTCAGCGACACCTCCTGGCCAGAAGTCGGCTGCAAAACCGTAGTTGCGCCATTGTAGACGGCTCTGACATACTCTCGGAAGGATGGCGGTAAGCTCACTTCCCCGAGTGTTTTATGTATGGCCGTGTGCGAAACCGTGTCGAAAGCTTTCGACAAGTCCACACATGCCATGTGGACGGTTCTGCATCGCCGCCGGGCGTCATCCAGCACGGCCGACAAGACCGTGGTATTCTCACAGACCTCATCAACCGGCCGGAAGCCCCTTTGGCGTTCATCAAATATGTCAAGAGCCACCAGGCGCTTGGCCAAGATCTTGTGGAAGTGTCTCAGCACAACGGACCCTATACTCAGAGGTCGATAATCGGACGGCGTAGGCCGTTCAGGCATCTTCCCCTTTTCCAGGAAGACTTCTGGTAATGGCGATCGACGAGGCGATGCCTTCTCTGCAAGAAGCAGCAGGTTGAACAGCAACGCACGAATCGCGTTAGGAACTGCGTTCCACGCTCTCGGCTCTATACCGTCCAACCCCGGTGCCGTGCCAGTCTTAACAGAAACCTTAGCTACCTCAGCGGGCAGAATAGGGTCCCAGAGCGAAGTCCTACCAACCGTTGGACTTTCGTCCACGGTCGCGCCCTCACCGAAGCCTTCGAGATGAATCCCTCTGGCTTCTGGCGGAAGGCTCCGGCTGACACCGACCATCTGTCTCGGCTCTCCGAGTGAGCGGCGCAGCGCCGTCATATCTCCATCCGTCCCGCTGGTCATCTCCATAATGGGACGCCAATAGTCGCGGAATTCGACAGCGGACGGACGCGTGCAGGCCGCATCACCATCGAGCACTTTCGAGAGACAGTAATTGAGGTTCTTCTTATATAGGGTTTGCACTATGACATATTTCCTCAACCTCTTCCGCTTCGTGTTCTCTCTTCTTCTCAGGCCATTCGCCTTCGGAGGATCACGCTGTCGAGTTTTCGCACGTTTCCGAGGGTCTGCCGACGACTTAGGAAAAATTCTGCCCAGCCATCTCTCAATGGCACGAACATCACCATTCCCAGGCAGAAAGTTTTCTGCTCGCTAGAGATTCAGCCTCATAGCTCCGAATGCGCCCAACAAGCTCAACGAGTTCCCCCACTACGCCTTGGAGCCCCTCACAGGTCTCAGTGAGCTGCAGGCTGCGGTTCTTCGCTGTCCATCTCAATGGACGGGCGGTCGGCTCCTATCATCGCCGCATCGCCCGTGTCGCCAGCATCGTCAACCTCGTCCTCAGACGTGACCTCTTGGCGGAACGCTTGGACCATCTCGCGATAAGCCTCATGTCGACGCTTACCTTTGATAGCATCCAAGGTTCGATTGGGGAATTTCTCTTGGAGGAACTGGATTATAAAGAAAATCCCCGCTGAGGTGGCTGTAGCCTCAGCTCTAGCCATGAGACGGACCTCCTCTTCCGGCCATCTGGCCTTAACGCGCTCCACTACGACAGCATTGTTGGCCTACGGGGTGCGCACGCACAACGTGAACTCCCAAGGCACACTTGTTCCTAAACCCCCTGCCACAGAAATCGCACGCAACGGGCGGTTCATTTGCCTGATGGTCGGCAGCATTATCGCGATTCTGTGCCGGGCGAACCTGACGCTCAGTTGATGATGCTTCGCCACAAGGCGCACAAACATTCATGCGTCTATCATGCAGTGCTCGGGCCATTCGAGAACCCAAGCGTGTGGTCATTCTATTCTCATTCATTTTCATATTAACTGCATGATGGGGGAGCAGACGGATTGACAACCAAAAGTCCCCCAAAGCCGTTCCTTTCTTGTCTCTACAACTCACCATGGAATCGCCACATGGGTTTTTTAGGGACCTTTAAGGAGCACACGCTGTGACATCACTTAGCCGTCATCCTGTCGAATCTTATTTTCCAAAACAAGCGACATTATCGGGAGGATCACGAAAAAGTGGAGCACAACTTGAACGTGAGAGGCTGAAGGTCCTAACAAAAGGACTGGTGCGCATACTTATCACGTCCCAAAACTATGACTTTCAACCAAGACCGCTCGCGGTGTGTTGCTATGAGGGCACGGGAGAGAGTCATAGTTACTTCTGCCGTTTACCCGCGCTTGCTTGAATTTTTTTATGTTGACATTCAGAGCACTGGGCAGAAATCACATTGCGTCAACACCCACGAGGGCCATCGCAATGCTTTGTTTTTAATTAGACAGTCGGATTCCCCTAGTCCGTGCCAGTTTTGAGCTGAGCGTTGAATGGCGGCCGTAGAGGACGACCGCGACGGCTCGCGTCGCCACGGAAGCCTCGCAGCAAGGAAGATCCGCGGGAGGCCAAGGCACGGGACCGAGCTCGGATCCAGGGACTGGCGCGAGAACGCCGACCGTTCACCTCGCCCAGGCCCGGCACGTCAGCCAGACCCGCTTCCCGGCCAAGCCCGACACGCCCAGCTCCTTAGAGCCAATCCTTATTCCGAAGTTACGGATCCAATTTGCCAACTTCCCTTATCTACATTATTCTATCGACTAGAGGCTCTTTACCTTGGAGACCTGTTGCGGATATGGGTACGAACCGGCGCGACACCTCCACGTGGCCCTGTCCAGGATTTTCAAGGTCCGAGCGGAAGATCCGAACACCGCCGCAACTGCGGTGCTCTTCGCGTTCCAAACCCTATCTCCTTGCTAGAAGTTTCCAGGGAACTCGAACGCTTATACAAAAAAGAAAACTCTTCCTGGATCTCCTGACGGCGTCTCCAGGTCATTTTAGGTTACCCCGACGAACACTCTTACGAGGGCCCAAATTGTATGCGATTCCACTGCTGGGTTCCGGAATAGGAACCGGATTCCCTTTCGCCCGACGGGCGTGTGTCTTTATATACACCATACGAGGCGAAAGGGATAGAGAGAGAGAGACAAAGAGACAGAGAGAGAGTATATACTAAACTCTTCACTCTATACTGCTTCCCCCTCCTTCCTCTCCTTTCTTCTCCTCGTCTTCTTATAGTTGTGTTTCTTTCCACACTCGAGTATATTGTACGCCGTCATTGACATAGGATTTCTCCTAGGGCTTAGGATCAACTGACTTGTGTGCAACGGCTGTTCAAACGAAACTCTTCTCCACGTCAGTCCTCCAAGGCCTCGCTGGAATATTCGTTACTACCACCAAGATCTGCACCGACGGCGGCTCCAGGCAGGCTCGCGCCCAGACCCTTCTGCGCTCATCGTCGCGACCCTCCTACTCGTCAGGGCTTCGTGACGACACGAGAGTTGGCCCCGTTCGCGACGCCGGGCCGAGAAGACCCGACGCGCTCGCGGGCTCTCCCGTTGCCGCTCCACTTGCCGCTGACGGCAGAGTATAGGCTCGACGCTTCAGCGCCATCCATTTTCAGGGCTAGTTGCTTCGGCATAGTTCACCATCTTTCGAGTCCCAACGTGTACGCTCTTGGTGCGCCTCTTCTCGCGATGAGAACGAGACGCCCAGGGAGTGCGAGGCCGCATTGCGACGCGGCCCATCCTCCCTCGATCGACGGCCATGGTCGATCTTCACTTTCATTACGCCTTTAGGTCTCGCGACAAGTCCCAATGACTCGCATACTTGTTAGACTCCTTGGTTCGTGTTTCAAGACTGGTCCTAAGAGTACACAAAGCAGTAGCGTCACCGACCGGTATCATATACCCCCTACATATGTCCCCCGTCCCCCCTTGGGGGGAGGGACGTTCGACAGGCCTGTCGAAGGTGATCCGTATTTTAACCAACAGCGGGCCAGGACCGGGGACGGCACAAAGTCCGTAACCTCCGAGTACCGTGTCGCGCGCTTGCGACGGCCTCAACGCACCATAAATAAGTGCGGCCTGATACCTTACGCATACCGCCGAGCAGCCGGCAGGGCAACCGAGGGTTTAAGAAGAAGGGAGATAGAAGGATATCTCAGAAGGGAAGCGTCGGCACGGGGGAAAGCAGGGGGAGTAGGTAGGGCGAGACGGGTATGGAAGTGCGCGGGGTGTAGTGCGGTGGGTTTGCCGCGCGGCTTCCCCCGCACCTCCCTGGGAGGATCTGGGTTAGAACTCTCGTATTATTGAAGCCGCGCGTGGAGGACGAGCTCGCGGTTTCGCTATCGGCGCGGCTTAGAGCGCGCGATTTATTAGAGGAAATGTTTTTTTGGGCAAGCGGGGAGCGGGGGACGAGTTGGCGGGCGCCGCGGCGTCGGTTGAGTCGCGGTTGGGGAGTTACGGGGAGAATATGTTTCGCGAGGAGGTTGGTTGGAGAGGCGTCGAGGCGTTGACAGGGGTTATGGGGGAGACGGAGGAGAACGAGCTCGCGGTTTCGCTATCGTCGCGGCTTAGAGCGCGCGATTCGGCGAGAAGGTCGGGCGGAGGAACGGGACGACGTATAGACGAGGGCGATCGAGAGATCGAATAAAGAGAGTCTTTATTTCTTCGCGATGCGTTAACGATACAGAGGTATGTTTGGTTTATGCGGTATAATAATGGTACAAAGGCGTATTTAATTTTCGCGATATAATAATGGTACAAAGGCGTATTTAGTAACGAAGGTGCAAGTGCGTGGATAGACGTATCACGATTATCCGAAGAACAGAGCCTGTAGTTCGCAGTCTATCAATTCGTCGCGGTCGAAGCTCTCGCTGTCGTGTATGTCGCGGGAACGAGAGCGGGGTCGCGAACGCTCGCCGCGACGTCGAGGAAACGAGCCAGCTTGTTGTCGGTGTAGGCGGTCAAACAGTTCAAGGACTTAACGAGGCAGTTGACGCAATGTTCTAGGTGCAATATGTATAGAATGGTGTTTCTCGACATAGCCAGTCGAGTCTTGGGCGTCTCGAGACGGAGAATTCGGAGATTGTTAAGTCTGCCAAATCGAAGCGTCAATTGGCCGATGTATATCGGCGCCGGGGAACGAGTCTCGACGCGCTCGTCGGATTGAAAGTACGACGCGAGCGTGGATCATAGATCGAGCAGCTCCTTCCACGTGTTCGGCGTTAGCGAGATCTCCTTGCCGTGATTATCTCCGAGAACGATTTCCACGAACGAGGATCGACTGACGTTAATGCAGCTTTCCAAATGTTTATATCCTGTTTTCGTCAATGAGTAGCGTCTTCCCAAGATTCTGAGAGGTCGCGCGATCGAGTCGTTCGCGCAGCTTTTCGGTGTTCGATCGCGATCTAGCCTAAAAAAGTAAACGCGAATAATTAGGGACGAAAGCGATAAGAACGATAAAAGACGTTAGTTCGAGCGTTGTTACTTTCGATACCCTTACCCGTTATCTGTTCGAGCTTTCTTAGAATATCCGGCGTTATCCTCGCGGTTTCGATCGGCGAGTCTCGATCGATCCTCGAAGGAGTGTTGCTGCGGCGGCGGTCCCATCGTCCCGTACATCTTCGTTTAATGTTTTGTTCGCGAGCTTCGTCGTTGGTAATGAGACACTTAACGGCGGAACTGCCTTTATATATTCGAGTCGAAATCGCTCCTTCTTTTTCGCGCCTTTGTACTCTATTCTTAAAGAGTTTGCGGGAAGTCGCTATCGTCGTCCTCGTCGGATCTATCGGTCGCGACGTCGAGGCGATAGACGCGGCTGAGAAGATTCCGCAATTGCCGCAGTAACCCGTTCGTGGGGCATTCGATGCCGAGAACGCGAAGGTCGAAGGGACCCGCCGAGGTCACGATGTTCGAGAATTCGTTGAACGCGTAGAATTGACGTTTAACGAAGAAGTACAGATTACCGTCGGTGTATCGGAGGGCGGACGTTATTGCGGATGGTATTCCGGGAAATGTGTCTTTTAACGGAACGTGCTTAACGACCATTCATGCGGCATTCGTCGATCTCCGCTATTCTGTCGTCGTCGTAGATAGCGTAGGTTCGTCCCGAGTGCGTGTTTATCGCGGCGTTGATCTTAGCGTCTCGGGGAAATCCGATACTGTGAAGGGATTTAGGCCAACCCGGTTTCGATCTAAATCTGGGATATTCCGCGAGATAGATCTTATCGCCCGCGAATAGCGCGAGATCGCCCGAGGGTCTTCGATACGCGGCGAGCAGACGCGTGAAGTTTTTCGGGAGAAACGTCGCGTATTCCGTTATGGTCATGGGCCTACCGTAGCGTTTCTCGGTTAGATCGATCGACCATACGTTGCGTCGGTCAGCTATGTACAAACGTCGATTCATTATTAACCCTTTCGCTACGGCAGCCCCGTCCGCCGAAGTGCCGTCACTGAACGGAAACTCGCGCCGAAAATATGCACAGTTGCTCGTGGTTTCTGTATATATGTTATTCTAAGTCTTAAATAGGAACTGTGCTGAATAAAACAATCATTGCTCTAATGTAATAAGTATATTTACATTTTTAATATGAAAAGACTTACAAAATTATTAAAATACAAAATACAAAATTATAGGTAACATAGGTATTTATATAATTACAAAGCTTAACGATTAAATATTTAATATAATTAATAACGAGACGAAAATTATTAAAATATAATGTGATAATATAATACGTAAAAAATATGTAAAAACTAATAATGTAATTTTGTGTGATATATTCTGAAGCAAGGATCTATACAAAGGCCAACATCGCAATCTTTGCACTCATACCGCGAATCCATTCTTTTATCATTTTTGCTACAAATTACACATCTCCGTCTTCTGTTTTTCGGCTTACAAAATGTGGGAAAATGCCTGTCGGTTAACCTCATCGGATTATCAGCGGGTCTGCCTTGACGTCCCGTTGCACTGTGACGATACTTTTCGACCATCTGTTTTATCAGCGTACTTGTACAGATCATTTCGATGCCGCATATATGCGGCGCTCGTACCCAGAAGTAATGGCGTGGATGCCGCGTATATGCGGCGCCCGTACCCACGGGTCGTCGAGTGGATGCCGCATATATGCGACGCTCGGCGCGAAAGGGTTAAGGCCGCGTCTATGCGCCGCAAGGCGCAGAGATCGTCGCGCGACGGATCGGTCGGCGCGACGTCGGTCGTCGCGGGCGCTACGGTGGTGACGGGCGCCGCCGTGGTCGCGGGAATCGCGGAGCGATCTCCGTCGTCGCGAGATCCGTACAAATTTTGTATAGCGAGGGTGTCCTCTACGCTTAATTTAACCGGATATTGAAGCTCGTTGTCGGGTACGTACGGAAACATGACCGAGTCGTTGCGCATGCTGTGCTGCAGACCTAAGGCGTGACCGATGTCGTGAGTTAGCAGCAGATGATACTTGTCGGAGGGATTCTTGTTCAGGAGCACGTGCCACGGCTCCTCGTCGCCGACGTGCACCTCCGAGGAGAAATCGGCCGTTCCGGTGGGGAGGAACGCGTGAGCGAGGGCCCCGCCCGGACCTTCGAAGACCGCCGGACAGACGTCGCCGTTTTCGACGTTCGCGTACGTGTGAGCGCCCGTTCGATACGATATCAATATATCGGGACGTAGCGAGTCGCGCGCGAACCTTAACGACGAACTCCCATAGCCCATAGCGCGAACGCCGCTTCGGTCGTTCGTAAGAGTTCCTCGCTAGCCACTTGAAAATTCCACGTTAGGCGCACTTTCTCGCGAACGGGCTGTACGCGCGATCGGGTATGTCCGCTAGGCCGCATCGCGGTTTGCGCATGAGATTGAGCGTATCGATGTTTAACGTTCCATTACCAGGTAATTGATAATATTCTTGAAACAGCGACAGCGCGCGATGCAGAGACGTCGCGTTGGCGGACGACAGCGATCCTCCGTCGTCCCTCAGAAAACCGTACGCTCGCAGAAAGCGGAGCGCCTCCGTCTTCTCCGGGTCGACCGGCGTCGCGGCGACGAACGTCGTCGCTAGAACGAGAAGAGCCGTTTTCGCGGCCATCGCGCGGATCGAGAGAGGCGCGAGAGACGATCGATCGCGAGATATCGGACGCGAGTGATTCGCTCCTCGGAGGAAACGTCTATTTTTGTTCTCGGCTAATTTGATACGAGGTGGAAGGGGTATATTAGAGCGAGAAAGGAGATAAGAACGGACGCGGATGCGTCAACAATTCGCTCAGGGGAGGAGAGTTTTCTCCGACGGCGGCGAAGGTCGGAGTATCCGGGATACGCCTCTCTCGAGGGATCCTCGAGTCTCTCCGTCCTCGCGATTTCTATTTTTATCCGCGAAAGAGGATATTGAGGGTTAAACGAGGAACGGTCGCAGTTAGCGATTATCCCGGAAGGAAGATGCGGCCGCGACGTCCGCGTGTCAATCTTTATAAGAAGTGCGATCGCTTCGAGAAACGTCGAGAAGTGTTTTTGCGCAGGAGGTTAATAGATATTCGATATGGATCTGCTCGAGCAGATGAGGAGTATCGAGGAGTCCGTAAAGGCAGCGCGGGAGGCGCTCGTGAGAGCACTGTCGTTCGCCTAGGAGCGAACGAGAAGACGAAGTGTTCGACGCTAATATGTTGAACAGACTGATAGAAATGAACGTTGCCGTGGATAACGCTGAGAGACTGCTGTCGGATTACAATCGTTCGCTGGAGGAGAAGCGAGCGAGGGACCGCTCGCGGAAGTGATGAGGAGATCGCCGAGATCGACGAGTCCTTCAGATCCGCGAAAGCGACGTTCTCCGACTTTATGAAGAAGACGAGGATAGCGGTAACTCGAGCGGAACGTGCGAACGGAGTGGCCCGCGAATCGCCGAGGAGCGACGAGGAAGAGTGACGTCGTGAGTATCGCGCGTGTTGCGCTTATATATTTTGTACGCGCGAAGATTAATTCGCTAATAACGATCGTTTTTCAATTTTCAGAGAGGCGGATCCTCGCGCTCGTCGAACGAGCGCGTTTCGCGATGCGAGCGAGATGTGTATCGAATCCGCAATAAATACAATTGAAAATTATATCGAGTGCGATCTTTTTATCATTTACTTTTAAAACTTCCTCCTGCGACGATTCGACAGATCTTTAAAGGATTCTCGAGTCTTCTTTGTCCGTTTATCTTCACGCTGTTTTATTTTTGACGTCATTATCTTAATAAAGAAAGGAAGATGCGGTTCGAGTCGTACCGTGATATCCGCGCGTTAATCCTTATAAAATGCGCGGTTATCTTTGAGAACGTCAAAGTGTCTCGATTCGCGAAGTAGCAAGAAACGATGAATCTAATAAATCGTATGATTAAATCGTGCGAGTACGTCACGATTAACGGAGATTTAGTAGCTCTTAAGGCGTGCGTGTTGCAAGATGTGGCAACCGATCTAAGAGGAGGCGGAGGGTATATTGAAGGAGAGTCCCGACTTCTTTCGGGTCGAATTTCGAATAGAGGGAAGCGACGAGATCGCGAAGACGATGTGAGTGTTCGACGCGCGAAAATGCGTATCTTTTTTATTATTTCTAATTATTTCTAATTATTTTTTAGAAACAAGATAGAGGACTGTATGAATGGCACGCGAGAGGCGCTCTTCGAACTCATCAAAAGACGAGAACGATAACCGTGCAAGCCACGAGGGTTCGCGCGGCGCTGCGCGATTACCGCAATCGCTGCAACGAGAACGACGGACCCGCGCCAAAACGATCACGGGATGAGAGAATCGGATTTCCGTCGAAACGATAGCAGGACGAGAGGACCGTCGAGCGGCGACGAGAACGCGTAGAGCGGTGTGATTTATACGCTTGTATATTTTGTACATTTATATATTTAAAAACACTATATATTTTATACGCTTATATTTTATACACTTATATTTTAAATAAAATCGTTCGCTATTTAAAAGCTCGTCGATTTTCTCTCCTCTTCTTTTCCCATGGCTATCCTTCTTTAATCGGCCTCGCCGTTATCGTGGTTAAATAAAATCGTTCGCTATTTAAAAGCTCGTCGATTTTCTCTCCTCTTCTTTTCCCACGGCTATCCTTCTTTAATCGGTCTCGCCGTTATCGCGGTCGCGATAAACGAGGAGGTTTCGTTCGCGAAGTATTTAAAATATTTAAAGTATGCAGAACATTTAAAGTATCAGTTCGTCTCGCTCTGTTCTTCTCTCGCGTCGTGCCTCGCTCTTATCGCGGAGGTTGCGGTCGCGATAAGAGCGAGGAGAGTTCGTTCGCTCGACGGTGCGAATAAATTTTATCTCTTAAAAATATATTTTTATCGCGCGATGCGCAAAGAATATAAAATATTTAAGATATAAAATATTTAAGATATAAAATATTTAAGATATAAAATATTTAAGATATAAAATATTTAAGATATAAAATATTTAAAATATAAAATAACGCGAAAGTATTCTAACGTACTTAAATATACGCTTCTCCTCGTCACGAGGCTCGAGCTCGAACGTCGGGAAAACCGTCGAGCGTCTTGCGACGAGTCGTTCGAGCGAAGCGTTATGAGAATAGTGGAGAGATACGGAAATTATCATTATTATGTCATTAATACGTATATTTAAATGTAACGAATACATTTTGAAAAATATAATATTAATATATTATACGATTTATAATACGATATAATGCAATATATAAAATGTAGTTTATAATACGATATATTATATAGTTTATAGTACGATTTATAATGCGATTTATAATACGATATAAAATGTGGTTAATAATATAAATGATTGTATAAATCATTATATTAATAATTATATATCACATATTGCTCAAATTATCGCGTCGCTTCAATCATCAATCGCTCAATTTACACACATTCTCCAACGCGCAATTCTTTGCGTGATATCCGCAGCGAAGAGCCCGCGAAACGTCAAGAGTTTCTAGTCGACCGATATCCTCGTAATTGGCGTCGATGGTCTCCACGGTGACGTCGCGATCCTCGGCGATGTTTCCCAGGATTTCGGCGAGCCACTTTTTCTTGTCGTGCCCCTTAACGTATATACGAGTCGCGGAATCGGGACTAGTCCCGCGACAGATAGCGTCTCGAACGAGTCTTCTCGCCGATCCGTAATCGACGTGTCCGTCGTTCCACTTTAATTGATGGTAATTGGCGGTTAACCAACAAGCTCGCGTCTTCTCCGCCTTCGTTAATAAGTCCCACGACATCGGCGCGCGGAAAATGTGGTGCGTTAATTCTGCACCGTTTCTTAGTACAGCTATCTCCTTCGCGACGAATTTTTTGCCGACGATAAAACCTTGAAGGTTGGCGAAGATCGGCGAGTCGAAGTTAAAATGTTCGCTTCTTTAGATTTCCTCTTTTTAAACGTTTCGTTCTCCCTGTATATTTTTTTTTATAGCTATAACTAGATTATTCTATACGATTCTGCGCACGACGTTGGTGAGTGGATTATACTCGACCACACGATCGTGAATGATAAGACAGTAGGCTGTGGTATTAGAGGGAACGTTTTCTTTGCAATCGAACTCTATACGAACGTCTACGGTGGCGCTCTTGATCGATTCGTTCTGCCGAGAACAATCGATGACTACTATCGGACCGAACGTTTTAAATTTGACTAGATTAAAGAGCGCCTCGTCTTTATCGCGTCCGTAGTACATTTTTCGAAACTTCGAATACATGTCGTATAGCACGGCGATTTTACTCTTTTCAAAATTCAGATTCATATCGTTGTAGGGATAAAAATTCGAATTAAGATACAGTTTGACGTTAGTCAGTTTGCAATCGTCGAATATAGAGGAATCCTGAGGCAGAACGTTCTTCCTTCCGGATTGCAGCGCGAAGATAACGTATCGCGGTTTCTCGAGCTGCGTCGCCGCTTTGACCGCCCATGAGTGTTTGGTCGTGCTCTGCAAAAGCGGAAACTCGTAGAGATCCCACGAGCGAAAAGCGACGCTCAGATATCTTCCGCTATCTAATGTACGCAATAGCGCTAATTTAATATCATTTAACACTACATGAGGCATTCGCCATTGTATCTTCAATAGAAGAATCTTAGATTCGTGCGATTCGAGCGATACAGCGAGACAATTGTGATCGTTGCGCGCTCGTATTAAGATGAGTTCGTGTCGCGCGTTAATCACGACGCGCTTGTAATCTTCGCAGAAACCTAGCAACACACTAAGAGGTACGCAGAAGTTAAAATCGTCGACCAAACGACTCTTCGCCGCGAAGTCCCATCCAGCGTTCTGCAATATACTGCTTCTCTCGACCGTCAGCGACGCGTAATTTTTGATCGTGCTCGTTATTCCGACGTTTCTGTTTCGATCGATCTCCACTCCATCGAGCTCGTAGCGAATCTCCTCGAACATAAACGCGACGCAATTGTTCACTAGTCTCGCCGAGCTCTCCCCCTCCGCATCCGACGATCCCTTCGACTCGAGTCTACCCTCGACGTAGAGGAAACTTTCGCACGGTAACGTGTAGAAATCCTGCTGTTGTATGGGAATTCGTATCTCGTCGCTATATCCAAACGTGGTATTGGCGTAACGATTGTACGTGTGAGTCTCGATCTTGACGATGCGATAGTCGAAGATCGGTTCTCCGGCGATGCTCAAGATGTCGCTCATTTCGATTCTACAGAGTCGCTCTCGGGACGACGAAACCCAAGGAGCGTAGAAAGGTCGCGTTAGCGACGGTTAATCTTCCGCCTCTCTTCTCCTTTCTTCTCCTTGCGTCTAGGGGCAACGCTACGGCGACGATGTTTCTCGCGTTCGACTCGTTCACCACGAGCATCGCGCGTCTCTCTCTATCTTCTTCGTCGAACGTGCAGACAAATAGTTATCTCCTCCCCTCGAAAATCGATCGAATTTCCCTCCTGGTCGACGACGCGCACGGTTATATCGGTAACGATCCGCGCGATAATCGGGAGGTAAATGATTCGCGCGGGGATCTCCGACACTTTATATCCGGGCGGAACGTTTGGCGCGAACTCGTGTATGGTGTGCGCGGATTTGTCATTGTGATACGCCCCTGTCGTGACGTTGCATTCTACGCGAATAATGTTAACGGCCATAATATTTACCGGTTTATCGGAAGGGTACCATTTATTCGGCTGTAATACGCGAGACGAGTAGCCCAAAAGCGAACCGATATTATTGGGTTTAGTCAAATTTATCCGATACGCGCATTTGATCTCGCTTCTCATAGTGTTATCGTTTCCGCGAAGTGTTATAGCGCGTTCGCTCTTCTCGCCGTTCTCGTTGTCAAAGAAATCGTCGTCAAAGTCGTGGACGTCGTATATAGAATCGTCGTTCTTGTCTCTCGTCTCCGATTTCTACTTGCTCTCGCTCCGTTTTCGCTCCTTCTCGCTCTTGTCTCGCCCTTCCTTTTTCGTTTGCCGTTTGCGACGAATCGCTGCTCTACGCATTTATAGCGTTTAACTCGTAAGATCCGATGGGAATCGCGATAATCTCGTCGTTATCGTCGAAGTAAAATTTATTGTTCGCGAAATTTACATTCGGTATCATGTTGTAAGTTTCGAAATTAGTGAGACCTAACTCGTAGTCGTCATCATTCAGGTATAGAGGCGGAAAATAACTCGCCGTGAGAACGTTGCTTCGTCCGGATAGCGTGAGAGTCAGCGACATGATTGGCGGACGATCCGATGTTACGGCCGAAAATTTTTCCAATCGACCTCTCGGAGAAATCTCAGGCACAATTGGCCGCAAATGCTCTGATCGCTCGTCTGTTGAGAGCTACGATTATATCGAATAGACGCGTTGCGTCCGAGATAACGTTCGAGTTCGCGCAGCGGACGAAGATTGTCGAAACTGTCGTAATAGATTGCGTCGTCGCCCCTCTTCGCGTACGCCACCCAATGAGTGCTCGACCTCGACGAGTCGTCCAAATTAACGATACCGCTCTCGCTACGGCGTGCTTTCGCTCGGAAAAGCGTTGCGCATAAATACGGCCCTGAAATGAGGCACGCGCAAGAATATCGCGGCGCGATTTAACTGCTCGTTCGTCGACGCGCCAACGGATGGGAGATTCCCTAGCGTTTCGCGCGAAGTTTTTTTTTAACGATTCATCTTCTTCTCGTTGAAGACGCACCGCTTCCACGTTTGTAAGGCACAAGATACAAACCGCGACCTCCCATCGCGCGATTGTGGCGCTGCAGCTCCTCCTCGCCGTCGCGTCGCTTTGCCATCGTTCACCTCTCTCGCGATTCTCGCCGCTCCTCCAGCCAAAGAACCGAGAATTCCCAGTAACGGGAACAGGGGTAAGAAGCCGCCACGTTTCGCCGCGAGAAGCGTTCGTTTTCTCGTAGCGATCGTTTTCCTCCTCCCGCTCTTCTTTCTCTTGACTCTCGCGGACACACCCATTCCGAACTTCGTCTTTGTTCTCATAGCCGCCCATATGGCAGTCGCGGCGGCTCTTTCGCCCAAGGTCGAGTCGCTCGCCGCGATGCGCTTGCGCGCTCTCTCGGCGAGCGCTCGATCGGCGACGTGTCGATCGGCGAGGCCGCCGCTTTGCGAGTACGCGATGTCGTGCTCGCGGCAGGCCGCGTCTAACGGATTGATGCCTCGATCGCCTCGCGCGAGTCTCTTCGCGAGACGAGTGCCCGGCCCGCAAAATTGATAACCCGGTATGTGTAGCTCGAAGGGTAGCGCGTTTATCGCTCTGTTCAATAAACCCGCACCACCGATATCACCGGTTATCGCCGTTTCGTCTCGAGAATTGCATTCGCAGCAATCTTTAACGAGCGGTGCTGGTCCGTCGATGTGCGTTCGTTGCCAGACGATTGTAGTGTTCCAGGCATCGACGATAGCGCCGTATCTCCGGATCCGCTCTTATATGTTCAGGCAATCTCTCCCACACTCGATCCACGTAGCGACCGAAGTGTCGCAGCAGGATCGTCTTCGGAATAAACCGCAACTGCTCGGCGGTAAGTTCGAGGATATCGTCGCTGTCTAGTAATAGAATAAACATCTCGATCGACCGCGCGCGACTCGCTACTGCGCGATCCGCGACGATCGATTCATATATAAATAGAAGAGTCCCGTTCCGCTTCGCGAGTGCATCGCGCACGCGCGATGATCGATAGAGATGCGCTTCGTGCGGCAGCCGATCGCGATAAAGGTGACGAATTTGGACGGTAGAGTGCGAACAGCGAACGACGCGGAGGTGCGCAGACACGGCCTTCTTCTGCCGAACGCTATTCGTTGCGTCATTTGCGGTCCCTCTAATTGCGGTAAGACGAACGCGTTGATAAATCTGCTGGAGAGCCCGCACGGCTTACGCTTCGAGAACGTTAACATTTATTCGAAATCGTTGCAACAACCAAAATATAGATATTTAGAAAATCTATTAGCACCGATGGAAGATATCGGTTATTTTACATTTTCCAATAACTCCGACGTTATTTCGCCTAGCGAAGCGTTTCCGAATTCGATATTTGTGTTCGATGACATAGCGTGCGATAAACAGAACACCGTTAGAGAATACTTCGCTATGGGTCGACACTCAAACGTCGATTGCTTCTATCTGTGTCAAACGTACGCTAACCCTCTATGGGCCCGTGTAACTTTCAGGTCACATTTCAATTTATCGATATTTTACCAAATAATTATGCGAACATTATAGGCCGCGTGACTTGAAAGTCACATAGTGAATATTTAAAACATTTTAAATATTTAAAACAAATTTTTTTTAAATTTAAAACAAAATTTATTTAAATTTAATTAACATCAGGATAGAATTTAAAACAAAAATTCGGCCCATAGAGGGCTAAGATACCGAAACACTTAATACGAGATAACACGAATCTGCTGATTCTCTTTAAACAGGACGGCACTAACTTAAAACACGCATACAACACCGACATGTCGTATGACAATTTTCACGCGCTGTGTCGCGCGTGTTGATAGCGTAGATACGGATTTCTAGTGATAGACAAAGACAGCGCGCTTCGCAACGGCAGATACAGACGAGGATTTAACGAATTCGCCGTACCGTAGAGCGATCAGTCGCGGATACGTCAGATGCGCGCGAACGAGAGAGGATCGATTCGTTCGCGATGGCCACTAAGGATATCGACGAACAAGAGAAAACGACCAAAGAGATAGCTAGGACGCGCGCTTCGATTCGTAGAAAACACAGAGCGTTGAAGACCGGCAAAATGGAGAGCGAGGTCGCTATGGAGACCCGTTTCAAGCCGATCGTCGAACCGCTGCGCCGCATCGCCGAACACGCCGAACGAGACGAGCGAAACACGATCAAACGAGAAGCGGTCGACGCCGAATCCGCGATGAGTGTCGAGGGAAAGTGGAAGAGAGAGGAATCGCTGACTCCCACGCGGGAAAAATCCGAGGCGAAACGAGTACGAGCGAGACGGCGATTGGAAGCCGTCTCTACTCCGTTAGACACATTTCCCATCGAGAGAGATCCGCTCGCGCTAGGCGAGGAGGAGACGTTCGAGAATGACCTTGAATCGCTCTCGACGCTCGAAACGTCCGTTAAACGAACTCTTCGAACTCCTCAAGGTCGTCGAATGTTGCACGGTCAGCTAGGACCGCTGAGATGAAAATACGTGGGGACTCTCCTCGGTGGGGAAAGGTCGAGCGAGATCGATAATGTTTACGGGGTGTACATCGGCGAAGATGGCGCAATGCTCGGAGATAAGCGATTCGACGTAGACACCGACGATTCTATACTAAGCGGAATCAGATACGTCGGTATTCCCGGTTTGTACGAATTAATCTTCAAAAGAATGTCCGACGATCTCGTTTACACCGAGAATGATAAATTAACGTACAGGAATATACTATTAACGACGAACGTTCATAGATGCGACAAAAAAGCTAGCAATCCCATTTTAGGAAATAAGGGGTACATGCCGTCGACTATGCGAGTCACGGGAAATAGAGTCGAATACGTTTATTGGGACGATCCGAACGAGTTAGTGGATCGTCTGCGATTGCTAGACGCTTCGCGTCGAGTTGGAAACAACGCTCACGATAATGAGATCCAATCGATAATCGAGGAACTTCGCGAAGCGGGCGCGATCCTATAAATCGATCGGTCGCGTCGCCGATCGTCGCAGTCGCGCGCGAGACACGCGCGATGTCCATGAATAAATTCGGCATATCTGAAGAACACGGCGATGACGTCGGAAGACTACGCCCCGCTATCGAATCTCTGCGAAGTTACGTGCGCGATAACGCGTTGTGCGCGATTTCGGCTAACGAATACGACGCTAAAGAGCGCAAGATAAGACGCTTGGCCTCGCCGAAAGAGGACACCGACGCGACGAGCGTCGTTACGTCGACCTCGCGTTACGCGCCGCTAGAAAGGACGAAATCGAGCATCGCGAGAACGTCAAGAAGATCGCGTCGCAATTGAGAAAGGACGCGGACGAAGCGGGACAAAGCGTCGTGCTGTTGTTCACGAGATTAGCTCGAAAGCATTTTAAGCAAACGATTAGACGTCGCGGAGAGCTCCATTTCGAAGATCAAGACGAACGCCGAATCTCTGAAAAACAGAGTGAAAATTTTGACAAGCGAATCGCGCAAAATTCCGTGAAAATAGATACGACCAAATGCATTTTAGACAAACGAGTAGACGCCGCTAGGAGATCCATTTCGAGGATCGAAGCGAATGTCTCTGCGAAAAAGTAGAACTTAACAACGTTACAGAAACTGAACGAGAAATCGCAAATCGCAGCGAATTCCGTAGAAAGAATAAAGAAGTTGGAAGAATCGATGTTGCGATTAGCGAAAGAATCGAACGAGTTGGACAAACGTATAAAAGATTTGAAGAAAATCGCGAGCTGATCCTCCGATAAAGCAAGTTCGATAACGTCTCAAAACGCGAGAGAAAAACTGTAAAAAGATGTTACTTCGATAAAGATAGAATGAGCGCTGAAAAACGAAGACTGGTGGAAGAATCGCACGCGCCCGCGAGAAGAAACTTCCCGCGTCGCCGCGTCGCGGTGCGCGGGTACGACGACCTGTGGCAGGCGGATGTGGTCGAGATGCGCCCTTACGCGAGACTCAACAAAAGCCACAACTACATACTCATCGTTATCGACGCGTTGAGCAAGTACGCGTGGGCCGTACAGCTCAAAAGCAAGAGCGCCGGCGAGGTCGCCCGGGCGTTATCTAAGATAACGCGAGAATCTAAACGGTGTCCGAAAAATTTGCAGACCGATAAAGGAAAAGAATTCTACAATGCCGAGGTGCGAAAGTTCGCGGAGAAGCATAGGGTGAATCATTACTCGACGTACTCGGTGATGAAAGCATCGATCATCGAGAGATTTAATCGCACGTTTAAGAACTCCATGTGGAAGTATTTCACGTTAAACGGAACGTACAAGTGGATCGACGCGCTACCTCGTCTCGTGAAAGAGAACAACGCGCGAAAGCATCGCACTATCGGCGCGAGGCCCGTCGAAGTGACCCCCGTGATCGCCGATAAACTTTTAAACACGGTATACAGCAATATAAAGATAGCCGCTCCCGCGAAATTTAAACTGGACGATCCGGTACGCGTCAGCAAATTTAAGACGATCTTCGAGAAAGGTTTCACGCCCAATTGGACCACCGAAATATTTCGAATAACCAAAGTGCAACGGATTAATCCCGTAACGTATCTATTGAAGGATTCGCGCAACGAGCCGATCGCCGGAGGATTCTACGAACACGAGTTGCTGCGCGTCTCCGATCCCGACATTTATCTAGTGGAGAAGGTGCTACGCCGAAGGGGCGACTAAGTTTACGTGAAATGGTTGGGAATGGACGAGACACATAATTCCTGGATAAATAAAACAGCAGTGTTACGATAAAAAAATGTATTTATTTTAAAAATATATACTTATTTTAAAAATGTATTTATTTTAAAAATATTAATAAAATATTATTAATAAAATAAATTGTATTTTATTTATTAATAAAATAAATTGTATTTTACAAATTGTATTTTATAAATTATATTTTAGAAATTATTCTATAAACTTTTACAATATAATCTAATAAAATTTTATCGACTAAAAATTATTATATACAGTTTTAAAAATTATTATATACAGCGGTATCTCGTAATGCCCCCACGGTAGAGTATTCGTCGTTCCTAGTATAATATATCGCTTATCGTCATACGGACTAAGCGCGATCTTCGATTCTAATACCGTGTATACCTCATGTAATTTGGATCTTAAACACGACTGCTCGCGCGTCATCTCAATATCTTATCGCAGACAGCGCGCGTAATCGTTGAAGGTTATCGTTCTAGCGACGACGGCGCTCTTCACGCCTTTAATCTTTTTCGTTTCACTTCTACTGTCTACTCGTAGCGCGTACATTTTCGCTCTAAGTCCAATGAATTCTGTCATAATCGAGCCATTGTTCTCGTCCTTCATTAAACCCGGCACTTTCTTATTAACGAGAGGTATGCCGTACGTATTGTCCACCGCGTAATCGCTCGTATCGAATCTATCGATATCGCGCTTTATATCCTCGTAAATATCCTCGCACTCGACGCGATAAATAAGACTATCCGTGTCGGTGTACATTATTCCACACTTGTCTCGATACAACGGTAACATATATTCGTAATGAAACTCGTACAAACGAATCTTCGATATCGAGAATACACATGCCTACGTAGATCGGTTTGCGAAATTTAATCTCGAGTTTGCGCAATTCCACGGCCACTAGATCCTCCGCGAAAACGCTCCTACTGTGAAAATTAGGCTTAGCGATCAACGTTTCCGCGCCGAATCGCCCATCCCATCGAGTCACTAGTCGAACGTCCGAGTGATTACGCACGTTTTCCATAGTTTTACCGAACACGGCGTTATTCATCAATTTGTACAGATTTTTCTCGAACTTGTTTTTCGCGTTAATGCGCAATCGCGTATTCAGATCGATGTATCCGCGTAACCATAGGGATTGCGCGAATCGTAATATTCTATGTATCCTCGTAACGCGTAACCCGTGTCTAATGCATTGTTGCAAGTTGCGATAATGTGTCACGTAACGACGCTTATCGCGCAGCGTAGCGAGGAGTTTGTCCCGCCGTTTTCCAGGCGGTTTATTGCGCGTCGAGCAAACGGAAGGTCGGCGTGAGAATCGTGAAGGCCGGGCGGATACGCAAGGTCGACTTCTAGAATATAACCGATAGGCGAATCCGGCATCACGGACATTAAATTGATACTCGGAACGTCCTCGATCCATCGAAAATCCTCGTAAGGTAGCGACTGACACATCGCCCATCCGTACAAATTATTCACGTCGAAATACATAAGATTCGACGACTGTTCCGAAGGATTATCCGATCATACGTATTTGTTATTAGCGCGCGCGTATCTATTGGAACATTGACTCAGTCCGCCGCGTTCCACGAACATCACCATATCGATATCGGTTAATAGCTCGAATCGAACGCCCGTGTACTTTAACATAGCGTCCCACGTGTATCCGGGTAACGTGTAATAATGCGCGGGATCCAAACCGTAACTTCTCATACACGCGTCGCGAAAATTTTCAAAGACATCGGCTAATAAAAGAACGTCGAATTTTAAATACAAATCGCTATATTCACCTAGCGTCTCGATGCGAAATCGCTCCCAGACTTCTATCGCGCGCTCGTAATCGCTATCGGACACGGTATCGCCGGTCAGCGAACTGTAGAACGCCTCGCGCGGCGGCAGACGAGTCTCGCGCAACCTATCGATATCGTCGACGTACTCATACGGTAATACGCCTTTTCTCGCGATAAGTTCGAAATCGGCGTCGTCGAGATCGGGAAATTCCGACCGCGCGATCTTTAACTCGCTTTTGTCGAGATAAGACGCCAATTTTTCGAGACTCGCGTTTAGAAACTTAAAAGAATCCACGAAACGCAGTTTCACGCGTCTTTCCCCCTCGTCCGACGCTTCGTCGACGCTCTTCGTAAAGGAAACGTACGATTCCTTCGTCAGAGGTAACAGCTCTACGCTCCCGGGAAAAGCATTAGCTACGTCTCTAACGATAAAATGCGCGTCGTAGCCCGATAAATTGTGGAAGAATACAGGAATGACGTAAGTCTCCTTATAATTTAAATTGCAACTAGAATGCGCCGGACCTCTGTACCGCCCGGTCAGATGACAGTGATCGCGGACGCGAGCGTCCTTCGACTCGAACGGTCTCTCGCACACGTGACAGCTCGTCGCGTCGCGAAATCTCTCCCGCTCGTCCGCCGTGAGAGGCGTCATAGGCGCGACTGTGTTCAGAATATCCATCACGCGAAGCGCTAAATTTCGCAATTCCCGAACAAACCACGATACGCAACTCTCGCCGCGATGTGCCCTGTACATAGATTTAGCGTCGTCGAACGCGCACCGCGCGTAATTTCCTACGCTGTGAGCCATCTTATGACGCTGAACGATCGATGTGTTCGGCATTTTCATCTCCTTTTCCCTCTCCAGCGCGCATTCTAAGTCGGCGTACACCACGAACAGAACTCGTTCCTTTCTCTCGTAATTGTTAAAATTTAACAACTTGTCCTCCTCGGTCGGTAGAACGATAGCGCACTCGTTCATTCTTTCGCAGTTCTCGCTGTGAGCCGACAACTTATCGCTCGTTCAAAAATAGTGCATACATCTACGAGACGATATTAATTATTACACAGAGTGTATTATTAATGAATTAATAAATTTTTCTAGCTCGTACTCACCGATCGCATATTTGCGCTTTACGTCCTCGGGCGCTCAATTGCGAGCCAACAAGACGAGATTCTTGATCCATGCGAAGTGCGTCGCGTTATCTCGTCGCGTCGTATCGCTAAGATACAACAGATTGATGTGTTTCTCCCTCTTGCTATCGGCGAGACGCAGAGGAACGATGTCTCTTCTCTTATCCCTCTCGTCCCTCTTATCCCGAATGGCATACACGTTGATGGATATATCGTTGAGACGCTCGAACTTAGCAATTCCGTCTAAACTCATAAGAAACTCGACATCCTCCAGATTCAACACCGTGGTATAATGAGGGTACCGCGAACTTCTCTCCGCGTTCCTCTCGACCGGGTACAGAGCGGCGACCATCGACCACGCGAAACACGCATCGTCCACAGATCTCACATTAATTACCGCTTTTTTTAATTTAATCTTTCGCGGTATCTCGACGTAACATCCCGCGCGCATAGGATTATATCTGTTCACGTCAAATTCAGTATTCGCGACAGCGCCCATCCGCTATCGCGCTCCTGAAACTCCTCCAGCGAAGCTAGAATCGCGTCGACCACGTGACTCTCGTACCACTCTTGTAAATCGGATAGAAGCAGACGATTCTTCGTAGCAACAGTCTTAACAGCGATCTTGTCGCCTGAGACAAACTCGCCATTGAACGCGGTATTGACCTTGACGCTGCCATATCTGCCCATAACGTCGCGCACTTGATCGAGCACCATATCTCTGGCGACCTCGAGAAATCGCGAGGGTTCGATGTAATCAAGATTAATAACGGTGCGGGTTAAAACGCCTAGCGAAAGCCGTCTCGATCTCGAACCACGAGAATCCCTCGCGTCTCTCGCCGCCACCTCCCGAACGCTCGAAACGCCGACGTAGATCGTCCTTCGCGCCCGTCAATCGAACGATTCGAGCGATCAGGGAGTTGATCGTCCCGGTGGATCTTCCTCGACGTCCTTCTCGACATCTCGCTCTCAGAGACTCAAGATGCTCGTCGCACCGTCGCGCCCACGCGAGATACTCGTCCGCCGTCGCGACGCTTCGCGCGCTATCGAAAATATCCTTTTCTTCCATACTTCTATCCATTCCTCAATATATAAGACTTTTAGCGATGCACAACGTGATTAATCTCCCGCGCAAAATTCGGAACGCCGTAACGCGGCTTCTAGTTGCGATAAAGCAGATAGCGATCCGTTCCGACGTCTATAAAGGGTTCATCGAACCGCGCGTTACTCGCCTCTCGCGCGAGTTCCTCCATAAAGCTGATTCTTTCTCCACAGCATAAACAATCCTCTTTATAATTTTCGCGCAATTCTTCTTTCAAACGAGTCGGTATTCTCAACATCCGTATACCCTCAATACTATTAATTCGAACATTGACCATTCTTCCAGCTAGTCTCGTCAAAGCGCTCGGTACGTATTCCATCTTCAAAAATATCTCGTGGTCCTCCATTATTTCTCGATCCGTTATTCATCGTTCAACGAATGCAAATCCTGTCTAAAAATGTACGACGTATCTCGTTTATATTCCTCGATGTAAAGCAAAGCTCTCGTTTCGCATCCGCTGCACCAGTGACACGATACGTCGAAGATATCGTCGATAAGATCGCATCCCAGTACCAATTCGGTAATCTCTACTTTCATTACGTGCGTCGATACGTTTCTGATAAAACTCGGTCGATTCGCGCAATCCGCGCAATATTTCTCCAAGTCGTTAATATACTTTCCGTTATCGAGTAAACAACCGAATCGATAATAGCAATGCACGACGTGATTCGTCTCCCACGCAAATTTCGGAACGTCGTAACGCCGCTTCCAATTCCGATAAAGCAGATAGCGATCCGCTCCGACGTCCTCGAACGGTTCATCGAATCGCGCGAGTTCTTCCTCGAAATCGATCTCCTGCGCGTAATACAAACGATCCTCTATATAACTTTTACGCAGTTCCTCCTTCAAACAGATCGATATCTCCAATACCCGTATATTCTCCACGCTCTTAATTCGAGAATTGACCACTCTTCCGGCTAATCTAGTCAGAGCGCTAAGTCGATTTATCGCATCGCTCGTGTAAAAATCTAGATAACTACGTACGCGCTTCATCGCAACGTTCCGGAAAAATACTATTGAACTACTACTTAGAAATCGCGACATCCCTTTATAACGACGAAAAGAAGTGCACCTCGGTTAATCATGCCGGATACCCTATCTCAGTCGCCGAACGCTCCTCGCTCGCCAGAAAAAATATTTTTTCTCGAATTCCGCGGCTCCTCTAATCGCGAAACGACGAAAAACTCGAGCAAAACCATTATCTCCGTTCTTTAAAACTCGTCGGACGCCGCGACACCTATTAATAGATCGCGCGCTCTTTACTCGCCGGAAAAAAACATTTCCTCTAATAGATCCCGCGCTCTAAGCCGATAGGAAAACCGCGAGAAAAAACTCGTCCTCGACGCGCGTCCCGCGTCGTCACGCGCTCTAACCGCGAGCTCGTTCTCGCCCATCTCCCTCATCCTCGCCCCGACGCCTCTCCAACCAACCTCCTCGCGAAACATATTCTCCCCATAACTCCCCAACCACGACTCAACCGACGCCGCGACGCCCGCCAATTCATCCCCCGCTCCCCGCTCCCAAATCGCGCGCTCTAAACCGCCACTCATCCCCCGCTCCCCGCCTCCAAATCGCGCATTCTAAGACGCGCCGATAACGAAACCGCGCCATCGTCCTCCGACCATTGCGCTCCACCCCGCGCACCCCCATACCCGTCTCGCCCTACGTACTCCCCCTGCTGTTCTCCCGTGCCGACGCTTCTCTGCTGAGATATCCTTCTATCTCCCTTCTTTATACGGCTGTCACTCTCACTCTTACTATCGGGTCTTAAAACAAACTTAGAATCGACCTATCCTATCTACTCAAGAATCCGGGACACGAAATCGAGGAATGCCGGAAATGTGAATATAATAATTCCCTCGAGCGGAGAGGCAACACGAGACGAATCGTCCGGTAAGAGCGATGACTACGGAACAGGAAGAAGAGCCACGCGGATCGCAAACGTAAGTCCCGCCAACTTTTCCCACGCACCTACGGTGACTCTACCTGCAGAAGGTCTTCTACCGGGCGCCAAATTCATGGTCGATACGGGCGCCGCGCCTAATCTCGTGAAACAATGCCGGATAGATCCCAAAATTCGAATCAACCCCGAGTCAAAAATCGTCCTTAGCTGAATTACAGACGAATCGAAACTCTCGGGACAGCCGACATTGAATATCTAGGATTCGGGATCAGATTACATGTCGTTAAAAATAATTTCCCAATATCCCAAGACGGTATATTAGGCTCGGAATTCTTGAGCGATGCGTTGAGTATTAACTTCTCTGAAAATTGCGTGCTCTGGCAATGGTTGAGGGTCTCATTCGATTACGGTCAGAAAACTATCACGATACCCGCAAGGACGCGTACCGTGATTCCACTCCGCGTGAGTAACCCCGACGTAAATGAGGGTTATATACCGCGGATCCACTTACACGAGGACATCTACCTAGGAGGCGCCGTCGTCACTAATCGCAGCGGAATAGCATATGTTGGTATTATTAATACAAGCAAAAAGACCCACACTATCGCGACCCCAACGGTCGAGCTACTACAGAGGAAATAGAAAAATTCCTCTCGGAAAAAACTAACCCTGGAATTAAAGAGAATAATGAAGTATTCGGCGCTACCGCGCCCGCACTGATAAGCGCAAAAAGACGCAAGTTATCCATGACTCGTTTCGCTTAAGCCATTTGAACGAAGAGGAATCAGATCATGTCTCACGTATAATTGATAGACATCAAGACCTATTCCATCTACCTGGTAGTAAGTTAGGCTTTACCAGCGTAATCAAACACAAGATCGTAACGTCCGACGAACAACCCATCAACACCAAACAGTATAGATTTCCCCCTATTCACAAGAGAGAAATAAGTAAAAGAATTATTAGAAAACGACGTAATCAAACCCTCCGAATCCCCGTACAACTCATCTTTATGGATCGTACCTAAGAAAGCGGACTCCAAGGGCAATAAGAAATGGCGTATGGTCATCGTGCATTGAATGAGAAAACGATAGGAGACGCGTATTCACTCCCTAATATCACTAAAATCCTAGATCAGTTAGGCAGCGCGAAATATTTTAGCGTCTTCGACCTCGCGTCCGGTTTCCACTAGATATCGATACACGAGTCTCATGCAGGCAAAACGGTCTTCTCAACCCCTCACGGACATTACAAATTTAACCGAATGCCATTCGGCCTCAAGAACGCGCCAGCTATATTTCAGAAACTCACGGACCAAGTACTGTCTGAATTACAAGGTAGCAAATTATTTGTAGGCGATATAGTATTATACGCGAGTTCGCTGAGGGAACACAAAATCAAATTTGACAAATTAGCCGAGAAACTCAGTCAGGCAAACCTAAAATTTCAACCGGACAAATGCGAATTCCTGCGAAAAGAAGTCGGTTACCTAGGTCACCTAGGATTATCAGCGACAAGGGCGTAAAACCAGATCCAGCCAAAATACGAGCAATTAAAGAGTTTCTTACACCACGAAACGTTAAAAACATAAAACGGTTCCTCGGGCTCGCGGGATATTACCGGAGGTTTATTTCAAATTTCTCCAAGATAGAACGTCCCTTACAAATCTCTTGAAGAAAGAGGAATCGTTTGATTGAAGGAAAGAACAAGAATCAGCATTCATACAACTTCGCAAAGCACTGTGCACCGAACCGATTTTACAGTACCCCGATTTCACAAAACCCTTCGTGGTAACAACGGACGCTTCGGGACATGTAATCGATGGCATATTAAGTCAGGAACCGATAGGCAAAGACCTACCCATCGCTTACATCTCCTGTCTATTAAATGCAGCTGAAAAAAGTTACTCAACGATAGAAAAGGAATTGCTCGCGATAGTATACTGCGTTAATTACTTCCGACCATATCTATATGGGCGAAGATTCAAATTAGTCACCGACCATAAATCCTTAGTATGGCTACACTCGGTAAAGGACCCCACATCTAGACTAGTCCGGTGACGATTAAAACTAGCCGAGTACGAATATGAGGTGAAATACAAAGCCGGAAAAACGGACGTAAACGCGGACGCGCTATCTCGCAACCTAGCTCAAACCTTCTCTATAGTCAAAGAGACACATAAGGACGAAAACACTCGGATATTCCCACTCGAACGCGAAGCGATGCCAAATTCTGACGAGTCCTTATTAATGGTGCCGGTACTTCAAAAAGCGCACGGACTAATCGTGAAGCGCAAGCACCGGATAGTGATATTGTAAGATCCCAGATTTCGAGCGATAATAACGACACCTCGAGTTATCTCGAGACGGATAATAGCTCCTCTGACTCCGACTCTTGTATCTTCGATAACATTAACGAAACAGCTTCCACAAAAAACGCGACTGGTCCGAGAATCATAACGATCTGTGATAATTTCACGAAGCTCAGAGACAACCTCGTAATTTTTACCAAGCAGTAAGGCGCGCCGATCGACACGTGAGCCCGGATGTTCCAAGAAACAAAATCACTGCTCTTGATTAGAGACGCTGCTTTGGCTAGGGCAAGGGTCAACAAAAATGGTAATCGGCGCATCATTTCATTAGTAATAAAAGAACGAGTGTCAGGAATGACGGAGAGGAATATTATGAAAGAGACCTTATGTTCCTTACTAGACGTCGTGACCGAATTAGGTTTACAATCAATTTCGGTAGCCAAAGGAGATGTGGATAACGTCCCTTGGGAAACAATATGTTCGTTACTCTCACGCGTATTAAATAAGACTAGTATAAATATTTTCATATGTACAAATAGAATATCTATTCCTCCTAACGAAAACAAATTAGAAATAATAAGAGAGAACCACTGTTCGGCGATAGGCGGGCCCAAGGGTGTAACTAAAACATATAACCGTATTAAAAAAAGATATCATTGGGCCGAAATGAAGGCCGACGTGTAATCTTTCATACAGAACTGTAGTTCTTGTCAATTAAAGAAACTAGTGCGCGTAAAAACCAAACAGCCAATGGTGCTGACCGACACCCCTGATTCCGCTTTCGACAAGGTATCTATGGACATAATGGACCCTTTGCCCACCATGCGATCGGGCAATACATACATACTAACCATACAAGATTTGCTAACGAAATATTCACTCGCTCTGCACTCAAACATGCGGGACCAATTTACGTAGCAGACGCGTTCACTAATGAATTCATATGTACCTTCGGAGCTCCGAAAGCTATACTCACAGATCAGGGTTTTTATTTCCTCAATAGTTTAATGCGGAACGTAGCACATAAATTTAAGATCCGACATTTCAGGACTACAGCGTATAGACCGCAATCGAATGGGTCAGTAAAGAGATCGCATCAGGTACTCTGGGAATATTTGAAGCATTACGTGGATAAAAATAATGAATGGGACGAACACCTCAACGTTCTCCTATAATACGAGTGTCCACGAAGGCACACAATTTACTGCTCATGAGCTAATATTCGGTAAAATAGCCAAAGTATCTTCCAGCGAACCCGACACAACCCACGAAGTGAACGAAAGTTACGCGAAATATTTGACCGAACTATTTAATAAAATTAAAAATGCCCAGACAATCGCGCGCAAAAATTTGATTAATGCTAAAAATGTCAAAAAATACTACGATTGTAAACTCAACCCGCGTAGATTTAAGATGTAGGTAGTAGCGTATATTTGTTAAAAGAACCCTCAAAGAGCAAATTAGGAGACCAGTACACGGGACCGTACCATATACAAGTCATCGAAGTACTTAAGAATAATAATGTTAAGACAGCTATAAATAGACATAAGACGCGAATTGTTCACGTAAATAAATTAAAATTCACACCAAGCTCCTACTTCGATTGACTCCCCTCCCAGAAACCCGAAACGCAGCGGCTATAACAGCGACGCACCGGAGAAGGACCGATCAGTCGACAACGAAACCTAGCATGGAAGCTATCATCATTACCCTCCCATCTTCCACCTCGTATGGCCTAACAGGCTACGACTGTGAAGGCGATGGACTGAACATCATCACACTCTCTCTCACGGAAATAGAAGAGTGCCAGTTGGAGAATATGGAGCCAAGAACCGAAGAAGTCTACATACAACTACTGCAACTGAGCGAGTTCGACCATACAACAGGGTTACAATGCAGGATCGAGATCGATCGCACCATTTACTACTGCGGAATGCACTCCCACGTGTCAATCGTGCAGAATGGAAAGCGCGAATACATCCGGGAGATATCAGCCGAGACGTACAAAAAGTTACATGACAGCGGAACTATATTCTTCCTGGGAGACATCGCCTTGATCACAGGAATCAAAATAAATATCACGTCCACATTCAGCTTAACGTTCGCCGGAACTCTCACAGTCGATGGACGCTGCGTAGGGACACAGTTTCAGCGACCCGTACGGAACCTGGGATAACGTAGTTGTACAAGCATCCATAAAAATAGCCAAATACCAGGAGGCTGGAGCTATCTATCAAGTACGCTACAAACGAAATCGTCTTACCTTCGGAAAACCGTTATCGCGCAACGGAAGGTGAATGCAGCGATGCGAATGGTACGTCGACGTACTGGCAAATCCTACCGACAGCTGCAACGTCAGGCGATGTGCTGTACCAAGGTGCCGCCTATCGGCTCACCCCCAAGGAAGCACAGAAGGAATCTTCCATCATCTACACGGTTACGACCAAGGAGACCACGTCCGCATTAGCCAGGACATCAGACACAAATCTCTGCAGTTACAAGATAATCCAGACGGAGCACCCGAAACTGTTCATCTTGGAGACTCAACCGGGATGCATGTTCAAAGTTCAATCCAGGATCGCTATTGACAACCTTGACATTTTCTCTTACGTGAATTCCAAGTTCATCTACGTGGAGAAACACCTGAAAACTCAACTGATCCAACTATACCGCGACATCATGAGCCAAAAGTGTGCATTAGAAAGACAAATCCTAGAAAACGCACTTTCGCTCTCCAGCATCGCTCTAGACGAAATGGCGTTCCGCTTAACACTAGATTTACGGAACCCGTCAATTTGACGGAATTCAAACTTTGCAATGAAATATCTCGAAAACCGCTTGATCGATTTCAACCGTTTTGCATCGTAAATTAATCATTTCTTCCAAAGAATTTATACACACTGGTTTTTTTCCTAAGCCTTCTACTCTACGGGATCCGTCAAATTGACGGGTAGGCTTATCTCGAAAATAATCCTTATATTTTTGCTTTGTTCGTCACATTATTCATCCAGTAGGAAATACAAGAGTGAAAGCAATGTCTTTATGTTCTCCGTTTCCAATTCGTTATCTCAATCGCGCCTCGATAGTGTAAACTAAAGCGGGTCGTATTACCTGAGTGATTATTTTGGTCTGCTACGGAACTGTTATTTCTTATCGCCGAAAAGAACTCAAGAACAAGAAAAGATCTTCAGTATGAATGCTGCATTTACAATGTACGAATGTTTCAGAAAGACAGTTTCAAAAAGTTTCGGTTCTTGTAGAGAGTCTCCGCTTATTGTAGGTATTTACAATAGGGTAATGGAATTAGAGCACAGTATTTTTTTATGTTGACCGATCCCCTTTTTCTAGCAATCATGCGTAAATCCAGGAAATGTAATAAGATATTGGATAAAATCCTCGAGATCAATGAGGATTGTTCCGAGGATACCTCTGAAGAAAATGAATGTGAATTAGGGCGAAAGCAAACCCGAAAGTGAAACTACACAATCTGTTGAAAGTGGATGGACAAAATTATCTTCAGATAGTGAAGAGGAGAATTTATTTACAGTCCGTCGGAGCAAGAAAATGCGTATTTTTTCTAGCTCTGACTCTGAGGATGAGAGGACGAGCTTTCCCAGTACATCCCAAAATGTAGCGGGTGATATCGAAATTGCAACTGACGGGACACAGTGGACAAAACTGAAACCAGGCGGATCTAAAGGTAGGACGCCCATCCGTATGATTTTCTAGGATATCGGAGGGCCTACTGCCCATGCTAAAAGAAATATTATGGTAGGTTGCATGCTTAGCGCTTTCGATTTGATAATTGACAAACATATAATGCAACACATAAAAGATTGCACTGAAACCGAGGCACGTCGCGTCTTGAATACAGACTGGAAAATTACAGTTGCGGAATTACGAAGTTTTATAGGAGTTCTGTATGCTCGGGGCGCATATGAAGCGAGATCGTTGAAAGCTTCCTATCTATGGTCGAAAAAATGGGGCCCCCTTTTCTTCAGAAACACAATGAGCAGAGATAAATTTACAGAAATTTTAAGATTCATACGCTTTGATAAAAAAACCAACGATCCGAAAGATTACAAACAGATAAATTTGCGCTGATATCCGAAGTATGGAGAAAATTTATAAGTAACAGCCAGGCTTGTTATAAGCCACATGAAAACATCTCAATAGATGAACAGTTATTTCCGACAAAAGCTCGATGCAGGTTTACGCAATATATGCCGAATAAGCCTCATAAATTCGGCATCAAGTTTTGGTTAGCAGTTGACGTCGAATCAAAATATATTGTGAACGATTTCCCTTATTTGGGGAAAGATGAAACCCGAAGCTCACAATCGTTGGGTGAGTTTGTCACATTGACATTAGCCGAACCATATTTAGATCGAGGTAGAAATATAACAACAGATAATTTCTTTACAAGCATCCCGCTAGCTCAAAAATTGTTTGCTCGAAAAACAACTTTGGTTGGGACCATTCGGTCAAACAAACGAGAACTGTCAAAACCCGTAAAGGAAAAAAAAGATAAGATGATTTTGTTTTCCTCAGATTTATATAAATCAGAAAATTTCATCCTTACTGTATATAAAAGTAAACCGAACATAAAAGTTCTCCTTCTAAGCACCAGACATACAGGTGTACAAATAGAAGACAACCACAAACGTCTTCCAGAATCTATTTCATATTATAATAAAACGAAGTTCGGAGTGGACGTCGTTGACCAGATGGCACGCAAATATAGCGTAAAAGCAGGCAATTTCCGATGGCCTCTTCAAATCTTTTTCAATATATTAGATTTGGCAGCAATAAACGCGTGGATACTATATAAACAATGCACCGGAGACACAATATCCAAGAAACAACACATGTTTAGTTTAGCCGAGGCATTAGATGCGGAAAACAAGGAGAACATTTGCCAACGATCAGGCGCTTCTTCATCATCTATAATATTACAAGAGCGAAAAAGTTGCCAAGTGGGATACTGCAACAAAAATAAAAGCAGCAATTGTTGCATATCTTGCAAAAAAGTGGTATGCGGAAAATGCACAGGCAAAGCGGAATATACCTGTAAAAAATGTACTGAATAAGTAAGATTACCCGTTAGTATTATTGTTATTATTTCCATGATATTTTTTAAAGGACTTTTTATTTCTTGATACTTTATTTAAACGTGAAGGCAAATATTGTGTAATTTGGAGTTAACTTGAATAAATCGGTTTTTTAAAGAAAGTGCGTTTTTTTTATTCACCCGTCAATTTGACGGGTGCCGTAGAGATAGGTATATAAGAAACGTCCGTAAACCTAGTGTTAATGAAGGCGCCCGGCTACATGGCCATCACAGCCGGAGAGGTAATACACATTATCAGATGTGTTCCTGTCCTATGTAAAATGTTAGACGGAAGGATGTTACAACGAACTGCCAGTCTCACATGGCAACACATCGTACTTGCTCTCGCCAAGATCGAGAATCCTAAAACGGGAAAAATCAGAGACTGTAGCGAGCTGCTGCCAACCATGTATAGAATTGACGATACATGGTTCCAAATTAGCCACGACCTATCGAGACTTTACCGCCACCGATCATCCAGCCGTTAACGAAGCCTCAATGGAAGTACGTGAGCCCACTAATCTCGCGAACAGCGGAATATATTCCACGGAGGACGTAGATCGATTGCGGAAACACATAATGTTCCCGGTGGAAAAACCTGCGATGCTAAACACCATCATGCAAGGAACCATGGGGAAACAGATTCCCCACGGGAACGTGTCCCTCTACAACTTAATGAGCGAGAAATCGCTGGAGAAGATAGCGGGAAGCGCTGGTACGCGCCTGTGGCGAGGTTTCGACACGTTCGGATCAGAAAGCGCGGGAAAACTCGCTAAGCTGGTCATAGATTCAATTATAAGAGGCTACGCACTCCACTCGATGTGCGAATGGAGTCTTCCCCTGTTGGGAGCAGTATGGAGTTCTATTACCCACCTTCTCCTGCAGCTGAGTGCCCATAGACAACCTGCAAACAGGAAGTCAGCAGACCCAGAGATCCCAACTACTGAGTTAGTGCCCCTCTCATCCCCCGAAAATCATAACAGTGAAAGTGAAATCAGTGACAATGTGTGCGAGAAATCCCAACAAAGTGCCCCAAATGCCCCACCCAAAGACTATGGCGAACTAAATAAATATCTACACACCTACCGAGAACTTTAGATTAATAAGAAAATCTATAATTAAGCATAAACATAACCTTAAGGAAATTAATCAGCAAATGTAAACATAACTTTAAGCATAGGTTTAAATATTCTGGAGAATGTTGGAACAATAACGTCCAACATTCTTTTTCGAGGGGGGAGGTGTCACGTCCTGTCAAAATTTTAATTTATATTTTCTATTTTTTCTCTCTTAAATAATCAAAGTCCAACAAACGCAACTTGAATAGCACGCCAAAAACACGCCATGACACTTGATCTCCTAGAGCGCCGAAGCGTGGCGCTTCGTTAGATCTTCCCACTACTGCGCGTCCCATCACAACACAACCCTATTCTTGGCAGAGGCCGAACCGCCGAATCGAGAGAGCACAGTGCGCACTCCAACTTAGTCAGTCTTTCCCGCGTCTCCGATCGAGCAACAAGTTTTACTCGAGAACTCAACCGACATCCGACGCTATTCAATTCTAAGTTCAAATTCAAATTCAAATTCTAATTCTAAGTTAAAATTCAATTTCTAATTCTAACTTTAATATTTAATTAAATCATATGTAATATTAAATCATATTGTAATTCTAAATCTAACTATAATACGTATTTCGAAACGAGTTAATACAACAGTGTATAAGTTTAAAATATATTTTTGTTATAAGTTAATTATTTTTCATTTTTTATTATCCTGTCACTGGATCCAACGTATTCCCACGTTAAGCCTCATGCGTCTATGAGTAAGTGATACATATCTTAAAATCATTTCTCTACTCTCAACCGTCTGGTTAATCGTTTTATTAATATACA
The DNA here is from genome assembly GCF_021464435.1 of Cataglyphis hispanica. Taxonomy (NCBI): domain Eukaryota; kingdom Metazoa; phylum Arthropoda; class Insecta; order Hymenoptera; family Formicidae; genus Cataglyphis; species Cataglyphis hispanica. The sequence goes on along the minus strand of NC_065977.1, from coordinate 3,798,656 downwards.
TCTTTATCTGGCTCTATTCAACGCAGGCACACATCTACACCTGATATACGATACCAGCAGTGCGGACCACCGCACGCTGTTATTGCAATTAGAATAAACACAAGATACTGCTGTGCGGACCGCCGCACGCCGTGTCCTCTGGTATTACACACCATCTCGAATAAAGCCAGTAATTATTTTAATAACTTATCAAATGCCTAAGACCAGACGAGGTGGAGTAAATAATCGCGCGCGCAAACTTCTCCGCGAATTAAAGCTACAACCCGCGGATTCTATTAATTCACGATACATCGGAGTAGAATCTTATTGTGATCCAGAGTACGAAAAGTTGTTTATAAATCACCACACCGCGACTCTCGCGATCGCGCAACGCGCAGAGTGCTAACTATTATCGAGTGACCAGCCAAGCTGATCCCGATAACCATAGAGCGTCCAGCAATTCCATTCCGCGAAATTGATGACAAGGACCCAAGGAACAGCTGGACATCAGTAAGCCAGGGCAGAAACCTCGTTTCCTCTGTGCAACGTCCCGACATTGAAACATCGAGGTATAGCCGAGCATCACAAGGTAAGAAATTATACTTATGCGCCCTTTAATATCGCCGGACCTCCGATATATATTTGCACTAGAGGAGGAACAACCGCGAGCTTTCCCCTCATATTTTTGTATTAGAGCATCCGGACGATGTCACGTATTAACTAGAGCAGCCCTTTGCCAACATTGTTTCCGCGATCTGTCTCAAAGCGAACTTCGCGAATGGCCCGCAAGAGATTTCCATTGCGTTGAGATCGGATACGATATCCCAAGCCGGACGGCGTGTTCTAAATGTCACGTCGGGTTGAGTTACGCTAGATCAGGTTCTGCATGCCATCACTGTTCGAATAAATTCAGCGAATTCGAAAACAATCCTGATAACATAGAGTGGTTAATTAATCACTACGGAGGAAACATAGCATTCGATTCAGAAATAATTCCCCAGTTACCGAATTTATTCCGTTGATTCGACGTATGAAGTTCTTTTAGGTAACCTCCCTAATATATATATATATATATATATATATATATATATATATATATATATATATATATAGGGAGGCTACTGTATATATACAGTCTGATGTATATATATATATATATATATATATATATATATATATATATATACATATATATATATATATATATATACATCAGACTCATATTTTAGTTTAGATATGATATAGATAAAATACTGAATATAAAATACTCTCGAATATAAAATTGAATACAAAATACTCCAGAATATTTCAGAAATACGGTTTCCCTCGAGTTTCACTTTTATGACACCCTTTTTTTTGAGGCCCGATTTCACTTTGTGACCCATCCTTTGTTCCCTGTAAAGTTTCACTTTTATGACACATCCATCGCCTTCGAGTTTCACTTTTATGACCTACCCTTTTTTCTGAGGCCCAATTTCACTTTTATGACTCATCCTTTGTTTCACGAAGAATTTCATTTTTGGAAAACATCCTTTGTTTAACGTAGAGTTTCATTAACGATATACCCTTCTGCCTGAGACATGGCGCCCCTCTGTGGCGCTCCTTTGTTCCACAGGGTTTCGCCTTATGATAAATCCTTCGTGCAAAGTCGAACCTTCAAATAAACGCGCCAAAAAATAAACGTGCGCAGTCAATTAATTTAATCTCGCTTCTTGACTCCCAATCGCGAATAACCCTTGATCGCGGGTATCCTCGGGGAGTATTGCAAGATTCGTTCGACCCGAAAAGCAATCGTGTCTCCGTGAAAACATTTCGAGCTCTGCACTTTTTACGCAGCTGAGGGGTACGCGGAGACGTAACACTCACTTTTGCAGCATGGTGCGTTGTTTAACATCAGTTAGGCCTTCGGTATCGACGAGTTAATTACTTATTAGCGAGTGTCACGAATTTTGGATTGTCGTAAACGTGAAATTAACCGTGTAACATGTGGTAAAGAGTGGTTATACTCGTATTACGTGTTATCGTGTGTGAATGATTGTGCGGCGTCTCTTAACCTTTATGTCTGTGCGATTTTTGTTGGCGCAGAAAAATTAATGTTGCAAGATGGCATCGAGCGTTAAGCGACGGTGCTGGACGTGTCTACATAATGATATTAACAGTGAAAGCCGAAATGCGATGTTTCTAAATGTTTTTGATCAAATACAAGAATTTTAAAATAATTGCGCATACTGGTACGTAACTAAGATATTCCGAGCGATTCGCGCATTTCTCCAAAACGATTTCAGATGTGAAAACCGCGCGAATCTTCTTAACGATCTAGCGTTGAAAGCCGAGAAACATTGTTTTTCAATGTTTTTTTATCCAAAACTAGAATTTTCAACTAATTTCGCGTTTTGGCACGATAATAAGACATACCGAGCAATCCGCGCGTGTCTACATAACGATATTAGCTGTGATTGCCGAGATGCGTTGTTTCTCAATGTTTTTTATCCAAAACAAGAATTTTTAATTAATTTCTCGTTTTGGCAAGTAACTAAGACGTACAGAGCGATCCGCGCGTGTCTACATATCGATCTCAGCTGTGAAAGCCGAGATGCGTTGTTTCTCAATGTTTTTGATTTAAAACAACAAATTTCATCTTATTTCATGTTTTGGCACATAACAGAATTACCGAGCGATTCGCGCACATATACATAACGATCTCAGCTGTGAAAGCCGAGATACGTTATTTCTCAATGTTTTTGATATAAAACAAGAAATTTTAACTTATTTCACATATTGGCGCGTAATTAAGATGTACCGAGTTATCTGCGCACTTCTCCATAACGAACTCAGATATGAAAACCGAGATGCGTTGTTTCTCAATGTGTTTGATCCAAAACAATAATTTTTAACTAATTTCGTTTTTTGGCAGATAACTAAGAAGTACCGAGCGATCCTCACGTGTCTACATAATGATATTAATTGTGAAAGCCGAGATGCGTTGTTTATCAATATTTTTGATCCAGTAAAAGAATTTTCAACTAATTTGCGCATATTGGCACGTAACCAAGACGTACCGAGCCATCCGCTCGTGTCTACATAATGATATTAGCTGTGATAGCCGAGATGTGTTGTTTCTCAATGTTTTTGAAATGAAACAAGAAATTTTAACTTATTTCGCGTTTTTGCACGTAACTGAGACATACCAATCGATCCGCGCAAGTTTACATAATTATCGTACTTGTGAAAGTTGAGAATGTTTTTGACTGAGCACAATAATTTCCAACTTATTTCGCATACTTGCAAGTATATAAGACATAATGAGCATTTCAGACGTGTCTACATAATGATATTAACTGTGAAATCCAAGTTGCGTTGTTTCTAAATGTTTTTGGTCAAATACAAGAATTTACTACTATTTTCGCATACTCGCACGTAACTAAGATGTACCGAGCCATCCGCGCGTGTCAACATAACGATATTAGCTGTGAAAGCCGATGTGTTGTTTCTCAATGTTTTTAATCTAATACAAAAATTTTCAACTAATTTCACGTTTTGGCACATAACTAAGACGTAACGGTGATCCGCACGTGTATACATAACGATATTAGATGTGAAAATAGAAATTTGTTGCTACTCAAAGTTTTTGATCGAAAACAAGAATTTTCAACTAGTTTTGCATTTTGGCACATAACATATCGAGCGATCCGCTCGTGTTTACATAATTATCGCAGCTGTGAAAGTCGAAATGCGTCGTTTATCAATGTTTTTGACCGAGCACAAGAATTTTCAACTTATTTCGTATACTGGCAAGTAAAAATGACACATCGAGCGATCCAGACGTGTCTACATAACGATATTAGCTGTGAAAACCGAGATGCGTTGTTTCTAAATGTTTTTGGTCAAATAAAAGAATTTTCAACTAATTGCACATACGTAACTAATATGTACCGAGCGATCCACGCATTTCTCCAGAACGATCTCAGATGTGAAAACCGAGATGCATTGTTTCTCAATGTTTTTGTTCCAATACAAGAATTTTTAAATAATAGTGCAAACTGGCACGTTAATATGACGTACCGAGCGATCCGCACGTGTCTACATATCGATCTCAGCTGTGAAAGCCGAGATGAATTGTTTCTCAATGTTTTTGATATAAAACAAATTTCAACTTATTTCGCGTTTGGGCACGTAACTAAGTCTTACCGAGCGATCCCCGCGTGTCTACATAACGATCAGTTATCAAAGCCGAGATGCGTTGTTTATCAGTATTTTTGATCCTGTAAAAGAGTTTTCAACTAATTGCGCATATTGGAACGTTACTAAGACGTACCGAGCGATACACGTGTGTCTACATAACGATCTCAGTTGTCAAAGCCGAGATGCGTTGTTTTTCAATGTTTTGAACTAAAACAAGAATTTTCAACTCATTTCGTATACTGGAAAGTAAATAAGATATATCGAGCGATCCAGATGTGTCTACATAATGATATTAACTGTGAAAGCCGAGATGCGTTATTTCTAAATGTTTTTGATCAAATATAAGAATTTTAAACTAATTGCGCATACTGATACGTAAATAAGATGTACCGAGCGATCCGCGTATTTCTCCAGAACGATCTCAGATGTGAAAACCGAGATGCGTTGTTTCGCAATATTTTGGTCCAATACAAGAATTTTTAAATAATAGCCCATACTGACACATTAATAAGACGTACCTAGCGATCCGCGCGTGTCTCAGCTGTGAAAGCCGTTAAGCGTCGTTTCTCCATGTTTTTTATCTAAAACAAATTTTTAACAGAATTTTTAACTAAATTCGCATACTCGCACGTAACTGAGACGTACCAAGCGATCCGCGGGAGTCTTCCTAACGATCCAGATGTGAAAGCCGATATGCGTTGTTTCTCAAAATTTTTTATCCAAAACAAGAATTTTCAATTAATTTCGCGTTTTGGCACGTAACTGAGACGTACCGAGCGATCCTCGCGTATCTACATAACGTTATTAGCTGTGATTGACGCGATGCGTTGTTTCACAATGTTTTTTAACCAAAACAAAAATTTTTAACTAATTTCGCATACTCGCACGTAACTGAAACGTACCGAGCGATCGGCGCGTGTCTACATATTGATCTCAGGTGTGAAAGCCGAGATGCGTTGTATCTCAATGTTTTTGATATAAAACAAGAAATTTCAACTTATTTCTCGTTTTGGCACGTAACTGAGACATACCGAGCGATTCGCACTTGTCTCTGTTACGTCCTAGGGTACTGTAGGGCGGAGTAATTTATTTTGTATTATGTTGGAGAAAAGACCAATCGCTGGCCGAGCGGTAAAACAGGCGATGTTCTTCTACAACGTGTGACGCAACGACAGGATATAATGGTAAGAAAGAGAGAGAGACAGTGAATGATATTTTTATGCATTTTAAAATAAGAAGTTGTTTTTATTTCAATCTATAATAATTATTTCTGGGTTCCTTTTTAGAATGCGCAATTTAAATTATTTTGGGACACGCACTACTCGTGGATGCCGTGGGGCCAGGTGTTTATACACTATGTGCACGTCATCTTCGTCGCGATTCCCAGAAGCAGAATATCTGTTGAAAGTTCGGAGGAAGTCTGCATAATATTAGTTCGGTTGAGATATGGGAGGCGAGACTTCCGTGTACTTTGACCGGATTAATCGCTTAATTTGATGAGCACGGCCTGCCCGACGAGATCTGACCATAGATGGACTGGATGAGGATAAAACGCCATTTGATAGTTATCGTTTTCGAGACAATATTACTGATAGCAAGATTAATATGAATAAATAATTATAATAATAATAATCTTCCTATTTTTCTTTATTTGTGTGGGTTTTTACTTTTGTAACTGAATCATTAATAATAATAACAATATAAAACAATTGCACTTGGAAATATATATATATATATATATATATATATATATATATATATATATAGAGAGAGAGAGAGAGAGAGAGAGAGAGAGAGTAGGATAATAATAATAATTTTTATTATACAATGATCTTGTCCTCTTTGTTTTTATAGGTAGAAGAATCAATAGGTATTTGGATGACAGAGCGTCCTAGAGGAGACGCGCAGTGGGAACACGGAGATTTCGACCTGAGAGAGACGCGCGGCAAAAGAGGATGTTTGAACGCTCTGAGAAAGGCGCGCGGCGAGAAAGGATATTCGAACGCCCTAAAAGAAGCGCGCGTGGTGTCACTGGGGCATAGGAACGCCTTGAGAGAGGCGCGCGACGATGGAGGATGTTGTGGATGGATATCAGATCTATTAGATAAGTTTTTCTTTATCAATTTGCCTTATTTGCAATGTGTATATAATTTTATTAGAATAATTACAGATTGTGCAATATTTATAGGTGGATATCGTAACGTTAATTACTAGAGTGCGGTCGACGACATCGGTAACTGCATTGAGAGGACCCGATGCGGATTTGAACAATTTATTATGTATTAATCGGATGAGAAGAGGCCGGGTAACTTCGATACTCACAGTGTATGTATACGTAATTTCAATCCTAACCTAGTCGTCTGAATATAATATTGAAATATATTGCACTGATTCTATTGACTCACTGCGTTAATATAATAACTAACTTTATAATTAGTATAATATGACTTTACAGTTTTAATTTCAGATTGAATCTTCACGGACAAATCGATGTAACGACTGATTGCGGATCACTAACTTCACTCGACTTCTCTGACTATACTGACTATTACTGCTCGCTCGACTTCTGCTTCCCTTCTTCACTTGACTTCGCTTCTCGACTTTACTTCTCTTCTTCACTGACTTCTTCACTTCTCGATTTCACTTCTCTTCTTCACTGTTCTTCTTCATTGACCATTCTGATTGATCGCCTCGCATCTATACTGGGAGAAGGATATTCCTTCCTTCGTCACTACCGCGTGATCACTCGATCTCCACGCTTGTTTTGACACGTGTTTAGAATAGGTATCATGTAGTTCCTTACAATTAAATCACGCGTACTTCAATGTCCTTAAATCTATTTACATCGCTGTTTTTGTGTATTATTTGCTATCGATTTGAAAATTTTAACTTTTTTTGTCTAGAGTTGTAAATTAAAATTACATGCATAATTTTTATCTGGTTAACGTATAATTTATCGGTTTTTAACAATTAACATAAGGTACTGTAAATATGTGTATATATATATTATTGATCTATTAATTGATTAAGAAACATATATATATATATATAATATATATATATATATATATATATATATATATATGCGTGCCTGTAATTAAATAAATAATCGATATTTATATAGCGTACTATTCAAGTTTTAATCGTCAAATTCTATTTGTGAACAACATATATATATCTCTTTTAAGTTAAATATTTTTACGTTGTCACTGTATCTATAAGAGGAAAGATATAAATTTGGTACATATATATATATATATATATATATGCGTGCTCTGTAATTAAATAAATAATCGATATTTATATAGCGTACTATTCAAGTTTTAATCGTCAAATTCTATTTGTGAACAACATATATATATCTCTTTTAAGTTAAATATTTTTACGTTGTCACTGTATCTATAAGAGGAAAGATATAAATTTGGTACATATATATATATATATATATATATATATATATATATATATATATATGTCAATAATAACGTGCGCATATGTATACACATATTTGTACAATGGTAAGGTGTTTCCTTTTTATATTAGCACATAAATGCATATCGCTCACATATATATGTATATACATATATACATATATACATATATATATATATATATATATATATATACACATATGTACTTGAGAGTTCTCTGAATAAAGTAATAGTTTAATCTTCCTTGTAACTCCACTATTATTCATTATCATAATCTCACCTCACACTTCATTGCATTTTTGTTATATTCTCCACTATATTTTATTATATTACATGAGGCAGTCTAAACTTTCGTGAACGATTTTCTTTTGCACGATTAATAGTGTTTTATCTCTTTTATGTTTCTGTGATTATTAAGGAATACCTTGTAAGATAATTGATTCTTATTGAAATAGAAAAATCATAACATATCCGTATATACTATTGAATCGAGATTACTGTAAAAGTTGCAATATGTGTGTGACACGTATACGAGAATGAATATTAAGGATGTTGCAGTTTGTTATACATGTATATATACACATACACACATGTATATATACATACATATACACACACATATATGCACATACATAAGTGTGTGTGTTGATCGTGAGACTGGAATATTAGAGCAATTAATATTTGTATGACTTAGGTTGTAGAACTATGCAATATACATGAACATTAAATATTTGATAACGCACGCTTGTGTTAATGAATAAGAGTAGCATACACATATACACACACATCTGTCATACGTATTATTATTATGTGTATATATGTGTATTTATGTGTCTTAGAATTGGAAAATTGTAATATATACACAGTGAGAAGTACATATAGGCGATGTGAACATTGAGTTGAATAAAATTATCGGATATCTGTATATATGTATATTCTTTTTGTTAGACTGCTTCTAATTCGAGTGCAAATAATTATTGTAATTAATTAGTCATAATAATAAGATTCAAATATCCATAATTGTAGTTGAAATATAAAGATTTGAATCAATAGAAACTTGAATTAACCGAATCGTAACATATACATAAAGTTTTTATATAGATACGTGTTTCCACGCATTCATTATGCATTAATTTGCTGATTATGCAATTCGTATTCGGTGTGATCGGCGCATGTCGCTAGAGCTCGTGCCGGATTGGCTGGCACGCGCGTGCCTCAAAATGGCGGCACAGTTGGCTATGCTGTGTCGTGGAGTGGCATATATTACTCTTGGCTGTACTGCCTGTCACTTTTGCAGCATGGTGCGTTGTTTACATCAGTTAGGCCTTCAGTATCGACGAGTTAATTACTTATTAGCGAGTGTTACTAATTTTGGATTGTCGTAAGCGTGAAATTAACTGTGTAACGTGTAGTAAAGTGTGGTTATACTCGTGTTACGTGTTATCGCGTGTGAATGATTGTGCGGCGGCTGTTAACCTTTATGTCTGTGCGATTTTTGTTTGCGCAGAAAAATTAATGTTGCAGGATGGCATCGAGCGTTAAGCGACGGTGTCGGACGTAACACGAGTATGCGAAATTATTTAAAAATTCTTGTTTTGGATAAAAAGCACTGAGAAACAACGCATCATGGCTTTCACAGCAAAGATCGCTATATAGATACGCGCGGATAGCTCGGTACGTCTTATTAACGTGCCAGTATGCGCTATTATTTGAAAATTCTTGTATTGGACAAAAAACATTGAGAAACAACGCATCTCGGTTTTCACATCTGAGATCATTCTGGAGTAATGCGCGGATCGCTCGGTACATATTAGTTACGTACCAGTATGCACAATTAGTTGAAAATTCTTGTATTGGATCAAAAATATTGAGAAACAACACATCTCGGCTTTCACAGCTAATATCGTTATGTAGACACGCGAAGATCGCTCGGTACGTCTCAGTTACGTGCCAAAACGCGAAATTAATTGAAAATTCTTGTTCTGGATCAAAAATATAGAGAAACAACGCATGTCGGCTTTCACAGCCAGATTGTTAAAAAGACTCGCGCGGATCGCTTGGTACGTCCCAGTTACGTGTGAGTATGCGAACTTAGTTGAAAAATTTTGTATTGGATCAAAAAAATTGAGAAACAACGCATCTCGGCTTTTACATCTTATATCGTCATTTACACACGAGTAGATGGATCGGTACATCATAGTTACGAGTATGCGAATTTAGTTGAAAATTGTTGTTTTGGATCAAAAACATTGAGAAACAACACATCTCAGCTTTCAATGAATATCGTCATATAGAAACTTGACGATCGCTCGATACGTCATAATTACGGGCAAGTATGCGCAATTAGTTAAAATTTTTTGTTATGGAAAAAACATTGAGAAACAACGCGGGTTTCACAGCTAATATCGTCATGTAGATACGCGTGGATGACTCGGTACATCTTAGTTACGTGCGAGTATGCGAAAATAGTAGTAAATTCTTGTATTTGACCAAAAACATTTAGAAACAACGCATCTCGGATTTCGCAGCTAATATCATTATATAGACACGTTTAGATCGCTCATTATGTCTTATTTACTTGCCAATATGCGAAATAAGTTGAAAATTTTTATTTTGGATCAATCACATTGAGAAACAACTCATCTTGGATTTCACATCTAAGATCGTTATAGAAAAATGCGCGGATCGCTCGGTATATTTTAATTACGTGCCATTATGCGCAATTAGCTGAAAATTCTTGTATTTGATCAAAAACATTTAGAAACGACGCATCTCGGTTTTCACAATTAATATCGTTATATATAGACACGTGTGGATCGCTCGGTACTTCTTAGTTATGTGCCAAAACGCGAAATTATTTAAAAATTCTTGTTTTGAATCAAACACATTGAGAAACAACGCATCTCGGTTTTCATATCTGAGATCGTTATGGAGAAATGCGCGGATAACTCGGTACATCTTAATTACACTCCAATACGCGAAATAAGTTAAAATTTCCTTTTTTATATTAAAAATTGAGAAACAACGTATCTCGGCTTTCACAGCTGATATCTTTATGTGCGCTCGATAATTCTGTTATGTGCCAAAACATGAAATAAGATGAAATTTGTTGTTTTAGATCAAAAACATTGAGATACAACGCATCTCGGCTTTCACAGCTGAGATCGATATGTAGACACGCGCGTATCGCTCGGTACGTCTTAGTTACGTGTCAAAACTCGAAATAAGATGAAATTTATTGTTTTAGATCATAAATATTGAGAAACAACTCATCTCGGCTATCACAGCTAATATCATCTATTACGAGCGGATCGCTCGGTAGGAGTATGCAAATAATTTTGCATACTCGCACCCAACTAGGTCGATATAGTTGGGTGCGAGTATGCGAAATTATTTGAAAATTTTGGTTTTTACTCCCGATTGCTGCCAACCGTAGATTGGCGAAAACGAGGGAGTATGCGTTTCACCGAGCTCGGATCCTTTGTTATCGGAGTTCTCGATAACTACAGCGTAGTTTGATACCATCTCTTAAACATAAGTTTGTTATTAATCAATGAAGATAAAGAGCGTACTATTATCCTTATTTATTTTATTAATAAAAAGTGAAAAAACAATATGGTCTCGTCTACACGTCCTCTCATTGGCTGCCTACTATATCTAAGAAGCAAAATGATTCATCAATGAGGTTCGTTATAAGCATCGATCTAGAGAATAAGTTGGTTTGTATTTACATGTCGAAGTGATAATGGCGGGATGATGTTAGGTTAGACGTAACCTGTCACACGTGTAGTTGTGTCAACAGTCAAATATATAGATATATAGGAGGAATAATTGTTACATATGGATATATCGAAAGAAAATATGAATTCACAAGTAAATTTTTTCTTCCTTCTTTTTTTCTATTTATGATTATTTATTGTTTTTTTTTGTATTTCTATTTATGATTATTTATTTATTGGTTTTTTGTATAGGAAGAAGATATGACATACATGGAAAATATGAATAATTCTAAAAAAAGTAAGTTTTTTTAATAATTAATTTAATTATAACAATTATTTAATTAATAAGCTTCTGTGTAGATATAATTAATGTCTACGCAGACAGAAATATACGTATACATAGCTACGTAGAAGTTTATAGCTATGTAGAAATTTAGGTATATGAATTTAGATATTATTATTATTCAATAATTAATTTAATTATAAAAATTATTTAATTAATAAGCTTCTGTGTAGATATAATTAATATCTACGCAGATAGAAATGTACGTATACATAGCTACGTAGAAGTTTATAACTATGTAGAAATTTAGGTACATGAATTTATATATTATTATTATATATAATTTCATATATTATACATATATATTTGGATATATTATATGTGTAGATAATCTTGTAACCATAATTGTCATATGTAAGTTTAAATAATATATTGTCTGCGTAATTATAACTACATAGAAGTTTATGTATATGAATATAGATTTTTTTTATTATAATCTTCTCTCTTCTTCTTTCTATATATATATGTGTATATATATATATATATATATATATATATATATATATATATACAGGGTGTTCCGGAACAATCTTCCGTCCGTAAAATGACGTATTCCTGATACAATTCTAAGACAATTTTTCCTTTACCAAAATTTGAATTGAAGCGTAATTTTTGAGTTACAAGTAAAAATAGTTAGCAAATCATGCATCGAGTACAGAAGGCAGGCAGTCGCGGCGCGGCGCGAGCGCCCGACGCAGCTGACGGTCTGACGTGTGATTACCACCGCATGAGTCGCTAACTATTTTATCTTATAACATAAAATAATGCTTTAAATAAAATTTTGGTAAAGAAGAAAATGTCTTAAAATTACGTCAGGAATACGTGTTTCTTCGAAATTATTGCATTCACAATGCGAAGGTTTCAGTCAATCGCAAGATTGACATATACACATCGCGTAGCAATCAGCTGATTGCAGCGTCCGACGGCCGGCGATCCGGAACAACTTTTACTAAGGTGATATTATTTTAAGAAACACGTATTCCTGACGTAATTTTAAGACATTTTCTTCTTTACCAAAATTTTATTTAAAGCATTATTTTATGTTATAAGATAAAATAGCGACTCATGCGGTGATAATCACACGTCGGACGATCAGCTGCGTTGGGCGCTCGCGGCTCACCACGCCACGCCGCGCTGCGCCGCGATTGCCTGCCTTCTGTACTCGACGCGTGATTTGCTAACTATTTTTGCTTGTAACTTAAAAATTACGCTTCAATTCAAATTGTAACGGGCCGCTTCACGAGCGGTTTCGCGTGCGCGGACAGCGCAATCGGGATCAAGGTTCGTGAAACACAATTGTGAGACGTTAGTTAAAACGTACGTCGTTTATTTGCCTCTCAATGGCAATAGTCAGCCGTTATAAAGATCTACGTTTGTACAATGTTATTTCGTATTCGCTTATAGTGTTTTTACTGTTGTGATGCCGGTCTAGACGGTATTTTGTGCGTCTCGTTAAAGGTCCCGGCTCGTGGCGCGCGGCGCGTGCGGTAAGACGGGCGCGTGCGGTAAGACGGGCGCGTGCGGTAAGACGGGCGTGTGCCTGCCGGTGCGAGCTGGTAGGCGTGGAGCGCGCGCGGCGAGGCGGGCGTGTGTTGTCTATGCGTGTTTATTGGCGCGAGGCGCGCGCGGTGCGGGCGGTGGTGTTATTATCCCGTATCGTTGCAGTGCCTTATGTGAGATTCTCTTCGATACCTCGCGGCGCGATATTTACAAGTGCACGCGTATTCGCGTACAATATGTGCAGGGTGATCGGCGGACTGCAGAGCAGCGGTCTGCAGTCGGCGTGGGCGTCGGTGTCGGTGATGCGGCGCGTGTTCCCAGATACTGGTTCGTGGGATGCGTCGTGCGCAGAGTTTGGACGGTCGGGTGTGAGGACCGTAAGGCTCGAGAATACTCGAGGAAAGTGGCGAACTCGTCCACTTTCAGTCTTTTACGGAGGTTTGGTGACAGGAGTCGTCTCTGGAGCAGATAGTCGAGAGTTCTAGACGGAGGCTGCGAACTCGTCAACCTCCGGTTTACTATCTTTCGACGGTTTCGAAACGGTTTCTGTCTCGGGCGTACAGTTTGAGCGGATTCAGTTGCCGGTCTGGTTTGGTCTAGATCTATGATCTGTCAAACTTTTTATACCCTTTCGGTTACGGAGCGGTTGCGACAACCGCGCCGTTTACGCTCCCCTCGGGGTGGAAGAAACGACGCGGGGTTTTTGGTATGGAGCGCTCGGCGTTCGTCGGAAACGCTCGGCGCTGTTCGGCGATCGGTTATTTGTTTGCCACAAACACCGTTGGTGTTTGTTGTTATTAAAAATAGGGCGCTAAACGCCTCTGCTCTTGCCCGGCTGGTGTTCGTCAGGCGGCAGACTTCCGACGGGCGACGTGTCGGGAACGATGAGGGATGCATCGTTACAAAATTTTGGTAAAGGAAAAATCGTCTTAGAATTGTATCAGGAATACGTCATTTTACAGACGGTTGTACAGAAAGTTGTTCCAGAACACCCTATATATATATATATATATATATATATATATATATATATATATATATATATATATATATATATATATATATATAGGGTGTTCTGGAACAACTTTCTGTACAACCGTCTGTAAAATGACGTATTCCTGATACAATTCTAAGACGATTTTTCCTTTACTAAAATTTTGGTAATATATATATATATATATATATATATATATATATATATAATGCAATTATTATTCACATAAAATTATATGAAATAATATTTTTCATATAATATATAAATAATAATGTATTATGTATATGAATATTATAAAACATATATGTACGGTGGATACAAAAAGTATTTGTACACTAGGCATATTTGTACAAATGCCTAGTTTACGAATACTTTTTACACTCACTGTATATATGTATATATTATAACTTTTTTGTGTGTGTATAAATTATTATATGTGAGTGTATATAAATTATATAATTGTAACAGATACTAATTATATGTAAGTTATATGTATTTATATATATAATAACTTATATAATTTATATATGATTATAATAATATTCATTATTATATAATTATACATACTTATATAATTAATATATAATTATAATAATATTCATTATTATAATTATATATAAATTGTATAAGTTATTATATATATATATATATATATATATATATATATAAATATATATAACTTATATATAATTAGTATCTGTTACAATTATATAATTTATACACACACACATATATAATTGTACTATTATATATATAAATATAAATATATATATATATAAAGTTGTATTATATATATATATGTATATATATATATATATATATATATATATATATATATATATATGTATATATACATGTATGCATGCGTTATATTTATATGCGTATATTAAATTCTCTATTAATGTAGAAATAAACCAAATTAAAATTTGTCTTTGCAAATGCTCACAGAAATTAAATAAATGCCTTATGCATTGAAAATTATAATTTATAACATATTCAAGAATACGTATTTTATGCGACATATACACAATTTCACATGATGTAACACCGAGCAAAAATTCTATTAAGCAAGATCGATATAATAATTATTAAAGAATAACCGCATGCTTACGCGATTATAAAGAATTTATATTTTAATGTGAAAATTATTGATATATTAACTGTAACACACAAAATAAATATTGTGAACGTGAAAACATCTACATATATGCGAAACAAATTTCTATTTCTTAACAACTAACAATATATTATAAAATAAGAAATAGAATTAAGGATTTAAAATTATAATATTTTATTCATGTTATATTTTATAAGATTCTTAAACTGTGCACGATGATGCAAGTCGGACATCGATCGATATTTTTATCCGCCCTCCCGATAAGATAAGATTCAGTAATGCAGCCGTTCCTTTCCGAGGGCACGCCTCCTTGACGTGAGGTCCCCTCTTGTAGGAGACCCGGTCGAAGGGCTACCCTTCGTATGTAGAAGAGCGTGCCTAGAGGGTAGTGTAATAAATGCACACGAGGAACTCACCTCGTTAATAAAACCGGAGCGGCCGATCCGGAGGTGGTTATGATCCACCATCGGCCTAGAGGAAGGAAACCCTGACTATAAACCCGGCACGTCCTTGCGTGAGAATTCGCGCCACCATAGGGGCCGGGGAGTTCACCCCGTTAACAAAGACCGTCCCGTGAGGAAGACTTGGTCTGTCAACGGCCGGGGAACCAACCCCGTTATCAAGGCCGTTTAAGGGGTGGGTGGGTTTTTTCGGGGTTTGTGGGGTGGGTTACTCCCTGGCATATGGAGAGGCTGCTCATGATCCCCCAGGGCGATGCCGGTAGATTCAATCATGCCGGTAAGGCCTGGTATGGAGAAGCGCCGGGAAAGTATGCCTAGAAGTTAGTGCCCCTCGAAACAAATGCACTTCTCGCAAACCAAGCTATAGTGTCGTGGTGATGGTTGCATGGCTGGTGCGAGGTAAAACAGAACAGTCTTGAACAGGCCCCTCAGGGCACCTGCCGAAACCCCGGGGCTTATCCTCAAGCTTATCCATGTAAGGCGGCTCTGTATGGATGGACTTCCTTTCCGACCACACTAGTGGGAACAGTATGCAGTGTTCAATCTTAAAACAAAAATTTTAATATATAATAATGATGATGATGAGATGGACGCAACAAATGAGCTGGTGAATATAGATATTTCTGATTCCATCAGGAACCCAATCGGCGTAACTGGGATACAGGAGACCTCCACGGGGACAAGACCAATCTCTATGGAACCAGGTAATTATAAGATCTCAGCTGGGCTATCGGCAAACTGTTGCGAAATTTCTTCGCAATATGATTATGAGGCATTACCTGATCCTATATCAGGAGAGATGTTAACTAAAAATCTAAATCTTTTATATGGGTCACAAACTATGACGGTTGGCTACGCTCCAAGTAATGTTAAAGACTGTGTATATGGCAGCGCTAGCTTCTCCATGGAACATGTCACTGTATAGATGGTGATTCGATCTCCCAAAGAGGAACGGACTCTCAAGATGACAATAGGTCCATGGTTTCTAACATGACTGACATTTCCTCAGTCTCTATGCTGGGCAAGAGAAGAGCCCAAATAACAGAGAAGGTCCTAATAGAGGAAACAAAAGACGCTACGGCGCAAAAGAAACTCAGGTCCAGGAAAGCTAAAGAAGGGAATTTTAAAGTTCCTATAATTAATCCTAAACCTACATCTTCCGGGGATAAGGGAAATATTTACAAGGGCGATATGTACAAGTTGCAACAAAACCTAAGCGTACAGAATACGCCTTTTCTGTTAGAGTCAGACACAGGCAAACTAACCGCTTCGAAGACTGACGCTAAAAGCACTAAGAACCAGAAGAGAAAATCCTACCTTACAGGCTAAGAAGAGAACTAGACCAACTATTGAATCTCAGTTGCGTGAGGTCCCAGCTATCCTGGAAGAAATTACTGAGGTTCGTGCTGCACAGTTGGGCGTTACGGCATTGAAGTGGCTTGACGACATTAATATAATAAGAGTAGGCACCTCCATGCAAGAAGGGCTTAGTAGTCACGTTAAGAGATGTAATAACGTGCTAGGTAAAGAGATTAAAGTTCTTGCCAAAAAAGTAGAAGATGTCGACGACCCTAGCTTTTTGAAAAGAAGAAATGCAAAACTTACCGCTGAACTGAAGGTAGCTAAGCGCGAAACTGCATAACTCAGAAAAGACATGGCGGATTTGAAGAGGATTGTAGATCTTAAATCCAAGGTATCTGACAAGGAAATTCCACCGCGCCTCTTTATATCTGATAAAGCGTTGTCTCCTATGGAATATGACAATTCTATGGAATAGGCAATTCCCCTTCTCAAGCGAAGCGAAGACAAGAACTCCGTAGTTATGAGGCCGGCTCTAGGAGGAACCTCGTTTCCGATATCTATGCAGGCACCACCTATGGAATTGACTCAAAGAGAACACATTTTGTCTAAACAGATAGAGGAATTGATATCTCAACGAAAAGAGATTCATATGACAAGGAATAAGAACTCTATGGAGGAACAACCGTTGCCTCAGAGACAACCAAGGAAGAATTTATCTCGGATAACGAGCAATATTCAAATTGCTCCCCCACGAGATAAAGCTGCCAAAGTAGAGGGATCCAATGAATGGACAGAAGTGCAAAACAAGAGAGGCAAGAAGAAGGAAAGTTATGCCAAAAAGCAGGACAAACAACAATCAAAATCGAGATCAGGAGCAAGAAACTCCGAAACGATTCCACTCCCTCAGACGGATAAAGATAAGAAAAAACTTAAAGATAAGATTAAATCTAAAACTAAGCCTAAATCTAAGACTAACGTAGGTCAATCGAAGAAAAAAGTTAAAAGAAGGAGATCCCCTAAGACCGCAACAGTGGCATTGAAGAGTCTCACAAAAGGTCTCACATATTCTCAGATTATTTCGCAAGTGCGATCACAAGTCTGCCTCCCTGAAATAGGTATAGGGAAAATTAAAATCAGGCACGCAATGAATTGAAGCGTACTCATCGAAATCCCGGGTCCGGATGGTAACCAGAAAGCTGATGTCCTTAGGGACAAAATCAGGCATGCGCTTAGTCCACATGCGTTACTTATGAGACCGATAATTAAAGGAGACCTACGGATTATAGGTTTATATGACTCGGTTTATATGACACTACCAGTGAAGTGGAGGAGGTCTTAGCAGAATTAGGTAACTGCAAGCCAAACGAGGTCAAGGTAGGGCAAATACGCCCAATGATCAATGGGTTATTCATGGTCTGGGTACAATGCCCCTTAGCAGCGGCGATTAAAGTATCCAGCAACGGTAAAATACGGATAGGATGGGCCATAGCCAAAATTGAGCTGCTCAAACCCAGACCTGTGCAATGTTACAGATGCTGGGAAAAAGGTCATATTAAAAGTCAATGTAAATCATTGACTGACAGATCCAACCTCTGTTATAGATGTGGACAAGATGGTCACAGCGCCAGAGTGTGCTCTCAAGAGTATCGTTGTGCACTCTGTACGTCTCAAGGCAGAGAAGACAAACACAGAGTTGTGTTCGGCTGTCCCTGCAGCCAAGATCAACCAGAAGAATGCAAAAAGGAGGCCTGCTTCTATAGACGTGGATAATGCTTAAAATTGTCCAGAATAATCTTAAAAGTCGACCGGCGCAGGATCTGTTAATGCAATTTGCAGCTGAAAGTGATAGGAGTTTGCATCGTATCAGAGCCACACAGAGTCTGTCCCTGACAATGGTCAATGGTTTGGTAGCCTCAATAATCTGGAAGCGATTCACTGGAGACCTTCAATTATGGATACGGTCAAGGAATCCTGGTCAATAGAGGAAACAACCATGTTGCAGTGAAGTTTAGAGAATATTGCATAGTATCGTGTTACATTTCTCCCAATGCTTCCCGAGGAGAATTTCTTGACTTCCTGGATAAAATAAGTGATACTATCCACAACATAAGTAATAGAGTGATCTTAGGAGGTGACCAACTCCAAATTAACCCTTTGGAGATCAATGAGGACAAACCGTAGAGGATACACGATAGGAGATTGAGCTGCAGAGTTGGATCTTAGGCTGGTAAATTCCGGCTCTACATCAACATGTGTTAGACCGCAACGTAACTCAATTATTTATTTAACATGAATATCTCCGGATATAATAGGCAACATTCGAGAATGGAAAGTCCTGGATACAATAGAGACTTTGAACCATGCTTATATATCCATGGAAGTAAGCAATTTTCGGAATCAACTAAAATCAAAATTCAAGAAACTTTGCTGGAATTGGAAAAAAGCCGACATAGATAAATTCGAAGCTGCTCTATTATGGAAATGCGGGGAGAACAATGTTAACCTGAACTCTTCAACTGAATATGCCGAGTGGATAGATCACTCCTTCAAAGAGGCCTGCGATTGTGCGGCTCCGAGAACAGGTACATTGTCTAAGATAAGACAAGTTCTACTGGTGGAATGAAGTGATTGTGGAATTAAGGAGAGAATCCATCCGGAGAAGAAGAGCTTGGAAGCGGAGTAAGAGAAGAGGATCTTCGTCTGAAGCTGAGAGAGAAAACGCCGAATAAGCATATAGAACGGTCAAAAAGAATTTCAGATATGAGGTGAATAAGGTTAAATCCCAAGCGTGGAAGAAGCTTATTAAATCTATCGAAGAGGATCCATGGAGTATGCCTTACAAAATAGTACTTAAAAAACTAAGACTATCTCAAGCATAACGGAAACATTAGAGGAGAACTCAATAAGAGAACTACTGGAATCCTTATTTCCATCAACAGAAAGAAACCTTCCAGGTGTATGGGAGGAAATCCCATGGAAGGATACACGGTCGATTAAACCGCTAGAGGTCCTTCAGGCTGTAAAGCATAAGGGTAATTACCGCCCCTGACTTGGACGGGATCACCACCAAGATACTCAAGAGGACATGTTGGAAGATCTAAGAATGCTTCAATGTATGCTTGAAAATGGGACACTTCTCAAAATCGTGGAAAAAAGCTTTCCTTGTCTTAATTCCTAAAGATGAAGAAATAAATGCGGGCGTACTCAAAGTTCGTCCGATTTTTTTCCTAAGCGAATTGGGCAAGGCCCTTGAGATAATATTAGGGATTAAAAACTAAATGGGGGACAATGAGATGGCCCAATTGTCCGACAACCAATACGGATTTAGAAACGGAAGGTCCACTATTTACGCTCTAACTAGAGTCACCAGGACGATCGAAATGGCAACAAGAGAGGCTGGTGTAGCGGTAACAATTAGCCTCGACATCAAAAACGCCTTTAATTAGATACCTTGAAACATTATCAGGAAGTCTCTCAAGGATAAAGAATTTCCAGACTATCTACGGAGAATAATAGATAGTTATCTATATCAGAGAGAGATAGTTTATCCGATTAAAAGCGATGTGCAATCTAGAGACATGCTTGCGGGAGTTCCTCAGGGCTCTGTCTTGGGCCCGTCCTTGTGGAACATTGCGTACGATAGTATTCTTTAAGGAGGCGTCGTATATGGTTGCCAGGTTATCTGCTATGCAGATGATACGCTTATCTTGGCATTGGCGGATACCCTCGGTAAAGCCATCTGCAGAGCTAATATTCAGGTTAGCAAGGTTCTTAATAGAATCAAAAGGCTAAGCTAACAGTGTCAGCTAGCAAGACGGAGGCAGTTGTTTTTCATGGTAGGAATAAACCTGAAGAGCCGCCGTATATTTGGGTAGGTGACGATTAAAACTACTACATCCATGAAATATCTGGGTATTATTCTGGACAGTCGGCTAAACTTCACCGACCACTTCAAATATGTGGAAAGCAAGGCTATGAAAATCAACAAGGCCCTTGGATGCCGGATGCCCAATCTGAGAGGCCCTGGAAAGAAGAAGAGAAGATTGTACGCTAATGTACTGAACTCGGTCCTAGTATATGGGGCGCCGGTATGGGGAGAAGCTCTTCGCACATCCAGGAAAAATCAGACAATTTTACCACAATACAAAACCTTATGGCTATTAGAGTCATCTCGGTTTATAGGATGGTCTTTTGGGAGGCTGCCATCCTTTTAGCCCGGACACCACCACTTCATCTTCTGGCTATTATGAGGAAGAGAGCTCTACGAGCAGATCAGAGACATGAGGGTTGCGGAGCTATGGACGAAGGACGAAGAAGCTAATATTAGGACGGAGGAAGAAATGTTACTTCGCAGACAATGGCATTTAAACTCGAGTGGCCCAAATTTGGCGGGCATCAGAACTAGAGAAGCGATATTGCCCAATCTTAATGTCTGATGGATAGAACCATTGATAGTATGGCATTTTATTTGACGCAATTGCTCACAGGACATGGCTGCTTTGGGACTTACCTTTATAGAATTCAAAAGGTAAACAGTCCCATATGCGAGCATTGTATCGACGAGCTTGAAGATTTGCAGAGCACTCTTTCAGAGTGCTCGGTCTGGCAGACCGAAAGAGACGAATTGAAGATCAATACGTGACGACCTTTCATTGACAACAGTTGTAGCAGCAATGTGCGTGAATAAAGAAGCGTGGCAGGCGATCACAATCTTTGCCGAATACGTGATGGCTACCAAGGAAGTTGAAAGACAGAGATAGGCCCAGGAATTGCGTCTGAACCTGTCACCATCATTAACCGGAGAAGAGTCATTCTGAATTAAGCAGGACAAACATTTAGATATAAGTTGGAATACTATGATATAAGTTAGGGAAGCTGTCCAGTTTGAATTAACCTTTGCTATTATTATTACTGACAGACTAGGAACTTAACTTCGAATTTACTTTCTTTTCTCTCTTTCTTCCTTTTCCTTTCTCTTTCTCTTTATCTTTCTTTCTTTCTTTCCTTCTTTCTCTTTTTTTCTTTCCTTTTTTCCTTATCTCTTTCTTTCTTTTTTCCTTAGTGTAAGTTTAGATTAAGATTATACAGAATCATACAAATATATATGGATTGTCGATAGACTTCCAGTATATGTATAAGCAAGGAATGTGATTTACATTAAGATAAACCAAATCGTGATTTGACTTGTTTGGTCATGTCTATACAGAAAATCGGTGCTAAACTGGTCGACGGAGGGAACGGTTAACTAGTTCACTGAGGAGAACAGATGATGTGACCCCTTAGGATTGGACAGGCACGGGATGGATTTCTCGTTGCCGTGTCATTAATTCCCTCAGGTTAGTTGCATGAGATATATTATGTATATATACTATCGGAAGTCCCTACGTAGATAGGCCCTTTGGATGGAAGTATCGAAGATGGACACCCTTTAAGAGTGTATGGCTGGTGATTGATCAGGTACAGTTGGCATGTGCATTAACGTCTTGCCCACCTGATCAATCTATGCAGTTAAGGTTGGACTCGAATCCAGCCGGGGGATGAGGGGTTAGTGGGTAGTACTCGACAGGATAGTCGTGTGAATCCCACACACGCCCTGGGGCTGGCCCCGAGGTACGGTAAATGCATTTTCCCCTCCTGTCCAACGAAGAAAAAAAAAGAATGCAGCCGTGAGTCGGACGATCGGACCAAGAAGCTGATGCAATACGGGTCTTGCCTTGAGATACGCCCACACGGGCTACCATCACCATCGTCCACATGCAGAGCCGAGCCAGCAGAGACAGTCAGCCCTCACCGTCATTACTATTCCAACTCTTGAAGTGACCAGTCGCATAGTAGTAATCCGGCGTCCACAAGCTCATACTTGCACAGTTTTTAAGACTTTGAATTTTTCTTATTGTATAGACACGCGCAAAGTGTCTTTTGAGTTAAGAGTTATATTAATAAAAGTATTAAATTCAATTATCCGGAATACTGCTGTCTCGTCAATATCCAGCCAATTTCCAAATCCTGGGCGAGGACTCCGAAACTATTCAATAAGCATAGAAGGAAGTAAAAAGGATTTTTACCATTTAATTTTATTAAACTTTTGATGAGTTAATACATATAATTTATATTAGAGCCTATAAATTGACAGGTTGAGAATTTCTGAAGTTCCAGGTAGACCGGGTGAATGCAGGATGACCTAAAAATAACATAAAGAATAATACTATTATAATTAAAATAAATAATAATATTAGATTTTGCTTATAATAAAAAATAATCCTACTTAAGCTCATAAATAGTATTAATTAATATAATTATTATTACGTCTCTTTGTAATACTTTAAGAGAAATAAAATTAATTTTTTTTATTAAATTTAAATGCTGGGACGTAACATAATTAATTTTTTTGGCCGCGGTGGGATATCAGAAGTCAACATGTCATTTAATTGATTTAATTTGAATTTTCTTTCAGATTTGTGTGCATAATATTCAAATTAATTTTTTGAAAAGCGTTTGATATTTAACTTTTGTCTTTTCTTCTAATAATTACGTGAGTGCTTATTTAACTTTGAATTATTATCCTATTATTTCAATTTTATTATTTTAATTTCAATCATTTTATTTTCATTTGAATACACCTATCTGCACAAGATATTTTAAAATTTTACTATTTTTAAAGTGGCATATAGCATACTCTGAGGCAACGGCTTTGAGCTGGTGTATCGGCTCGTCGTTCTCAAAGAGTTTAGCTCATCCAAGGCGGTGGCTCGAGCATACGGTTTGCTCGTCATTGCTGACGATTTTGAGAAAATCTAAATAGTTGGTGCTATGATAGTGGCTTCGAGCTGGTACAATCCGCTCGCTGCTATAGCCAAAACAAAATTCTTTCTCTGTGCAAGTGCTGCAATACTTGCACAGAGAGAACGTGTGGACGCAATATGGTAACCATTATATAAATTTTACTAGGAAATGCCAAAAATTCGTCGTGCAGGAAAAAAGGCCAAATTAAGGCATTTAGTTGCGCAATATTTTCAAGATTTACAAAGCACTTCAACCACAGAATATTAAACAAATAATTTCTTTGTTATCTCTCTTATACTTATTGCTCATATATATATATATATATATATATATATATATATATATATATTTTTTTTTTTTTCTTATAATTATCATATATTTTATTTTTTATTTATTTTATTATTTATTTTTGTGCTAAAGCTATAATCATATGGTTATAATATTGTTTCATTATTTCAATCAATATATTATTATCATAAAATTATAATAATCTTTATTCATTCTTTTATTATTATTAAAAATTGCAATTAAGATTTAATTATATCTATGTGTCCTCGTGATTTTCGAAAGCCAGTTACGCTTCTTGTTATTGTTGAAGAACTACCAGCATTATTACAAGCATACATTTGCCAAAAGATAACTGCATATATTAATATTCATAATAAATTTATATTTTGTGAACAGTGTTTTAATTGGACTACCAACACAGAAGGTCAATCTACTTGGCCTACTGTAAAAGAAGATTGACATAAAATTTTTAGACGTATACGCTTGCAATTGACGGATTAATAATCAGCATACATTGCGAGCATTGTCAAGTAAGATTTACAAATTCGGAAATTGGACACGAAGGCCCTGAATGTACGAATAAATATTTTGAATTTCAACAAAATCCTAATTTACCGAGAGTGTTATTTTGATGAAGCAATAATAATAAATGTAAAAGTTCAAATCGAGAAACCTTAAATTAAGCTTTTATTAACCCCATATATATATATATATAATGTTTTAAGCAATTTATTCCATTATTTATATTTTTTATAAATAATCAATTTTTGTTCTTTCTTAACGGAAACCGCCGGAAGGTAGTGATTTCTTCCGTCAAAAGAGGATTTCCAAAATGTTAAAATATATTTTTTTACATTTTCTCTTGATGAAAGAAACTACCACTTTCCCGCAGTTTCTGTTAAGCAACAAAATGTACATTGACTATTTATAAAAAATATAAATAATATATTATTGCTTGAAACACACGATATATAATTTAATTTTTTATTTGATTTTTTAGTGTCAATTCATTTTTCTTAATAATAGTTAATTTTTTAGAAAGGCATATATGATTAAGAGTAGAACTTTTATCATTTACGCTTTTTATATATTTTATTTAATTAATATTTTTTATGTATAAAATAATTACAAAGTTAAAAAATAATTACTATATTTATTTTATTTATAATTTGTATAGGCGAGGATTTAATAGATGAACCAAGCGCCGCTCATACGTATTCTTGATTCTCGATATCTCAGCTGTAGATAATTACGGCTTGCGCTCGAGAAAGAAAGAGACAACGCATTATATGTCTGTACACCTCTGTTATCCGACTCTGTTATGCGCCGAGCGCACACGGACATGGCTCGTTCCTTGTATGCGCTACCCCCTTCACACGCGCCGGCATCGGGCACAAAATGCAGAACTGGCATCTCTGGCCTTGATCGCCTCGTGTGAAATGGGTCGCAGAATTGATAGTCCAGTATGTGCAACTCGAAAGGCAGCGCGTTTATCGCTCTATTCAATAAACCCGCACCGCCGATATCATCGGTTATGCCGTTTTGCCTCGAGAATTGAATTCGCTCCAATCCTTAATGAACGGTTTCCGTCCGAGTTTACTTTAGCGAAAACGGCGCGATGCCTGGAGACAAGCGTTTCGATGTAGACACTGACGACTCCATACTTATAAATGGAGTCAGATACGTCGGTATTCCCGGTTTGTACGAATTAAGCTTCAAGAGAACGCCCGACGATTTGGCGTACACCGAAAATGATAAATTAGCGTACAGGAGTATACTGTTAACGACGAACGCTCACAGACGCGGTTATAAAGCTAGTAACCTCATTTTAGGAAACAAGGAACAAGTACAAATACATCATCGCTCCACTTTTACAGTACGCTGGCGCTGGCACTGCCGCTGACGCAAAGATGGGCGTGAGCCGTGTACCATCGATTATGCGAGTCACAGGAAATAGAGTCGATTACGTTCATTGGGACGATCCGAATGAATTAATGAATCGTTTGCGATTGCTAGATGCTTCGCGTCGAATCGGAAACAACGCTCACGATAACGAGATTCTATCGATAATTAAGGAACTTCGTGAAGCGGACGAGATTCTATAAATCGAACGGTTGCGTCGACGATCACGAGCGAGACACGCGCGATGTTCGTAAACAAATTCGGCATACTTCTGAAGAAGCGCGGTGATGAAGTCAAAACCGGAAGACTACGCTCGGCTATCAAATTATGTGAAATTATGTGCGCAATAAAACGTATAACGCGTTATGCTCCACTGTCGACGCAAGAGAGCGAAAGATAAGACGTTTGGCCCTGCCAGAAGAGGACACCGGGACGCGATGAGCAAGAGTTACGTCAACCTCATGTTGCGCGCCGCGAAGAAGGACGAAATCGAAGATTCCGAAAACGCCGACAAGATCGCGTCGCGATTAAGGAAAGACACGGATAAAACGGGACAGAGCGTCGTTCTGCTGTTCGCGAGACTAACTCAGTTCGAAAGCGCCCTGAGCAAACGGTTGGACGTCGCGGAGAGTTTAGTTTCAACAATCGAGACAAACGACGCTCTGATAAACAAATCGAAGATTTGAGTAAACGAATCGATACCGCGAGAAACATTGCGTCACAATACGTGGCGAATACGTCCGCGAAAAACGTTGAATTCGATACAGCGATACGATATTTGACCGAAAAGTTGCAGATCGCGACGGATTCCGTAGCGAAGATAAAAAAATTGGAAGATTTGATGTCGCGATTGACGAGAGAATCAAACGAACTGAACAACGTACAAAAGACTTAGAGAAAGTCGCAAGCGAATCTTCTAAACGAGCGAGCTCGTTGAACTCGCCGAAAAGGACTCTTCTGGTATCGAAATCGAATGAGAGAGAAAAGAGAACGTGAAATGACGTTGCTTCGATAAAAAGAAAAAGATAAAAAGAGCGTCGAAAAACGAAAACTGGTGTAGGAGTTGCACGCGCTCACGAGAAGAAACTTCCCGTGTCACCGCGTCACGATACGCGGATACGACGAATTGTGGCAGGCGGATATGGTCGAAATGCGTCCTTACGCGAGAGGAAACAAAGGCCATTACTACATACTCACCGTTATCGAAGCAAGTACTCGAAAACCGTACCGCTCAAAAGCATTCTACAACGTCGAAATGCGAAAGATCGCGGAGAAGCACGGAATCATTATTCGATGAACTCGGTGATGAAAGCGTCGATAGTCGAGAGTCAATCGCATGCTCAAGAACTCCATGTGGAAATATTTCACGCTGCATGGAACGTACAAGTGGATCGACGCGTTGCCCCGTCTCGTGAAAAAGTACAACGCGCGAAAGCATTGCACTATCGGTATGAAATCTGTCGACGTGACCTCCGCGATCGCCAATAAACTTTTAAGCACGGTATACAGTAACGCAAAGATCGCCGTTCCCGCGAAATTTAAAGCGGGCGATCCGGCGTCAGCAAGTTCAAAACGATCTTCGAGAAAGGTTTCACGCCTAATTGGACCATCGAAATATTTCGAATAGTCAAAATACAACAGACCAATCGCACGATATATCTGTTGAAAGACTCGCGCGACGAGCCGATCGCCGGAGGATTCTACGAGCATGAGTTGCTTGCTTCGCATCTCCGACCCCGACGTATATCTCGTGGAGAAGATGCTACGCCGAAGGGGCGACGAAGTTTACGTGAAATGGTTGGGAATGGACGAGGCGCACAATTCCTGGATAAATAAAGCAACCGTATTACGATAAAAATATATTAATTTTAAATACATTATATTATTAATAAAATAAATTTTATTGTATAAACTATATTTTATTATACGCTATATATTTATTACATAACCTCATAAAATATACGCTATATTTATTACATAATCTTATAAAATATACGAAATTTTATCGACTTAAAAAACTTATTACAGCGGTATTTTATAATGCCCCCATGGTTAAGTATCCGTCTTTCCGGATACGACGTACCGCTTGTCGTCATATGAGCTAAGCACGATCTTCTATTCAGATACTGTGTATACCTCGTGTAACTTGGATCTTAAGCAAGACTCATCTCGATCTCTCGTCAAAGACAACGAGCGTAATCGTCGAAGATTATCGTTCTTGCAACAACGGCGCTCTTCACCTTTGATCTTCTTCGTCTCGCTCCTTCTGGCCACTCGCAGCGCGTGGCGAAGAAGATCAAAGGTGCACATTTATCTACACTTACCTACATTTTTATTCTAAGTCCAACGAATTCCGTCATAATTGCACCATTGTTCTCGTCTTACATCAAACCCGGCACTCTTCTGTTAACAAGAGGCATACCGTACGCGTTGTCCATTGCGTAATTGCTTGTGCCGAATTTATCGATATCGCGTTTTATATCCTCGTACACGTTTTCGCGCTCGACGCGATAGATAAGACTATCCGTGTCGGTGTACATTATTCCGATACTTGTTTCGATACAGCGGTATATTCGTAGTGAAATTCATACAAACGAATCTTCGACACATCAAAAATACACATATACCTACTTAAATCGGTTTGTAAAATTTAACTTCGAATTTGCGCAATTCTACAGTAATTCTACTAGATCCTCGGAGCGAAGACGCTCCTGCTATAAAAGTTGGGCTTAGCGATCATTGATTCCGCGCCGTATCTCCCGTCCTATCGAATTACTAGCTGAACCTCCA
This sequence comes from Cataglyphis hispanica, assembly GCF_021464435.1. Classification (NCBI taxonomy): domain Eukaryota; kingdom Metazoa; phylum Arthropoda; class Insecta; order Hymenoptera; family Formicidae; genus Cataglyphis; species Cataglyphis hispanica. The sequence goes on along the minus strand of NC_065977.1, from coordinate 3,769,865 downwards.
AATGATTACGCACGTTCTCCATAGTTTTATCGAACACAACTTTATTCATCAATTTGTATAGATTTTTCTCGAACTCGTTTTTCGCGTTAATTTGCAATCGCGTATTCAGCTCAATGTATCCGCATAACCACGAGGATTACGCGAATCATAGTATTTTATGTATCCTTGTAATACGTAATTCGTGTTTAACACATTGTTGCAAATTGCGATAGTGTGTCACGTAACGGCGCTTATCGTAGAGCGTCACGAGGAGTTTATCTTGCCATTTTCTGAGCGGCTTATCGCGCGTCGAACAAAATGGCAAGTCAGCATGAGAATTGTAAAGACCGAGCGGATACGCAAGGTCGACTTCTAAAATATAATCGATAGGCGAATCCGGCATCATAGACATTAAATCGATGCTCGTAACATCCTCGACCTATCGAAAATCCTTGTAATGCAACGATTGATACATCGCCCATCCGTACAAATTATTCACGTCGAAATACATAACGTACGACGATGGTTCCGAAGGATCGATTGTACGTACTTGTTAATAGCGCGCGCGTATCTATTAGAACATTGACTCAAACCGCCGCGTATTCCGCGTTCCACGAATATGACCATATCGATATCGACCAACAGCTCGAATCGAACACTAGTATATTTTAACATAGCGTCCCACGTATATCATAACGTGTAATAGTGCGCGCGATCCAAACCATAACTCCTCATATACGCGTCGCGAAAATTTTCGAACACATCAGTTAATAAAAGAACATCGGTTTTTAAATACAGATCGCTATATTCGCCTAGCCTCTCGATGCGAAATTGCTCGCAGACTTTTATCGCGCACTCGTAATCGCTACCGGATACGATATCGCTGGTTAGCAAATTGTAAAACACTGTAACGGGCCGCTTCACGTGCGGTTTCGCGTGCGCGGACAGCGCAATCAGGATCAGGATTCGTGAAGGGGTTTGAAACACAATTGGACGTGAGTTGGTATGTACGTTGTTTATTTGCCACTCGAAGGCAATGGTCAGCTGTTACAATCTTTATACTAGTCGATACAATAATAGCGCACTATTATGACGCTGGTCTAGACAGTGTTTTTGGGCGTCTGGTTAAAGGGCCCGGCTCGTGGCGCGGGGCGCGTGCGGTGAGACGGACGCGTGTTGTCGGTGTGTGCCCGTAGGCGCGAGGTGCGCGCGGTAAGGCGGGCGCGTGTTGACAACGCGTATCAATGCTTCGATATCTCGTTGAGCGATATCGTGCGAGATACGCGAGGTGAGGTGCGTATCGTATGCGGCCGAGTGTTCGGCGCGGACTGCAGGGTGTCAGGCCTGCAGTCGTTCTTATGCATCGATGTCGGTGACGCGGCGCGTGTTCCCAGATGGAGATCGTGGGATGCGTCTTTGCGCGGAGTTCGGACGGTCAGATGTACGGATCGTAAATGCTCGAGAATCCTCGAGGAAAGCGGCGAACTCGTCCACTCTCTGTCCTTTACGGATGTGTTTTAGACGGGATTCGTCTCGAGAACAGATAGTCGAGAATACTCGACGGAGGCTGCGAACTCGTCAACCTCCGGGTCACTGTCTTTCAACGGCTTGGATCGGTTTCTGGTATTATCTCGCAGCGTACTGCTCGAGCGGATTCAGGTGCCGGTCTGGTACGATCTGGTGGTCGGTAAGGCTTCTTATACCCTACCGGAGCGGTTGCGACACCCGCGCCGTTTACATCCCCCTCGGGGTGGGGGAAATGACGCGGGGCCTCCGGAGTTGAGCGTTTGGCGTTCGGCATTCGCCGGAAACGTTCGGTGCCGTTCTGCGCTCGGTTGTTTATGACAAACAGTGTTTGTCATAAACACTAGCTTTAAAAATAGGGCGCTAAGCGCCTCTGCCCTTGCCCGGCTGGTGTTCGCCGGGCGGCAGACGAATCTCCCATAACTTATCAATATCGTCAATGTACTCGTACGGAAATACACCTTTTTGTATGAAAAGTTCGAAATTGGCGTCGTCAAGATCGGAAAACTCCGATCGCGCTATCTTTAGCTCGCTCTTGTTGAGATAAGATGCCAATTTTTCGAGACTCGCGTTTAGAAACTTAAAAGAATCCACGCAACTTCATGCATCTTCTGAAACATCTCTCCTCGTCTGACGTCTCGCTTATGCTCTTCGTAAAAGAGACATACATTTCTTTCGTCAACGGTAACAATTCATCACCGGGGAAGGCCATGTCTTTAATAATGAAATGCGCGTCGTAACCCAATAAATTATGAAAGAATATAGGAATAACGTAGGTCTCCTTATAATTGAGATTACAATGCGCGGGATCTCTGTACTGCCCGATGAGGTGACAGTGATTGCGAAAGCGAGCGTCTTTCGGTTCGAACGGTCTCTCGCACACGTGACAGTGTGTCGCGTCGCAAAATTTCTTCCGCTCGTCCGCGTAAGGGGCGCAATGGTGTTCAGAACATCTCTCGCGCGGAGCGCTAAATCGTACAATTCCCAGACGAACCACAATGCAGCTCTCGCCGCGATGTACGTCGATTTAGCATCATCGAACGCGCGTAATATTTCACGCTGTGGACCTGATGTTAAACAATAGACGCGTTCGGCGTTCTCCTCTCCTCCTTCTTCTCTAGAGCGCATTCCAGGTCGGCGTGCACCACGAACGGATCTTGCTCCTTTCTGTCGTAATCCTTAAAATTTAAACACTTGTCCTCTTCGATAGGAAGGATAGCGCACTCGTTCATTTTTTCGCAGTCCTCGCTGTGAGCCGATAACTTATTGCTCATTCGGAAATAGTGCATACATCTGCGAAAGGACATTTATCATTATTCGCTCAGCAAATTTTTTAGTTCTTACCGTACTTGCGGATCGCATATATGCGCTTTATGCAGCTGAGCGCTCAATTGCGAGCCGACAAGCCGTCGTCCCGACAACTTTATTTGGATGCGTCTTCCGCTGCACATACAACTTCTTGCTCTATTTTTTGAACTGAAAGCATGTAATATTTATACATGCCAGCAATTTTTGCAGATGTGACTATCTTAATCTAGAATGTAAAGCACCTATAAACAGTTTCATATTAGTCATTTGCGTTGATAAATAATTTTTTAATAAGACAAAATTATACTACTATATATAGCAATAATTGAACATAGTATGGAGGACAGTAGGGTGAAACTATGGTTTTTAATCCTGAATATTTTGAAAACTAATGAAGGGAGTGCAACAACATTTTTGATATTTTCAAATTAACTTTACAAATGTTTTTAAATTGCAAAGATTTCCTATTTGCTATTTGGTTTACAAAATTTTGAATGTTAAAGATAATTGGTTTACAAGATGTTGAATGGTAAAGATAATTGGTTTACGAGATATTGAATGGAAAAGATCTGTTTCACTCCACCCAACTATGTAATATGACTGGAAAATAATAGCGAAGATAAAAGAAAAGAAAGTCGATCCTATTACTGCTTTGTAGTTTATATCAAAACGAATATTGCATTTATCACTGGAAGACTGCATTGTGCATGTTGACTCTTCATTTATAAGGAGGCATCGTATTGCCAAGTGAAAACTCAATCCTCGACGAAATTTTTTTTCAATATATCAAGAGACGCGGTAGTGTCTCGCGCCAAGTATAGCGAAGCACATCGTGTATCTATACACGAGTCGGTCAGTTGCAAGTATCTCATAATTAATTGTTCTCAGTAATGGCTGGGACGATCGAGTTTTTAATAGGCTTAATGCTTAATGGATAGCTTAGGTCTTAATTATATAAGGAAAATGTCTTTATTTTTGTTCTACATAATCTACGATCAGAGATATTACGATGCAAAATTCCATTTGTGAAAATTTTGTTTAAGAAACGTCCACGTCATCATCAGCGTCATAATCGATATATATAATATAATATAAAATTAATCGTCCTTTTAAAAGTCCTTTTTCTTTCTACTTTTCGATGAAAGATTGCGTTAGCTTGTTCTAAATTATATTACCAATGCTCAGTTAGCGATTGATTGATTGGAAAACTACCATGGTAAACCACATCTAAATTAAAGGCCTATAATTGTGCAAGTCTGAATTGAGTCTGGCCATAATTTCTTTTTATTCGTCGAAAGAAAGTTTAGAAACATATGGCAGAATAAAAATTTTTAGGGAAAACATAAAAATTTAAAAAGAAATAAAATAAGAAAATTACGAACAATTTATATTTATTTATAAAAAAATTACGAAGAGCTTGTACTTTTTTATGAATTTTTAAATTGAAGAATAAAAAAGATTAACTCAAATGTAACAATAATATAATTATATTCAATATAATATTTTAAGAATACTTAATAATGATATAAGGATATTATAAAAATTATAAACTATATAATAAAAATATAAATTTTTAACAACATTTACAGAATGCATGGTCATTGTTTTGCTATTGTATATTGTATAAGCAAAAAGAATTGTAGTATTTTGATGAAAAAAAAGAATGATATCCCTAAAAAAATTACCTTTTAAAAAAAAAGATAAAAAAGACATTAAGTACACGCGTTATGTGAAAAAATATTACATTCAAATAATAACATTTTAAATAAATATACTTTTGTATAAAATAATTTATTAAATTTCCTATAAAAATAATGATATCAAAAAATGCGCCGAAGCATAAATATATATGCTATAAAATATTTTTGTTTTATTGTTTCCAATATTAAGAAAAATTATATTTAATAAATCGCATTATAATTAAAGTAGATAAGTAGATATACGATTTATTGATTCCTCTTGGAGTTACAATATCTTACAATTTACGAATACTTACAACTACCTTAACTCTAGCTTACAACTATCTAAACTTTAACTTATATTATTCTAACCTCTACATTTCTAACCTACCTACCCACACACACACTACTATTTACCCTGCTCTAACTTGGGACCTCCGCTCCCGGCTCACATCATGTTTCCATCTCTCTCCTCTCCTTCCTCTCGCATCTGCATTCCTTCTCTATCTTTCATTTCTCATCTGAATCTTATCATTCCATCTCATTCCATTCTCATCCACCATTTCCATCCTCTTCCATCCTGTCCTCCACGTCTTTCCTTCCTCCATGTTTCCTCCATCCTTCCATCCTTCCGTTCCCTTCATTCCGTTCCAACCTGTACCTTTCCATCTACTTTCCCCCAGTCCACTCTTCCATTCTGCATCCACTCCCTTGATTTCCATAGCACCTGTTGTATCTTGACCCTTCTATCCTTTCCCAACGTTCCTTCTTATACATCTCTATGTCTTTTATCACAAAATAGCCGAAGTCTAGCACTCCTTCCGACCTTTTCGCCTCTACCTCCACCATGTCCATACCTCTGTCTTCAAAGAACATCACATCTTTCTTCTTCCCACTTTGATAAATCTTTCTTCTTCTTACCCCTCTCCCTTAACTCTTCCCAGCATCTCCTCGCGATCCCACTTCCCCACCTTCCTCCAACCTTTTCTTGCCCTTCTCCAGCCTCCTCCTCTTCTCCCTCTGCAATTCCTCCCTTACCATATAGCCCGGTGTTCCCCATTTCACTCCTAACACCCATCTTAAATACCTTTGCTTAACTTCTCCAACTCCTTTTTTTCTCTCCATCCCCAAATTTCCACCCCATACCCTATCACCGTCCACACCAGTTTATCGAAGAGCCATAATCTTCTTCCCCAATCGTTCATTTCTATTCCATTAACCTGATCCATTACAGCAGCACCCTTCCTTAACCTATCTCTTATCTGTGCTTCTTGTCCTCCATTCCTCTGCATTACATAACCCAAATAAGAGAATTCTTTTACCTCCTCTATCACCTTCCCTTTCCACCTCCAGTTTACATTCCTTTCTCTCTCTCCTCCTTTCCTAAACCTTAATATTTTCGACTTCCCTACATTTAACTCCAACCTCTTCTTTTTCAGCTAGCCCTCTAACCTCCCAATTATACTCCTCATCCCATCCTCCTCCTCCGCAATCAAAACCACATCATCCGCGTATGCCAAAGTATAAACCTTCATCCCCCCTGACTTAACTCCTCCCCATCCCTCTCTACTCATTACTTCTTCCATATCCGCCGTTACCAAATTGAATAAGTGAGGGCTCAATGGACATCCCTGCCTTACTCCCCTTCCTGTCCAAAATCCTGTTCCTAAATCCTCTCCACTATTTCTAGTTTCCCTCAAAATATCCTCAGTCCTTCTGATCAGCCCTTCTCTCACCCCCCTCTCTCTCTCTCTTCGCTTGCACCAATTTCCTTCTATCTACCGAATCAAACGCTGCTTTCAGATCTATAAAGAACGCCACTAATTTTCCTTTCTTCTTACCCAACTGCTTGTTCACTAAATAATTTAGTACAAATATGTTGTCCATTGTCCTTAACCTCTTCTTGGATCCCGTCTGATTCTGCGGTACCAATCCCTTTTTCTCTACCTCATCGCTTCTGTTCCAGCACCAGCGTACATCTTATCAAGCGTCGTGTCCATCCATCCCTTCTTCCCTTCCCTTCCCTTCTTTATCGCCATTCACCCCATTCCTCCAAGTTCTCCCCTCCGTACTTTCCGCTACATCTCCATGGGAATTTCATCCATCCCTACCGCTTTATTATCTTTCTGTCTTCCAATCGCTGACTTATCTCATTCCTACTTATGCTCTCCTCCTCATCTATCCTAATTCCTACCCTCTGTCCTATCACTATTCCATTCCATTCCACCTCATTCCCTTCCATCCATTCCATTCTTTCCTTCCATTCTCCCTTCCTTCCATTCCTTCTCTTCATTCCTTTCCTCCCTCCTTCCTTATTTCCTTCACTATCCTTCTATCCTACCTCTCTTTTCCATTCCACCTCCTCTACCTCATTCCACCATTTCTCTCCATTTCTATCCTCTCCTCTCTTCACCCTCTTGCGTCCACCCCATTTTTCCTTGTCCTTTCCTTTCTTTCTCTCTTCTCTCCCTCCCTTTATCCAAACTATGGTGGATGGTGATCCAGCATCTACATTATCTCCATCTCCTCCCATCGCCTGCATTCCCCCATCTTCATCTCCCGTCACATGTCTATTCCACTATCCATTCCATTCATCCTCCATCTCTCTTCCCTCCTTGTTATTCTCTGTCCTTCATTTCTTCCAATCCTTCCTTCCTTCATTCCATTCCTTCCTCCTTCCTCATTCCACTCATCCATTTCTATTCTCCTCCATTCCATTCTCTTCCAGCTTCCTCTTCATATCCTCTCTAACATATATTCCTATCACACTCCATTTTCTGCCCTCCACTTTTAACGCTACTTCCATTAAACCCTCCATCTTTTTTGACTTCACTTCCTCTACCTCCAATTTCTTTCTTATTTCTATCAATATTCCTCCCATTACACTCCCTTCCTTCATTCTATCCTCTTCATTCCATTGTCACTATCCCATCCTTTTATCCATTCCTTCCTCCATCTCCACTCCCTTCCTATTCCATCCCTTCCATTCCATCCTTATCTCCTTCCACACTCTTCCATTCCATTCCACTATCCATTCCTTATCTCTTCTCCTCTCTCCATTTCCATTCCAATTCCTCCATTCCTTCCTTCCATCCATTCCTTCCATTCCATTCTCTTCTTTGATCCTCATCTTCCTTCATTTTCCTTCCATTCCTTCCTACCTATCTTTCTCACTTCTTCAATCTCCGCTTTGACTCCAATACTATCGAATAATTCTTTTACCGCCACCCTTCTCCTCCCTTCTTTCACTACCACTCCTTTGATTGTCGTTCCTTCTCCTCCCTTTCCACTTCCATTCTCTTCCATTCTTTCTTCCTATCCCTATCATTTCATTTCCCCCTACCGCCCTTCTCTTCCCCTACCCATTCAATTTCACCCTTTTTTAACTCTTCTCTTTCTTCCTTCCATCTCTTTCACTCTCTCTAAATTCCCTTCTTACGTTTTCTATCTCTTCACTTATCCTTTCCCCTTGATCCTTAATCCCTCCTTAACCTCTTCTTTCATTTTTCTAATTGCTTCCTTCCACCACCCCTTTATGCCTCTCATTTCATTCATTAACTTCTCAATTTCTAACTTCCAGCTTTTCATCATATGCTGTAATTCCCCTTCTCCATCTATTCATCCTAACTCCGCATCTATCATTAATCCCGATTTTTTCCTACCTCTATACATGTCCTCTTCTCCCTTCCCCAACCCCGGCTCCTCCCTTTTTCTTTTCAATTCCAGCTCCTCCACATTTCCATAGCTACCTCTTCTTTCTCTCCCTTCTTTCATGGCGAACTGCGCCATCTTGTTCTCCTGCGTCCTCTATGAAGACTCCCGTCGCTATTCACTAACGCGTTCTACGCTCTCCGCTATCTATACTCTATGGTTTAACTGTCATTATCTCACACCTCTCTTCACAATCTTATATTTCGCCCTTAGGCCTTGCCTCCATTTTCACTCTTCACTTCTCCACGCTCTCTCTCACTCACGCTTCCATACTATCACGCTCACTCCTCTTCCACTCTTCACTTTCTAACTCTACAACCCGCAAAACACACACATCAAACCACCTCGAAGTGCACTACCTGACACCGGAAACGAAAGTCTATAATTAAAGTAGTAGTATAGCTAAAATAAAAGTTATTTTCTAAATAACTAAATGCATAATATACACATAATATACATCTAAGGCTTTGGGATATAATTATTGAAAGAAAATTTCTCATAAATTCTAAATCGCATAAAACAAACTTATATCAAAGCAATACAAACTTGGCTTTGCATAACACCACATTTATCGGCTCAGAAGCTTTAAATCAATAATGCATCGTCCATCTAATGTTGTTTCCTCTTCTTTATTGTTCTCCTACTGAATTTTAGTCTTAATATTTTTCTGATCTTGAGAGTTTTGAAACTCAAAAACCACTTTTTTGCGTCTCTCCCCAACTTTTTGTTGGAAAAGTCTCTTCTTATACACCTTTTTAGTCACTATTTTTCCTTTCCAACGATAATTCAGTTCATTTATTTTGCCCATTGTGGAAAAATACAAGTATATAACTTCTAAAGCACACGCAGTATCGAAAATATGACCTATGTAGATAACTTACGCATGCTATAATTCAGTAGCATTAACAGATGTCAACGTCTTGTAGGCCTCATGTATAGAGTGTGCAATCTGGCCAACTTATGAAAAATTACAATGTCTTTTTTCACGCTCCTCAGATACATGACAAATTATTAAATTTATTAATTAAATAGTTAAAAGTTTTATATATTTTTTAATTATTAATTGTTTTTATTTTTATTCTGATATTCTGAACCTTTCAGTGCGAGTAAATTCTTTTATTTTTATAAATAAAATGTCGTATTGTGAAGTTGAATTTGACATATTGTCACTGCTAAAAGTTAATAATTTTTATTTACAAAATTCGGAAATTTTTAGTAATAAGGCAACAGAAATTCAAAAATACATGTCTACACTTAGTTATGATTAAATTATAATATTCCACGAAATTTCTTATACTCAAACTACAAATAAGAAATACACATATTTGTCAATATCAAATTTCAGCTACTTTTTGCTACGATTGTATCTACCATACATCCTTAAATGCAGTTCACGTGAAATCTAAACTTTTAATCAGAAAGACAAAGAGAAAAGATAATAAAATAATTTGTCTGTGTTACTTGATATTTTATGAAAAAAAGGCTTTATTCACAAACAACTTTGAATACTTTAAAATATAATTTTTCAAATACTATTTTACCAATTATACAAAACAAATTTTCTAACAGAGGTAAATCTATGCATGCAAGACGCTATACTAATGACTTAAAAAAGTTTATCTAATCATACACTATTACAGTCCAAAAACATACGAATATTATCGGTATGTTTTTCTTTTCTATTGTATATTTAACATTCCTATCTCCACACTATTTACATTATCTCGTATCATTTTCTTTCAATTTGCATAATATTAAGTTTTGCTACGTATTATATGATGTGATTTCGTATTTTTATCAAAATATATTAACTCATAATTTTATTCACAGAATTATCATGATGTTACCACTTTCTTCCGTTATTGAGACATTGGAATTCTATACTCAACGTTAGCCCTAGCTTTCTCCCTGAACTATCTGAAATATGGCAAGCATTAGAACAAGTACCGTGTGAAGACAAATATTGTACTTTAATATTTGGTGCAATGAGTATACGGCAACAATTATGTTGGAGTGAAGTAGATCACAGGTATATAAGCTATTGTGATTATGGAAATAATTTTAATTTTGAAGGAAATGAAATAGAAGCAAAAGAAGTCAAAGGAAAAGAATTGGAAGAGAATATATTATCTTATGTTAGCGGAGTATATTGTAAAAAAGTTAAAAAATGTTAATTGCTATTCTTGTGCAGAAAGTCTATATAAAATCATGTAGAACATAATAATGTACATAGTGAATATTTTTGTAAATTTTTGGATTATAATAATAATGATGGGTTAGTTTGACCATCTAAAAGTGTTTACAAAATAGTTTTAGAAACTGAGAAACAAATTAAACGAATAACAAATAATTTTGAAAATGTAATTAAGAATCTAAATTTTAAAATAATAATGCATGTAAAAAATGTAATACTAGACAATCATATTGTCTTATATTTAAATTGCGAGAATACTGACCCATTAGAAATACCACATAAAATAAGATTAATTACAACTATAGCCCACTATTAGTTAAAAATAAGATTATATTCATACTTAAAATTTTATACTCAAGAGATTTTAAAACCAGTTAGAAATAGGCATCGATTCACAAAACAAATTTTATTTTTAATTTTGTATTTTCTTATGAATAAAAATTTATCATTCGTTTTTACTTATTTTGTTATTATATTAGCGATCATGTTCTTGTGGCCGTCTTATCCAGAGTTATTGAGATGATTAGTTAGTGAGACATTATTCTAATCGAAAATTTATTAATAACTTTACGGAATGAATCTTTTCGCTCCTTTTTCCAAAATTTTATTGTCGTTTTCTTACATTCTTTCAAAGATAAACTGTATAAAAATTCTAAATAGCTAAAATAAATATAATATTATAAAATAAATTAGTTGACAAACAATATCGGGTAAAGCATATTTTATTATAAAAAAATATTCAAAAATATTCGAATAAAATCACATTTGCGACACACTTGCAGTCCATCCATCGGGGAAAAGGCATGAGACTTTATGGCCGCAACAGACTAACCTAACATATTCCAATCGGTTATTATGTTATGTACATTATATACCGTTTAAGAAATAAAGGTTAGCAGTTTAGTATCTTATAGATGTCTGTGGACTGATCCCACTGACAACACTCAATGCACGAGACTGTTTATTAGTAGAACTCCAAGTAGAATATCCTTACGACGTGAATTTTTGTTAATCTCGTACGAGAGCAATCAATTCGATCTGAAAGAAATTTATAGATACCGGTCAAATAATATGGGCGAAACACGTTTCTCACAAGATCGCACTTCCGTGAACATATCGCAAAGCGCAGTAGACGTCGAAATCGAAAACATGCTGCGATCCATCCGCTAGATGAGCCAAAATATAACGGAGGTGGATAATACACCTCTCGCGAAGAAAGACGGGAAATAAACGAATTGATCGACATTATAGAGATAATGCGCGAAATGCAGGCTATGAGACAAGAGATGAGGCAAGAGATCAGGAACATACGTGCCGAAATTTGTGACATCCAAAATAGAAACCCGGGACAAAACGAAGATAAAACTCCGCCAAGAGATCGGAACGACACCGCATTTGATTCACGCCCGACGATGAACGATATCGGCGAGGAAGCGGATTTTTATCATTAAAAGAAGTTCGCTAAATGATTCCAGAATTTGACAGATCAACACATAAATTACAAGAATTTTTGGGAACGTCTCATTTAATAAACTACGTTAATATTGACCGCGGTCCTGATTGACCACGGTCCCGATTGGCCACGATCCCAATTGACCACGGTCTCGATTGACCACAATTCCGATTGATCACAATCCCATTTGACCACGTTGATATTTACCACAGACTTTTTAATGCGAAGTGGGAGTTTACATGGGTTTAAAATTTTTTAAGCAAAGCGAAGTTCAAGGCAAACCTGTCTAATGTGTCTAATTTTAATGGTAGTGGAGCCTTCCCGTAGGGGGGGGGGCGAAACACATTGCATCCACGCACCCACTTTTTATTGAAGTGAGATTTCACATTTAAAACTTACCACGTGAAGCAAGTTTTATATGGGTTTTCAATTTTCCATGCAAAACGTGGTTCAACCCAGGTTAATCGCAACAAGGTGAATATCAACGTGGTCAATCGATACCGTGGTCAATATCTCAATCGAGACTGTGATCATTCGAGACCGTGATTAATCGCAACAGTGGTCATTCAGAACCGTGGTAAATGTCAACGTATTTATTCGAAACCGTGGTCAGTCGGAACAATGGTCAATATCAACATGGTCAATATCAACGTGGTCAATCGCAACATGGTCAATCGGGACTGTGATCAATATTAACGTGGATACTACTCGAATTTTTAAGTGCCACTACCTATGCAGTAGAACACATTCCTTTAAATGAAATAATTTTGGTAGGAGTAGAACTTTACACAAAATTAAAAGATTGAGCAATACTAAATTTCTAAACATGCAAAATTCGAGACTTTGTACAATTGAAAAACTAGTTAAAAATTTACGCAGGCAAGAAAACTACGACCCATCTGCAAATCGAATATGCTCAAACAAAAAATAGGAGAAAGCGCGCGAACGTATGGAGTTCAGAGCTGACAAATTAGCTATGGATCTCTACGAGTCAGTGATGGAAAAACAACACCACACGATAGATAACAAACGGATAATATAGAAATAATTTAATAACAAGCGTTAGAAAATTTCCAAATAGGATTAGATGACAACATCAAAACGACAGTTGTCCGATCGCGAGGATACAAGACACTGCAAGAAGCAATAGCAGCAGCCAGCGCGGAAGAAAAGGTCAGGGGACTGTCCGCGACCGGCACGCGACATAAAACGAATTCCGCACTGACTTATAAATACAAACAAAATAAAATAAACGTATAATGCCAAAAATATGATAAAAACGGACATTACGGTCAAAATTGCAGAACTGGCCGATACGCGAATCGATTTTCATTGCTAAAACCTGATTTATCTCGCGTAAACACGGTAAATAAATTTTGCAATTATTATAAAAAATTCGGGCACAACCGTGAAGAATGTTGGATCTTAAACGAATGACCGGGAACAAACGCGGATAAATCAAAAAAATATATAATAAAAATAAATTATTATTAATAACAATTCCCATACGACAAGTAAAAAACGAAAAAATACAAATGTTATATGATTCAGGCTCTACTATTTCGCTAATAAAGTTAAACCAATTAAAGGATGACACATTCATTTACGAAGAAAAAATTGCGCTTATTGGAGTAACCGGACACAAGGTATACACTATCGGAAAGATATATGGTATAATTAAAACATAAAGGAATTCTAGGAATCGATTTCCTTCGACAACAGTTTCCTATGTTCAGTTTCCTATGATTATCAAAAAGCTCAATTAAAAAAAGGCAACGGCGTATTAAAACTTCATTTGTCTAACAAAATAATTTTAAAACTGTGCGCAGTGAGACGATAATAAAAGCAACTAATTAAAATCGAGTAGGAATTGTCCGAAAAAAAGCATCCGGTGTACATATCGGAAATTGCATAGTCGACGCCACCAATTACATGTGCTTCGTTAGCGTCATTAATACAACAGATAAAAAAGTCAAAATGTCGGAAATTCTTTTATCGCTGTTTTGATGGATCCGGAGATATTCCGTTCTCCGAAATAATGTGACCTAAATAAATTATTTCTGTGCGTAAGAATTCGCATTTATCCGGCTGCAATTTCAAGTTATTTTCTCGAAATCTTTGCAATATTTCCTTAAGTTGTTTATTATGATCTTTTAGGCTTGTTCCATGTATAACAATGTCATCTAAATAAACCAGGCATTTGTCCTTGCATTCCTGTCAAAACTGAATTCATCAGTCGCTGGAATGTCGCTGGCGAATTTTTCAATCCGAACGGCATTCTATTAAATTCGTAATGTTTGTAGGACGTTGAAAATGCAGTTTTACTCTTATCTCGTTCGATCATATCTGGTGATAGCCTGATGCTAAATCTAAAGTAATCAAATATTTGGTGTTCTAACTGATCCAATATATCTGTAATGTTGAGCAGTGAAAATGAGTCGTCCATCGTTAAATCATTCAGCTTCCGGAAATCTATTACTACGGAGCTCTTAGGTTTTCAGATGCATCTGCTTTTTTTGGTACCACAGTAATGGTGCATTCCATTGACTTGTTCTATCGGATAATTTGATCTTTTAACATTTGAGCACTTGTTTATTTACTTCCATCTTCTCTGCTTCTCCGGAAAGTGATACGGTCTCACGTTCACCGACAAAGTATCGACGCGTGTGTTTATCTCGTGCTCTACCATTACAGTCAGTAGTTCTCCGTCCACGTGAAATATATCATAGTATTCTTTGCATATCCGTAAGAATGCTTGTTTTTCTTCAACATTTAGTTGCTGAGTGCACAATAATTGCAATGATATTCTAACAAATATCTTGTTTTAAAATCAAAGATAATTTTAAAATTATTACAACTATAATTAGTACGTAGATATGATTTATATCGATACAACACATAAAGAACTGACATCTTATTTTTAACTATTGATTCTTTGATGTATTTGGATTCGATTTGCTTTGTATCATTATTATATATTGTATCATTATTATATGTATTATTATTATTGTATCATTATTCGATTTGCTTTGTATCAGATTTGCGTTTCGCGAGATTTTCAAAATAGAACCAAAAGGGGTTCCCGGGTTGACCTGGCCGGTGTCAACCTGATGCTTCTCAAGGTGGGTCCCACCATAGTGCCCAGTTTGTATCTGCAAGTGAATAAGCTGACGTCTTTTCATACCTTAGAATTATTTTTGAGCCGCAAAAACCTTATTGAAGTCACGGGTCACTATGCGCCTACAAAACACGCAAAACACTGCTGAAGAAAGTTCAAACCTAGGACCGAAACGTTTACTTTATTTAATAAATATTTAAAAAGAAAAAACTTATTATTTGACAAAATTTTCTTTTTTTGGCTTGTATTACAAATTTAATTTTTAAAATTAAATAGAGTTGTTATATATATATATATATATATATATATATATATATATATAATATGTTTATTAATAATAATACAAATGTAAACATTCAATCATCCAACTGACAAAGTAAGGCTAATCCTCTTTTAATCCAATGGCTCACAGGATAATCTGTGTCTACAAAAATTGATAAAATATAATTCGAGGAATGTCCTGTAGTCCTAAGCACACCAAAACGCGCCGATGTTATATAAAGCGGACACTCATATCGATTTCCAATAAGAATAAGTGCTACTTCACAGGGTTTTATCCATACAATTGGCATAGGATCCCACAGTATTTTTGGGTAACTTTCGGCCAGCAACATTCGCTGGAGATCCCATCGGGCTCCGCTTAAAAACATTCCATAAATATAAGCTCCATCGATGGGTGTTTCTTTAGACTGCGTTGAAATTACCTAAAAATAATATTTATTCATTTATTAATTAAAAAAAATTTTTCTTGTTTATTTTTACAAAAATATAATAAAATATAATTATTTGCATTATTTAGAAAAAAATGTAATGTAATATTGTACTAAATAATATAATATAGAATTAAAATTAATACACAATAGCAATATACAAAATGCATGAAATACAATGATACATTTAATAACTCGTAAAAAGTAAGTATTAGGAAATAATTGTTCAAATAAAACTTGTGATATATAGGAAACAAGCTTCCTATAAGTATAATGATATCATTCCTCACCATTTTATATTTTGGATTACATTTATTCGAACTATACAAACCCGAAAATTCTGATTTTGAAGAACTTACGCCCATGTAGGAGAAGTAAATAAATAAATTTAAAAAATGCATTTGCTGTCTAAAAAACAGTTCTAAAGGATTAAATCAATCTTTATATGTAAATCGATTTTTTTGATTTCTCGAAAATTACTTGAGACATTAAAAAATGTTTTATACAAAAGTTTTATGGTAAAAATGCTTCTTTAACCACATTAATAAAATTAAAAAAAAAATAATATTTTTAAAGATTTTTGAAAAAACTTTTTTCAGTAATTATTTTTTAAAATTTCATTACTTTAATTAAATAGAAATGTTCTTACCATATAAAACCTTTGTATAAAATATTTTTTAATATTTTGAATAACTTTTGAGATATATCGAAGGAAAAGGCGCTCTATATGAAGAGTCTTTTCATACCTTAGAATTATTTTTGGGCTACAATTGAAAATTTCTAAATTCATCTATTTATCCCTTTATATGTGTGCAAAGTTTTATCAAAATTAAAATTTTCAAATTTACAAGATTTTTTTTTTAAAATGGCACATAATGTTTTGAGCTATTGAAAGAAGGTAATATCCTGTTTCAAGACTCATAAAATCTATTTCAAGATCATAACATATGATAAGTTCAACTTTACCATGTTATGACCTTGAAATAGATTTTAAGTCATATTTTTAAGTCATAATGTGTGATTCATTCATCATTTTTACTGTTATCCAGAATGCACGTGGAGATGTAATGAGTCTGATAAGCATCCTATATGTGTTATATGTGTATGTGTACGTATGTGCGTGCACACGCGTGGAAGAACTTCCTGGGGAATTGCTTTGATTGCATTTACAATGCGCATTCGCATATTTTGTAGTGTTCATCATTCTAAACTAAGATGAGAATTAGTTGCAATTTTTAGCCTAATTTTTGTGATTAATTCTTACTGCTCTTTCCTTTCCTCTCACAAATTGCCGGACGTGCATAACTAAAATGCGCGATATTCACAATTAGTCGCAGAAACGTCACAAATGCAATGAGATTATATTCCTCTATGTATTCTATTTCTTCTTCTCTCATTAAAATTAAAAGAAAAAAAATTTTACATATTTTATTAATAATTAAAATTATGTTGTCTTATTAATTAATTATGTTATATTATTAATTAATTAACGTATATATTTTGGACAATTAAAAATTCTTGTTATATTTTAAAGTATTATAAAAATTTTTAATCATTACAAAATATATACGTTAATTAATTAATAATACGGACAATATAATTTCAATTATTAATAAAATATATGAAATATTTTTTTTTAATTTTAATGAGAGAGAAAGAAATGCAACTAAGGAAGATGATCTTGTTATATTCATGATGTTTCTGAAGCTAATTTGCGTATCTTAGTTACGCTCGTTCGGCAATGCTACATGCGAGTGGCAAAGAAGGAGCAGTTGGTTAATATAAAAATCAACTTGAAAGTTGCAATTAATTCCCATCTCTGACTATAAATGATGTCTTTGACGTAGTTCTACAAATATTGCAAAAATATTGATCATAAAATTGGGCGATATAGCTGGCCATTTTATAAATTCACCTCAATCCCGATCTATCAATTTTGAAATAGAACATAAGATAATTCTATATTATTTGTGCATAATGTGGAAGTGCACCATCTTGTTAAAACTATATTATGCCTTCTACTTATTACTAAAATATATCTTCTAAAAAAAGTGGCGTCATTCTGCAAAAAATTTAAATATTTAACATCATTGAGCGTTTGATTAAAAAAATGGTGACCTTTGTCATCTCTCAACAATTTTACATTAAGATTGCATTAGTGTTGCTACTCAAATCTGTCGTGTTTAATAGAGATTTAAATATAATAAAAATTGTGACGGTTTCATATTTCAGTGCTATAAACTGTAGCTTTATTCGTAAAGAAGGTAAAACTCTTAAAGTAGGGCTTATACGCCGATGACCTTGACTTTGACATAAGTTATCAAGAAGGTTCTTCTAAATAATACTCCGCAAGAATTAAGTGGCGGACGGCATTAAAAGATACAACGATAATTATATAGAAAGAAGGCAACTTCATGTGTAATTTTGACTTTGGAATATGTTGTCAAGGTCATGGTCTTAAATGACTCTGATGTTAAAAAAATAGAAATCATAATCCGTTCAAAAGTTATAAAGCATTAAAGAGTGAACTTAATTTCGTTTTGCAAAGTACATGCGTAGTCACAATGGGTTCCGCCTATGAGTGGGTTTCACTTCAAAAAGATATAACATATCCCAAACTTATTTCTGATTTAAAACTAAAATTTGATTTGGGATAGGTTATATCTTCCGGAAGTGGAGCAGCCCGGAAGGGGCGGCGGAACCACTGCTTCCACGCATACACTTTCCCATTTGCACAACAGTTGTAAGGTAGAACTTGTTTCTTGATGTAAAATATATGTTTGGGCAGAATGTATTTTGCCCCCTCTACAGGAAAGGGGGGGGGTCCACTTCCGGAAGATATAATCTAACCCAAATCAAATTTTAATTTTGAATCAGAAATAGGTTTAGGTTAGATTATATCTCTTAGAAGTGTAGTCTGCCCTCTCCCATAAGGGAAGGGGCAGAACGCACTGCGCCCACGCATATACTTTATACAATAGGAAGCGAATTCTATCCTACAATTGTTGTGTGAATGGGAAAGTAGGATGGCGGTGATCCACATATAAAATTTTAATTTGCTATTTTTTAAACTAATGCCGTCCGCCACTTAATTGTTGCGGAGAATTACTCAGAAGAACCTCCTTGATAACATATGTTAAGATTATCCGCGTATAAACCTAACTTCGAGAGTTTTACTAAAAAAGGCATTTTAGAAAATATTTGATCGTTCTTCCAATTATTGCATGGCCTAGTGACAAAAACGCAATCAATTTTTCATATCTTTCTTACTTAAAGTCTGTGCAATCACATGATATGGATGATATTTTACAAATCGTAGAACATCATGTACAGTAGATGTATCCAATTCATTCTTAATTTTACATCTGCGGATTTATGTGCATCATAGGTGAAACAGCAAAGGGTGCTTGCTCTTAGCGGTTTTTGAGGATCTATACTCCCAAAAAATTAAGCTCCACGCTTTAAATAAAATACTCTCAGATTTTTGATAAAAAATAAATCCATTTATCGTCACTTTGTATACTTGTCACGATTTGTAGTTAGAGTGGATGATACGTACAGTAATTTAATGAAGCGTTATAATACTGAGCAATAGCGAGTGAGTGAATGAGCGAGCCTTGATACATTTCGAATTTGGCTTAAATAATAATTAATTAGATTGGAAGGAGTGTGATAATCCTGATCGGATCATCTATTGTGCTCTATCTTTTCAGTGTTGCTTACTCAACTTCCGAGAACTTGGCTAATTTTCATTCTTGCCATTGTTAATGTTTTTTCCTTAATTTCTCAATTTAATTTTTCTTATGAGGCGTTTCTTCATTTTAACATTTAATGTTCTGCTTTCGTAATTTTCTTAATTTTTTCTTTCCTAATCTTTTTAGCTCTACTTTCTATTGTTTAATATTAAAAAATTTGTCGGGTTATGATAAGAATTCGGTTCGTCATCTTTATTCTGCGGATTACCGCTATTGTAACATTTTTTTTATCGAGAATTTATTTTTATAAAACGAATAACAGAAGCGTTAGAGTATTTAACATATTCGTGAGAAAATTGTGCTTGATACAAACGAGAAACTTATCGATAACAATATCAACAGAGAATATGAAGACATTATGCTGAATATATTGATTTTAGAATCAATGTTTCCTACTCTAAAACAGAATGCCTGTTTTTATAACAGAGCGCAAT